>NC_140183.1:20437614-20522614 GCF_963971535.1 Notolepis coatsorum | reverse complement strand
CTTAACCCCTAATTGCTCCCGATGAGCAGGTTGGCACCTTGCATGGTTGCCTCTGCCATCGGTGCGTTAATGTGTGCGTAAATGGGTGAATGTGAGGAACAAAATTGTAAAGTGCTTTGGATAAAAGCGCTATATAAATGTGCCATTTATTGTATTTATTTATCATGGTAACTGTAGATTGCTGATGCAGGGTCTCTCTTAAATGTTTTATCTCAGTACAGTACAGAACAAATCTAATTATATCTCAATTAGATTAACCTGCAGGTAAATAAAGGTTGAATAACAAAAGTAAACTAAACTATATTATAATGACATAGTAGACATATCCCAGAGAATTCCATTATACAGTATACGTAGACCTTTTCTGGCTTGACACGATTTTTTTTTAAATGGGCCCAAGTGTATTTACGGTTGCAATGTTTGCTAATATCAACAGCTGGCAGGAAATACTTGGGCCCAAGCTGTTCCCATTCTACTAAAAAGGTCTATATCGGAATAGCTCCATCATACCTTTATTTCAGTTTAGTTTAGTTTAGTTTAGTTTAGTTTAGTTTAGTTTAGTTTAGTTTAGTTTAGTTTAGTTTAGTTTAGTTTAGTTTAGTTTAGTTTAGTTTAGTTTAGTTTAGTTTAGTTTAGTTTAGTTTAGTTTAGATTCAAATGTATTGTCATTATACAGCATATATATATGGTCAATTTAAATATGTGTATATAATATACTATATATATACACACACATCCACTTGAAACAGAAAACAACAACATTATGTTAGCTTTCTCTGAGCTCATATTGAAGCCAATGAGGAAAAAAAAAGTAAACATCACAGAGGAATCTATCTACGTTTAATCTTGGTCAATTAGGAACTTACAATTAGTGTACAACAACTGTAACAAGCTAGCAGTATCCACAAGGCAAGTAAAGAACACAATTATTAAAAGATTTACTGATCTACATGAGACTGATGTAGTAAGATGTGATTAACTATCTTGTGTTTTTATTTAATTTAATTTAATTGTATTGTCTTATGTATTTATTATTATTTCAGTTGTCCTTTCAGATATGATATATGATTTTTGGGAATGTTGGGAATCATTTATTGTATCTTCAATGATACATTTTAGATTTCCTTTATGCTTTCTGTTTTTTTCTCATTGTTTTAATTGTATTCTGTTATATTATTAATTACATTCTGTATTTGTATTCCGTTCTGTGAGGACCCCAGAGAGTTTGAATGAGAATCCTAATAAAACAGAAACAGAGACTGCGTTTGTAAACCTTTGACCCCTGCTGGGGCAGCAGACCAAGAGAACATGGGTGTCTGTGTACTGTGTTATTCAACCAACTTGAATAGCTGGGGCCTGAAAGAAGTAGCATTGGAGTAGAACAATAAGGTCTTGGAGCAAAGCTACTTGGGGGATTCTCAGTTGAGCCTTAAGAACCACCACAGGGATTTTTCTTTTTAAGTATTTGCTGCCCTCTAGTGTTACCTTTTCACCATGACTTTTGAACAGAAATCAAGAAGCATTACTGTAAATGGCTGCATTTTATATAGCGCTTTTATCCAAAGCGCTTTACAATTTGTTCCTCACATTTCACCCATTCACTCACACTTTCAGACACCGACGGCAGAGGCGACCATGCAAGGTGCCAACCTGCTCATCGGGAGCGGTTAGGGGTTAAGTGTATTGCTCAAGGACACTTTGGCATGCTGCCCGGGAGGAGAGGGAAATCGAACCGGGAACCAACAGATTACCAGATTACCAGACGACTGCTTTACCTCCTGAGCTACAGTGTCTCCCCTGTATACTGTGTATTACAACTGGTTTACTGTATTGAAGTACAGTACAGTATATATAATATGTGGGCACTCTGATCAGAACAAACATTACAAAACACCCTTAAACTCACTGCCCTCGCTCACTACTTTTAAACAAAATCTGCAACAGAACTTAACCGACTGTTGCACCTGCTGACTGCCTCCCAATCGCACGCATCGCCCTCAGACTCTTCTCTCCTCCCCCTCACCGGCTCCCTCCTTCTCCCCCTTTCTTCTCTCTCTCTCCCTCTGGTTCTCACTCTCCCTTTCTCTTTTTCCCTCTCTCCCTTTCCTTCTCTCTCCCTTATTTATTGTTGTCCTTGTATACTATTGCTACTGTAATTTTTTTATTTTATTTACTTGTATGCATGTACTGTACATAACCTTGTTTTTGTTACAGCCCCCCCCCCCCCCCCCTTCCCTCAAAAGGCCTTTGCTCTTTGGACAGGCTGCTTTTGTATATAATAATTTGTTCTTAATTGCTTGCCTGGGTAAATAAAGGTTAAATAAAAAAATAAAAAAGTCCTGCTTCCATTATCTGTTCATGTTGACTTTGCTTGCTCTGCTTAAACAGAGCTTTCCAAAGGGAAAGTCAATATTTATGGACTCCTAGCTCTAGAGTCCTTTCTCAGCACGATCCATGCTGTTCTTCGCCGGCAAGTTAGCCACAAACTGATAGAAAGTCTATGGCTGTACAAGCTGACTGAAGGCAATTTCAATTTACTCCACTCAAAGTAGATTTCAGTTGTCTTCAGTCAGCTTGTGCAGACGGGAGCTCAACCTCATTCACTTGCCGGAGCTAGTATGAGGAACAATGTGGTATATGCTGAGGTCTCTAACAATCGACAACATCATCATACGTGATCATAATAGTATAATACGTGTTTTAAATGCATAATGAATTAACACCTTATGAATATAAAGGTGATGATATGGGTAACAAACTGTAATGTTCATGTAGGATCATGTTCATGCTTTTAGATTTAAAGCGCCATCTGACTGGAATAATTGACCAGCTCATTCAGATCAATTACTTGCATTGATTGTTTATTTAAAATCGACTTGTTCTTGTTTTTAATATTATTTTGTTGGTTTTACATTTGCAATACACACATATACATAAATGATCAGGTGTGGTTTGGGGTTTGGAGTATGAGAGCTCTTGTTCTACTGTATGTGCATGACTTGATGTGTTTATCATCTGTTATATTTTGTATTTTGTTTTGTCTGGACGTTGCTGACTTCTATGTTTTGTGTTTGAGGACTCCCTTGAAAACCAGATGATGCTCCTACAGGTACAGTATAGGTACAGTATAGGTACAGGTCACAGGAAACTAGTTCAGCTGACACCATGACGTTCTCACAGGAGGGTTTGTTAGTTTTGTCGAGGACTATAGGTTGATGACCGGATGAAGATAAAAGCTGATGACGTTGGTCAGATAAGGAGAATACATTCATACATTATATATGTTTACATAAACATACAAACATACATTCTAGCATTAACAGCTGAGGTTCTTAGGAATCAATAAGTGTGAGAGGAACCGCAAGGAAACCATGTTGGTCCAAAACGATGAAACTCTACCTCACTCTCTACCTACAAATCTGGAAAATCAGTTAGAGTTTAAATATTCACCATGACGCCGTTACCGTTTACACACAGAACAGATTGAGCCAGAGTGACCTCTTTGTTTACCTGACCTCAACCACAATCTCTCCGGGATAAAAGAGTTGGTTTTAGGGCATGTTTGACGTAGCCGCCAGCTGAAAGTCAGTGGTACAGTAACCATATTGATTGGTAACAGTTTAGTTAAACTGCCAACATTACGGAAAATAAGCGTACTGTCTTCTCCAGAGACAGACAAGAAGATAGATAACAATTTTGTCTCTGTGCGTTCAGTACAAAGCTATCCGGCTGAAAGCTAGCCTAGTTTAGCACAAATGAATGGAAGCAGATACAGATCAGCAACTCAGAAACAGGAGTTTTTGGCCAACAACTAGACTAGCTGATCCGTATCCACTTCCATTCATTTGTGCTAACTCAAATCAAATCAAATCAAATCAAATGTAGGCTATTTGTATAGCCCAAAATCACAACGAATTTCCCCCATGGGCTTCACAGATCAAGAAGAAACATCACAATAGATCCACAATAAAAACTACCATAAAATCCACAAGCTAGGATAGCTTTCTACTGAACGCACAGAGAGGGCATTTTCTTGTCTGACTTTGGAGAAGACGGTAAGCACATTTCCTATAATATTGGCATGTTCCTTTCAGATGAACTGGATGCTGTCGGTGGCCATCAGCACGGGATGTGGTATATCAGGGTACAGGGGGTGATGTGGTATATCAGGGTACAGGTGGTATATCAGGGTACAGGGATGTGGTATATCAGGGTACAAGTGGTATATCAGGGTACAGGGATGTGGTATATCAGGGTACAAGTGGTATATCAGGGTACAGGGCTGTGGTATATCAGGGTACAGGGGGTATATCAGGATACAGGGGGTGTGGTATATCAGGGTACAGGGGCTGATGAGGTATATCAGGGTACAGGGGCTGATGAGGTATATCAGGGTACAGGGGGTGATGAGGTATATCAGGGTACAGGGGGTGATGAGGTATATCAGGGTACAGGGGGTGTGGTATATCAGGGTACAGGTTGGTGGTATATCAGGGTACAGGGGGTGATGTGGTATATCAGGGTACAGGGGGTGATGTGGTATATCAGGGTACAGGGGGTGATGTGGTATATCAGGGTACAGGGGGTGATGTGGTATATCAGGGTACAGGGGGTGTGGTATATCAGGGTACAGGTTGGTGGTATATCAGGGTACAGGGGGTGATGTGGTATATCAGGGTACAGGGGGTGATGTGGTATATCAGGGTACAGGGGGTGATGTGGTATATCAGGGTACAGGGGGTGTGGTATATCAGGGTACAGGTTGGTGGTATATCAGGGTACAGGGGGTGTGTTATATCAGGGTACAGGGGATGTGGTATATCAGGGTACAGGGGGTGATGTGTTATATCAGGGTACAGGGGGTGTGGTATATCAGGGTACAGGGGGTATATCAGGGTACAGGGGGTGTGGTATATCAGGGTACAGGGGGTATATCAGGGTACAGGGGGTGTGGTATATCAGGGTACAGGGGGTATATCAGAGTACAGAGGGTGAGGTATATCAGGGTACAGGGGGTGGTATATCAGGGTACAGGGGCTGATGAGGTATATCAGGGTACAGGGGCTGATGTGGTATATCAGGGTACAGGGTGTGATGTGGTATATCAGGGTACAGGGGGTGATGTGTTATATCAGGGTACAGGGGGTGTGGTATATCAGGGTACAGGGGGTATATCAGGGTACAGGGGGTGTGGTATATCAGGGTACAGGGGGTATATCAGGGTACAGGGGGTATATCAGGGTACAGGGGGTGAGGTATATCAGGGTACAGGGGGTGTGGTATATCAGGGTACAGGGGGTGATGTGGTATATCAGGGTACAGGGGGTGATGTGGTATATCAGGGTACAGGGGGTATATCAGGGTACAGGGGGTGATGAGGTATATCAGGGTACAGGGGGTGATGAGGTATATCAGGGTACAGGGGGTGTGGTATATCAGGGTACAGGGGGTGTGGTATATCAGGGTACAGGGGGTGTGGTATAACAGGGTACAGGGGGTGTGGTATATCAGGGTACAGGGGGTGTGGTATATCAGGGTACAGGGGGTGTGGTATAACAGGGTACATGGGGTGTGGTATATCAGGGTACAGGATGAGGTATATCAGGGTACAGGGAGTGTGGTATAACAGGGTACAGGGGATATCCCTGAAACGGCTCCGATCCTCAATAACTCCTTTTGACCGCGCCACCAATTCGGTTCAGCCTGCCGTGACTTTCCCTGTGCAACTTAAGACGTGACGCAAGAGCTTTAGTGGGAATCCAGTGAACAATTCAGATTCAGATTCAGATTCAGAGTTTTTATTTGCCACATGGAATCATACAATCAAAGTTTCTTCATTACACAATCATAAATAACATTCCATGGACAAAAGGAGCAGGAAGAAGAATAAACCTGCCCCTTATTCCTAAACTAAAGAAGTATTTTCTTAATGGTCGGCGTACAACCTAATTTATACAAATAATAATTTATTTACCATTATACAAGAAACTCACAATTCACAGTTAAACAAGGAAAAAATTCAATAACAATAATAATAATAAATAATAAAGAATAAAAGAAAAAGAGAAAAAAAAAGAAAAGAAAAGATCTCACTATTCAGATCACATTTGATTTTCATACTGACCAAGGAGGTGCAGGAGAACTGTATGCACCAATCGAAGTATTGTTATATGTATTACTTAATATTTTAGCAACTGTGTTCCTAGTATTAGGGAATCACACAGCCACAGAACCAGATCTAGCTTAGCAAACCTGCATCCTCCAAGGTGGAGAACAAAGATGGGACACTGCTCATTGGCTCACAGAGGAGCACAGGAGTGGAATGAGTTGCTTCACTGACATCAACACATGCTCTCTGTCATACAGACCTGCTTCACTCACATCAACACATGCTCTCTGTCATACAGACCTGCTTCACTCACATCAACACATGCTCTCTGTCATACAGACCTGCTTCACTCACATCAACACATGCTCTCTGTCATACAGACCTGCTTCACTGACATCAACACATGCTCTCTGTCATACAGACCTGCTTCACTCACATCAACACATGCTCTCTGTCATACAGACCTGCTTCACTGACATCAACACATGCTCTCTGTCATACAGACCTGCTTCACTCACATCAACACATGCTCTCTGTCATACAGACCTGCTTCACTCACATCAACACAACACATGCTCTCTGTCATACAGACCTGCTTCACTCACATCAACACATGCTCTCTGTCATACAGACCTGCCTCACTCACATCAACACATGCTCTCTGTCATACAGACCTGCTTCACTCACATCAACACATGCTCTCTGTCATACAGACCTGCTTCACTCACATCAACACATGCTCTCTGTCATACAGACCTGCTTCACTCACATCAACACATGCTCTCTGTCATACAGACCTGCTTCACTGACATCAACACATGCTCTCTGTCATACAGACCTGCTTCACTCACATCAACACATGCTCTCTGTCATACAGACCTGCTTCACTGACATCAACACATGCTCTCTGTCATACAGACCTGCTTCACTCACATCAACACATGCTCTCTGTCATACAGACCTGCTTCACTCACATCAACACATGCTCTCTGTCATACAGACCTGCTTCACTCACATCAACACATGCTCTCTGTCATACAGACCTGCTTCACTCACATCAACACATGCTCATGATAAATACAATGGTAAATGGTGCATTTATCTTATATTATCTTATCTTGTCTTATCTTATCTTGTCCTGTCATATCTTGTCATATATTATCTTATCTTGTCTTATCTTATCTTGTCTTGTCTTGTCTTGTCTTGTCTTGTCTTGCCTTGTCTTGTCTTATCTCATCTTGTCTTGTCCTATCTTATCTTATCTTATCCTGTCTTATCTTATAATTCAAAGCTACAGTAAAGTAAACATTTTATGGAGGACTTTCTGAGGTATATAATCTCACTGGTGTGATGTTGACAACTGACTGTGTGTCACTGAACACTGAACACTGTGGAGTCTTTAGAATCCCAACATAGAACAGTCAGGAAGCGCTTGAAAACCCCTCCCCCCTCAAAGAGTTCATTGTGTGAGTCAGAGGGTGTGTTTTGCTCATACCAACCTCTGCGATGAGGTCTCCGTTCTCTGCGTGCACCTGGGCGATGGCTCCGATCTCCTTGCACTGAGCGAAGGCAGAGTACAGCTCACTGTCCAGCAGCATGAACACATCTTTATAGGCCATGAACATCTTGAAGGAGTTGACGCCTTTCTCCTTGGCCAACGTCTCCATCTCCTTCTTGACCTAGAAAGCAACAAGGCGATCATCATCTAAAGGTCATTTAAAGGTCAGATCCCGGTTGGTCATCATGGTTGGTTGGTCAGCTTGTTGGTTGGTACGAGTGTTTTGCTTGGAGGATGAGCTCATTAAAAGGAATACTGTGCACATAATAACTAACGCATATCTAAATATCTGATAAAGAGAGAGGGGCAGTGAATGGGCTACTGTCCTCCCCCACTTCCAGTGATGAAGCTAAGCTACGCTAACGGAGCGACTGTTCCCAAAGCTAAATGCACGCACAGAGACAAAAAAGGTATGTATCTTCTTGTCTAACTCCAGGGAAGATGTTAAATAAGCTAATTTCCCAAAATGTTGGAGTTTTCCTTTAAGTGTTGTTATTTATTGTTTTCTTTTTATGTGTTTTGTCAAGAAGAATAGCTGCTGCATATGCAAAAGATAATGGGGATATAAATAAAACAAACAAACAGGGTTATATTTAGTTCTGGTTTGGGTCTTAGTCAAGTAAGACTTTGTTAGTAGATCAGTAGTTTTTTATGCTGAATGGCTTATTTCCAAGAAAGGTACAGTACTACAAGTATATATCCGGTAAACACAAGAGGTGTCTGCATGATTCTATTTGGGGAGACAGAAATCAGTGGAATGTTTGAAAATCAGACGGGTCTCCAAGATAAAGTTGAGTGAGCGCTCCTCCACCTTCACGCTCCACCAGGTGACGGCTACGTGGAGGGAGTAGTCGCAGCAGACTTTAGGGTCGGCCGTGCGCCTCCAGCGCTCGTAGGCCTCCAGGAGAGACGTGCCCCTCTGGGGGATGACGAAGTCCATGATCATGGTGGTGCCTCCCGCCAGGGCTGCCTGAAACACACGTGCAAATATACTGTGTTAGAAACACAGACTATACTGTACATCAAACACGATTTACATATTCATAATAGATGTTCTATGTGCTTTTGAGCGGACATACGTGAAAGTTACCAAGGAGTTCCTTCATAACTCGATTTACGTACTTATTCGGCATTCTCAAACGGCTTCGTATTGTAAATTCGTTTTAGGATTTATGTAGGATTTACAAACTCAAAAAGGCAGTCGTAAGTCAGACAGACCGGTGTGCGCCCGTGTTTTCAACAGCTTTCTCTGTGACAAGTCATTGGGGATTGCCGATACTACAGACATCGCTGGAATAAAATAATTATAATAATAATAATGTCAGGATTGGGGGTGGTGTAGGACACACACTCAGACACACACAAAAAGGGGAATCTTAAAGTTACCCCAGAGGGGTAACCACTGGAATCGCTGAGCGATGAGAGAGGGTGGGGGAAAACACAAGAATAAAATAAATGGGGAAGAAAGTGAAACCCAAAGTAACCACCACTGCCAAGCAGTTGAAAACAACAACAACAACAACAACAACAACAACAACAACAACAACAACAACAACAAAAGAACAGCACTAGAGACAGAGAAAACACTAGAAGCAAGAGATTGGGACACTCCTCTACTATTGAGGGAAAACATGAAATGGACGGGAGCATGTCTATGTTCCCCGGGTCCTATGTTCCCCGATTGATTGATTGATTGATTGAAAATTTTAGACCACCAGCCCTGATTCCAAACTCTAACCTTAACCAACTTCGAAAGAGGGCCTAAGCTTAACCAGTTCGAAACAAGGCGGACATTAATAATTAATAAAATAATAAAAATTGATAAAATGTTCAATCAATTAATCAATCAATCGGGGAACATATAGGACCCGGGGAACATAGGGATGATCCCAAATGGACAAGCATCCGAACATAGTCAACCAAGCCTACTTAAAGGCACTGCACACCTGACACCAATCAAGTGGTAATCAAGCCCACACACCTGCCATGCCGCATGGCAATTAATTGATTGTGGTGATTGACAGCTCACCAGAGAAAACCCAAAATACATCCAAAGCACACTAGAATAAACTAAAATAAAACCCACATAAACCAAGATCCATCACAGATAATAAATACGACAATATTTGTATCATTAACAATTGGGTTTTGCATTTATAGTCCTGACTCAATGAGGCATTGTGAGCATTACACACACACACACTGCAAACTAAATAAATAAGAACTAAACCGATCGCCGCGGATATAGCTAATGTATAGTGGAATATACTGTATTAATATGCCATATACTGTCTTCTTCTCTATGATATTGTCTATTGTTGGTTTGATTTATTCCTATTGCTAGAACTAAATAAATGCGTGGAGAAACGGCTTAGTGAGGCAGCCTCAGCACACGAGCACACACACACACACACACACACACACACACACACACACACACACACACACACACACACACACACACACACACACACACACACACACACACACACACACACACACACACACACACACACACGCACACACACGGTATACGTGCAAAATGAATTGTTCCAGAAAAGTAGGCTTCTATCATTCTAATGACTTGTTTTATTAGGTATTAAGTAGTAAGTCCTACTGTAGAACATGACATATTAGCATGACATCTCACAGGCAGGAGAGGTTCGCTAACAGCCAGGAGAGGACCGCGGTGGTGATGGAAGCGCTTGTTGAAATGTTTCTGCACTGGTTCTTACAATGTAAGCAATTGAATAAGCAATGTCAAAAATTTAAAATAAAACCAACAAAAAATTACATCATGGAGAACAAGATGGTATATTGAATATTAATAGTCTAGGCCACTATATAGCTACATCCATGTGAATCTTATTTATTTATTTATTTTCTGACATGGTTCGTTGAGTCATGACTATGTAAAACGTGATTGTTAATGATACAAATATTGTTGTATTTATTATCATTATAATTATTTAATTCCGCGGATGTCTGTAGGATGGCAATCCCCAAGGACTTCTCCCACAGACAGCCGTTGAAAACACGGGCGCACACCGGTCTGTCTGATTTACTACTGCCTTTTTGAGTTTGTAAATCCTACATAAATCCTAAAACGAATTTACAATACGAAGCCGTTTGAGAATGCCGAATAAGTAAATCGAGTTATGAATAGAAGGAATTCCTTGGTAACTTTCACGTATCCGCTCAAAAGCACATGGAACATCTATTATGAATATGTAAATCGTACATGTGTTTGATGTACAGTATAGTCTGTGTTTCTAACACAGATTATGTCCGATTTACGACTGCCTTTTCGAGTTCGTAAATCCTACATAGATTCTATAATTCTATAACGAATACGAAGCAGTTTGAGAATGCCGAATAAGTAGTAAAACGAGTTACGAAGGAATTCCTTGGTAACTTTCACCTATGTCCGTTCGAGAATGAGGACCAATGACTCTACAGAAAACAAATGACTCTGCCACACTGCCTGGATACCAGTACAATTTTACTCAGTTTGAGTAAAATTTACTCAGTTTGAGTAAAGTTTACTCTGCGAAATTTACTGTGTACCCATTACAGTGAAGATCAAACACAATCTTGCCAGCTGCTTGTACAACCCCCCTCCATACACACACACACACACACACACACACACACACACACACACACACGCACGCACGCACGCACGCACGCACGCACGCACGCACGCACGCACACGCACGCACACACAGGCAAGCAGTTGCACATTAACCTATACATGACCTGAAATACTATAGGGTTAGAGGGGTGGTCCCTTTTGTTAAACATTAAACCAATTATTATGTCAACAATACCTTTATGTGATGTGATGTAACACTGACTGACTGACTGACTGAGCCACTCTAACTTAGTGTTAAGTGTGCAGAGATGCTTCTAGCACCTTTAGCAATTATGTAGCTGGTTGGATGGTAAATGGTCAATGGATTGCATTTATATAGCGCTTTACAACGTATGCCTCACATTCACACATGCAGAGGAAACCATGCAAGGTGACAACCTGCTCATCGGGAGCAGTTAGAGGTTAAGTGTCTTGCTCAAGGACACTTTGACACACTTCCGGGAGGAGCCGGAATCAAGCCGGGAACCTTCTGATTACCAGACGACCGCTCTACCTCCTGAGCCACTGGTCATCCTGCATTAGCCTCTAATAGACTAAAGGCTTGCTTCATAACATAGTTTATAAGAAGCATTATCATTGTACAGTAACTAGAAATATAGCATGAAATACAGCATGAAATATAGCATGAAATATAGGAAATATAGCATGAAATACAGCATAAAATATAGCATGAAATATAGCATGAAATATAGCATGAAATATAGCATGGAATACAGCATAAAATATAGCATGAAATATAGCATGAAGTACAGCATAAAATATAGCATGAAATATAGGAAATATAGCATAAAATATATAGCATGAAATATAGGACATATATCATAGAATATAGCATAAAATATAGCAGGAAATATAGCAGGAAATATAGCATGAAATACAGCATAAAATATAGCATGAAATATAGGAAATATAGCATGAAATACAGCATCAAATATAGCATGAAATATAGCATGACATATAGGAAATATAGCAGGAAATATAGGAAATATAGCGTGAAATATAGCATGAAATATAGTATGAAATATAGTATGAAATATATAGCATGAAATATATAGCATTTGACATATATAGCATGAAATATATAGCATGAAATATAGCATGAAATATAGCATGCAATATGGCCCCAGCCACTTTTCAAGTGGGGGTCCCAAGCTAAATAAATAACTATAGGCCTACATAAGAAAATAGAGAATGCGGTGTAGACTTCAGTTCATCAGTGGTGGTGCAGGGTGTTGAATGAAATGTACGGGTTTAAAAGTACAGTAAGTGTGTACTGTGAGATGCTAAAAACTCAAACAAATGAATATAACGGCTTTGCTGTAGGTACTGCGATGTTGTGTTCAAGGCACTTCCAAAACAAATTCATTATTTGCAGGCCATTTAGCAGGTCAGGCCACCGGGAAAACTCCCAGTGATCCCGATCGCCAATCTGGGCCTGGCTGTCGGTGCATGTTTAGAAAATGAACAAGTTACTATAGCAGATAAGAAGACAAGTTGGCCTACATATTGAGTAAGAGCTGATAAGAGCATATGATATCACCTGTCACATTCTCCTATCAGCTCTTACTCAATATCTAGGGGTATCATGCATTACTATTGCACACTGCTGAAGGAATTATGTGGCACAAAACCATTCAACTGATTCGGCTTTTTCTGTGCAGTACCGTAGATACCGCTATCTATCACCAGCTTTGAATGGATCGGATTTGAATGGATACATACAGAAAGTGATAATTATCCATTTCAGTAATCAGGGGTATCAGGGAGTCAGAGCGTAGATTACTATTTAGATTAATTAAAGTTCCATGGATTGTAGTAATGTATTAGTTAAAATTTTATTTGGTCATATCCATAATAAATAAATACATATCCAAACTTTCGTACCACTTGGTTATAATTAGGGGCTCCACGATACAATATTATCACAATACTAGCGTCATGATACGATAGTATTGCAATTATGCCATACTGTACTACTGTATATTGCAGTATATTGCCTTTTTTTATTACCTTTTTTCAACTGCAAATTATGTCCCCAATAGAAAACGTTATCAACATCTGCAATAAAGATATATATACTATACAACATCTATTTGATCATTTGTATTGTAGCAAAAGAAAATCACAAAACACAGAATATGCTGTCTCTGTATTTTCTTCCCCATCCCTAGTTATAATGCAGTGTTGTTTTTCAGAGAAACCGTCAAATGATGTGTACATACAGTAGGCTACCATTGTACCGTTCTCACAGTGGTCTACCGCTTTGTTAAAGCTGTGTATGTACTGTAGCTCTAGGAAATGCTAAATGTTAATACATTGGTTGCCAACAACGAGAGATCTCGTTGTTGGCCGCCATGCGTTGGTTGCCAATAACGAGATTTCTCATTATTTAATCGTTATTTCTTTTATTAGCAATATCCATTCACTTTTTCATCCGTCCAGCCTGACATTATCATTGGGAATGGCTCTGCGCTCGAAAAGGGCAAATACCGCCCCCTATCGTCTCCCGGATGGTAATGCACATCATTGGATTGGATTGAGTGAAAAAGTGCATCAGAGAAAAACTCCGCCCCAGGGTTTCCCCACCTCTGGCAAGCAGTGTCGTGTTACCAGAGTCACTGGCGAGGCTGGAAGCATGCTTGGATCATGCGTTTTCGGACTACAACGTTGGATCAATAAACGCGATCAATATTTGGAATAGCGATCAGGAATTGGATTCATCTTTTTGCAGAACATCTGATCTGAGGTAAGGAATCTATGTTACCAGTTTTGGGTTAATCAGAGTTGTTTTTCACAGATTGCACAACGTGCGTGTGTGTGTGTGTGTGTGTGTGTGTGTGTGTGTGTGTGTGTGTGTGTGTGTGTGTGTGTGTGTGTGTGTGTGGCGTTAGGCGCTGAGCGCGGCACGAATAAATTATTTTTCAGCCTGCTTTTGTATCGTGCATAAGAACACAAATACTCTCGATAATCTAGCGTTTATTTGAAAACGATTCATAAATCAGCGGGAAAATGACAACGTGTTTTGTGTATTCCAGTAAATGGCTATTTTCGCGGAATTTCTCTGAAATTACTAGAAATCACCAAAACTATACTCGTCTTCAAACCGGTATAAAACGGAAATGTACTGATGAAAATACAATCCGTTTCATACATGTTGACTGCAAGCAAGTCATTGATAAGCGACCGGTGTATTAGACACATTTTAGAGACATAATTTAAGATATAGTTTATGCGTTTGCAAATGTGCTCGTCCTCCCATTCATTAACGTGGTGGCATCCAAGCGATAAATCGCCATATCCGGCTGGCAACCAATGTGTTAATAATAGGGTCAAACTAATCAAATGAGGTCAATGGGCCATTGTTTTCCTGGACCAACTAGTCCAACTACTTTTGTCTTTTTATTCGTTTTCGATGGGGTCCCGCAACATAAAGTGAAGAACAGACAACAACAACAACAACAACAACAACAACAACAATGAAATAACAACAGCACCAACAATACAATAACGTTGACAAACAAGGACTAAGACAAAAAAAAATAAAAAATTATAATACAACCACACTGTGACCACTGGGACAGAGACAATACTACTTTTCACCCCTGTAACTACTGCCTGTTGATGCAGGAGAGAAGGGACAGGAGGGGCCCAGGGCTACATGTGACCTTTAGTCACTGTTCTCTTTTTCATAATTGTATGACCCCTTGCTCTGAAGAACCATATAACTCCATTTTTAAATGTGTTGACAGCCCATGCATTTACAGTTGTAAAGTCAATCCAAATCACTGGAGTAAAAATGTGATATATCACCAGAAAGTACTTACTGTCTTTAACTATGAATGAACACAACACTCTAACTTACTTAACTAAATACAGTTGAAAATTAGCCAACTTGGCTAAACTGGCATATTTACAGTCAAATGTTCCTTAATATGCACTGTCTCTGTATTTTAAACCAATAAATACAAATACAAATACAAATACCATCTTTAGATAATAAAGTACTCAACCTCTACTGTCTTTAACTATGAATGAACACAACACTAACTTACCATCTTTAGATAATAAAACTAATCATCTACTGTCTTTAACTATGAATGAACACAACACTAACTTACCATCTTTAGATAATAAAACACTCAGATTCTATAAAGGCATCGGTTCCAATGTTTCCACAAATCAGAGGAGTACCTTGTATCACTTCGTTTAACATCACTAATGGCACCTATTATCTTGTTTTTAGACTCTAATAATCGCCACATAAATTTAAACATCAGGTTCCTCAGCAGAGCATGGAAGGTGGGGACATTTGTAGTCACAAACAAATGGCTCGCACTAGTCCGTCTTGGGAGCTTGAGGAGGATCCATTATGATACCTGCAGTTTATTTTTTATTTTTGCTGTGCTATAATTACACCATAGGTGTGCAGTATAAAACGGAGTACAATAGGCTCTGAACAGGCTTATTTTCACATTGTCTGTACACATATACAATTTCCGTGCCAACATATTGGCCTGTGCATATAGTTTGCAGCACTGGCGCTGCACATCAACATCATCACACATGTCATCAGTGATATTGTGACCCAAATATCGCACACTCTTCACCACATCTAGAGCGCAGTCAGACATGAACACAACACTCTTAACGTACCATGTTTAGATAATACAGTACTCAACCTCTACTGTCTTTAACTACAGTATGAATGGACACAACACTCTAACTGCATCTTTAGATAATAAAGTACTCAACCTCTACTGTCTTTAACTATGAATGAACACAACACTCTAACTCAGCATGTTTAGATAATACAGTACTCAACCTCTACTGTCTTTAACTATGAATGAACACAACACTCTAACTGCATCTTTAGATAATAAAGTACTCAACCTCTACTGTCTTTATTAACTATGAATGAACACAACACTCTAACTCACCATCTTTAGATAATAAAGTACTCAACCTCTACTGTCTTTAACTATGAATGAACACGACACTCTAACTTACCATCTTTAGATAATAAAGTGCTCAACCTCTACTGTCTATGAATGAACACGACACTCTAACTTACCAACGTTAGATAATAAGGTTAAACTCATTGTAATTTCCAAATAGCATGCATGATGGTAGCCTAAATAATAAGCCTAATAGTCAGGAATCTGCACTTTACAAAAACATCCTGGGCTGGTTTGTTTTGCTTTTGTTTTCAGATGTTGTAGTTAGTTACACTTAGCCATGACATTGTCAATCACCTTGTTAATAAACAGTGACCATAATCAGGATGCAAATGATAACCAAAGACAAGACTCTATTTCTTATTTTTACCTTGGTGCCAATGTGGAAGTCGTCCACTGCTTTGGTGCCCATGAATTCCAGCTCCATGTGTGTATGGGTATCAATGCCACCGGGCATCACCAGTTTGCCGGTGGCATCGATGACTCTCACCCCTGATGGGATCTGAAGGTGTAATCCAACTTCAATGATTTTCCCATTTTCAATGTAGACGTCACTGATCACAGAACAGTCCTCATTCACCACTTTCCCTCCTTTTATAAGGATCCTGCTTTGGTCTGTCATTCTCACTGTAGAGAGTTGAACATCGACTGTCAGAGGCTTGAAGTAGGACGACGTGTGGCTCGGTATAGGCATTAAGTAGGCCCTGCCTACTACCTGGACAGCCAACGATTGCACAAAGGCAGTAGAGTTGACCCCCCCCCCCCCCCGCTGCCCTGACAGGACTGTCAGACGGAGAACCTTCCCACCCCTGATGACAATACCCTTCTCCAAAGTTCCTCCACAGCTCAGAAGCAGCGGTAAAGTTGTGATCTTAAGTTTATGTGTATGTTTTATTAGGATCCCCATTAGCTAGTCTTCACACAAAAATAATATAACAGAGTACAAATACAGAATGTAATTAGTAATACAATTCAAATAAGAAGAAAAATAAGAAAAAAACAGAAAGCATGAAGGACATCAAAAAATATATCTTCAACATTGAAGATACAATGAATGATTGAAGCCCCCCCCCCCCAAAAGAAAAACTCATATCTGAAAGGGCAACTGAAATTGATAAGAATGATTAAAAGAAAAATACAATATAATAAAAACATAATATAGTCAATCATATGAGTGTAATTTACATCAGTTCACTTTTTTAATATATGTTTTAAATTATTTGTATTCTTTACTTGCCTTGTGGATCCATGGTAGCTTGTTCCAGTTGAATAAGTCATCCAGTTGAAGTGATCCAGGGTTCAACACAACCAATGATGTGAGGATGAGTCTAATAGTAGTGGAGTGAAAGTGCAAAGTTCCCTAAAATAAAAATACTCAGGTACCTCAGAATTGTACGTATAGTGCTTGAGTAAGAATACTTTGTAACTTTCCACCACTGGTTGTACACAAGCCCTTCCTATAGTGATTAATGATTAATGGGAGTGGTTGTACATTTCCTGAACTGCAGAGGACGCAAATCAAGCTTTAGCTTCTGATCAACATTAGAGCGTTTGGTCTCCCCAACAGGGTACTCTATAAACACCAAGCTAGAAGATCAGGGGTTCCCAAACTTTTCAGGCCGCGACCCCCAAATAACGTGTCAGAGAGCTGCGACCCCCACTATTATAGGAGGTAAAAAAAGTTAAATAAATAAAATAAAAATTATAATATAATCTTTTTTTATTTTTTTGTAAATGGAAATGTATGGTTGAAACATGCAAACGTTCAAACGCACACACACTGATAAGCATTGGAGGCTTTTAGCCAGGGCCGGACTGGAGAAATCATTCAGGCCAGGAAATATAGTGCAAAATATAGCACTATATGTTTTGTTACAAAGACTTCATTTCCTGCATTCTGGTGCAGGATTTTTTTTATTTGTACCCTTTAAATGCCAGTGTTTGTGATGGCATCACACATTATTGTTAAAAAACAGGCTAGTATATGTATGATTAGCAACAACACTGATTTTGATGGATTTTCAGTTTTTTTGTAATGTCAGATTGAAAAAAATACAATCTTTTATTCAACTTCAGCCCTGATCATAACACCACATATTCATTTTATAATTCTAACCCTTTAAATGCCAGTGTGTGTGATGGCATATATTTGCAATATATCAAATGCAAAGTAGATTTTTCTGGGGGGGATTATTACAGGCTATAATGTGTCAATGATTAGCAACAACACTGATTTTGATGGGTCCCGCCTCCACCAATCACATGCGGCTCCCTTTGTGTGTGTGTGTGAGAGCAAGAGCGAGAGAGAGAGAGAGAGATAGTTCTCCAACTTGTGTGAGTTGCAGTGATCTCCTGGTTGTTCCCCATCTAGGTTATCTAACTATTGCGCTGCTGCAACAAGAAACACTGGCCTGGCCTGCTTCTAAGTTCAGTGGCCTGACTGCATAAAAAAAAAAATATATTTTTTGTTGGCGGCTCGCGACCCCCCTGGGGAACCCAGGCTGGGCTAGATGACAGCAAGAAGGTCCCAACAACATCATTGACCACACAGTTAGTCTATGTCAAGTATTTACTGTCTTTGAATTAGCCTATATTTGTTTATTTATTTGCCTAGGCTGCTCTGTTTATTATTATTATTATTATTATTATTATTATTATTATTATTATTATTATTATTATTATTATTATTATTATTATTATTATTATTATTATTATTATATTATTATTATTATTATTATTATTATTATTATTATTATTATTATTTATTTTTGTATTGTATTTTGAAGTAAATATCCCATTCAGTGGTAGTGTAATCTACACTGATGTAGTGGGCATACATACTGTAACTTTATGGACCCCCCCCCCCCATCCCCATTAGAATGAAAGTGGGCAAATCATGAAGTCCAGTCATCATGATCACTTATTTTCACATCACTTTCACCCATCTGATACTCCTTACCAGTGGGCTACCATATTATATACTATGAATTTCAATCATAAAGATTGAAGAAGACTAAATCAGAAAACTCTAATTCACAAACAAGAAGTGGGTAAGCTGAATGTGTGGGTTTACCCTTCACTATTCTCGAAGACCGCCGCCATCTTGGTATTGGGGAAACAAACGGATTTCTACGATCAAATGTATGCGTTGAGCTCTGTTTTTATTACTTATTTTATCACATTCTTGTTCATTTCATAGCCTTTTCATATAATTTGTTTTGAAAATATTGAGGCCAACATGGCATTTCACTATTTCGAAAGCCTTTCTGGTGATTCTAAGTGCATGTTTTCCCCAAGCAAAGACAGAAAGTTAAACAGATAGGAAGTTGACTTCGAGAATACTCTTCATAGCCTGACATTTTTTTAATTTTAATTTTTTTTTTAGATCCCAATAGTTTTGGATCTAACAAACTAACTAACAAACTGTAAACCGAATGACCATTTGTCTCGTTTTCAGACATTCCACTCCAATAAATATTATGTCAACATAGCTAGTTTCTACTTTTCATCAACGTAGGTGATTGTTTACCCAGCAACAGTAGGGATTTCAGCAGCCACGCCCACTACCACCCGCGTTTCATTTGGAACATTCTGAAGGGTGCGCGAGGGAGAAGAGAAATGCGCGAAAATACAAGGGCGTGTTGGAAGCAGGTAATGCTGTTATATTCTTTACCCATAGTGGGTCCTACACTCTCACATTTACATTTACATTTAACGTTAGTCATTTAGCTGAAATCTTTTATCCAAAGCTACTTACAAGTTGTGAACAAGTCAGCAGGAGGGGTACAGCTCTGGCAGCTAAGTGGTATTGCTCAGCTAGCAGTGTCGAACTTGAGTGCTACACGTGACGTGCATATGATACTAGTAGTGTATATTAGCATAGTAGGTAGTATAGTACATTACTAGTAGATAGTAGTGGTTACGTCATTGCCGTTTTTCATGTTCCACCCTCTGTCCAACCCAATGTATTTCCCCATTGCCCATTTCTAAATCGTCTAGTTTAAAACAAATAAAGCATTAACATTGTCATGGTGTACCTTTCTGACGTGCTTATTCATCCACAATCTATAGCTCAACATGAAAATATTCGCAATTAATCATTAAAAGAAATTGGCGAATTTTATTTCAACCGAAAATGCTTAAACAATAATGTTAGTGATAGAAGGGAACTCATTTTGTGCAAAAGTGGAACGTTTTTCAAATTTCTGTCTAGAATCTATATCATCTGTTTCATTTCTAATGTTTTTTGGTGGGGGAGAAAATTAAATATCAAGAAACACGTTAGTACTATAAAAAAAAACTATTCTACCTTTCATTCTTGGCAGATTTAGGCTCTAGTCAGTACATTGTGAACCATAACATGAAGGTATCTTTTGTCTTTTAGCCTTTAGATGTTGCCATCCATTTCTGATGTATTATAACAGGAATATATCAAATGAGGCTTATTAAATACATTTATATTGCTGTGGATGATAATGCATTTTGCTTATCTATTACCTAAGGAAGGAGACAACTGTTGGAATGTTCACCTTAAAAACTGCTCAGTGACATTCATCCACTCTTTCTGTGCTCATCTTCCCCTTCATAGCCAAAGTGAACGTGTTATCTAATAGGGGGGTCTGGGGATGAACTGGAGGTGGTAGGGTGCTCTGCTCTGTGAACTTGCATCTAGGATTATCGTTTGTTTGGGTACCTCTAATATAAAAGATGAATGTCAGCTGTCAGTATATTGTTACATTCGAGTGTCTCGCATAACCAGACCTCTCTCCACGTGCACACTATGTTAGTGCCTGTGCAGCACAGGAGATATTATAACCAGAGTGTAAGCACTAGCGTTGCACGTCGCAACGGTGCACGGAGAGTTGAAACAAATGCTTTGTCATATTGGAGGAGCTTCCTTACTTGCACGAAATACTCTTCCTGCATATATTCCCTCTTTTTTGTGAAACCACCAAGATTTCTTTCAGGCCTGGTGGTACGCACCAAAAAAAAACCTAAAGAGAGGAGGCGCACAGGATGGCATATTGGCACGGTCAGCTTTGGCCAGATGGTGCAGCAGGTGGTCTGCAATTTATAAAGATAAAGTGAACAAAAGTGTACTTCTTCCACCACTGACTGGGTTCATTACTACTACTATTACTACTACTACTACCAGGACTGTATGTTAACTGTTTTTGCATATAGCACTGGTGCTACAAAGGTAGATTTCTTTGTAACACATGCCAAAAACATGTAGCACGAGTATAACATCTCGTGCTGCAATGTTAGTGCAGAGGATACGGACCATTAGCCTAGCTTAAAACTCCAGGAGAGGTGTTTTTGGCCAACACCAACTAGCTGGTCCATATCCACTTCTATTCATTAGTGCTAAGCTAGGAAAGAAAACAGAAAGAAGCGTTTCATATAAAAGTATTCTGTATTTTTGTATGACAACAACTAATAAAGAAACGTGAGCTTGCAACTGAACGTACAGAGAGGAAATCGGTATCTGTCTCTGGAGAAGATGGTAAGCGCATTTCCCATGATGTTCGCGCGTTCCTTTAAATAATAATAATCCAATTTAAAACATGCTACCGGCGGCAATATCACTACCGTCATCATATCATATCAAAACAAAAGAAATGACGGAAATACCTTTTTTGATACCTTTTTGGAAACAGCATGAAACCTTTTTCTAAGGGAAGAGAGGTATAATGGCCGGCTGGCCGTTCAACGACTTCCACTAAAAAGACTCCAGCTGCTACCATCAGTTCTACACAGAAATTCAACCCACTTCATTTTTTCGATAACCATTTTAGACACGGGGGAACTGACTGGTCAAGAAACAGATTGTGTGTTTCAAAATTGTCTAAATTTAATATGCTAGAAAAAACAACAACAACAACAACAACACTACCACCACCACCACCAACAACAACAGAAAACAAAACCCCCAGCAGACTTGAGATAACAGTGTGATATCCCTGGAGCATGCGACCGCCTCTCTTTCATCAAGTCTTGTTAGCCACTGGAAGAGATTAGCATTTCACTGCAGTGGATTGGTTGTCAAGCGCCGCATCAGTCCAGACAAGTTTCTCCCATCCATTAGTGAATTACCACAACAAGACACATTGGAGAGACAAAGATGCGTGCTGCGGAGAGATAAGCCAGCGAGCAGGGCTTAGGAACACCTAACCTTCACAGTTGCAATAAACAATAACATGTGACTTAAGAGGATTTACATAAGATGAGAAGAGTAATCAGAAGGGGAGAAAAGCAATGAGGCAGCAATGGCATCTCTTCAACGGTCTCCGTTCGCCGCCGAACGAGGGAAAGTTAACCGTTCCGTTGGATTTAGAGCTCTGTCCTTATCGCTGCCTCCCCCTCTCTGCTACCACCACTACAAACTACACACACATGTCAGGTTCGCTGTTTTTTCTAATAATGAAATGAAATGAAATCCAGGGGAAGACAACAACTTCCGTGTCGGCTGAAACTCAGAAGTGCACGAGAGGAGGAGGAAAGTGGCACGAGATAAACTCAGGGAGATTATCAGGGCTCAGGCGGGAAGACGGCTGTTTGTCGTGTCTTGTGGTACAGTAACATTCAGGCATGCGCATGCACGCACGCACGCACGCACGCACGCACTCACTCACTCACTCACTCACTCACACACACACACACACACACACACACACACACACACACACACACACACACACACACACACACACACACACACACACACACACACACACCATTTAGATGTGACAGTACAGTGCAGTCTTGATGTTAGGAGCTGGAAATAAAGAGCGGATGGAAGAACCAGGCATCCCTCATAAATTTCACTCACCTCTGTTAATTGTTTAATTTTGGTAGAGGAACAAAAGAAGAGATTTTGGTTCTGCAAATCACATGATTCCCATTTACCACACCTTTTTTTCTGTCCTTTATCACCGATTTACTAGAATCAATTTAGTCAGGCTTTGTTCGTGTTGCTTTTGTAAAAAAGAAAAAGAAAAGAGAAACTCATCCAGAGGCTTCACATATCAGTGTGCCCCCCTCCCTCCCCCCATGTCCCCACTCCTTCAGCATCATTAACAGGTGTCTGTCTTCAAACAAGAGATGGAGAACCGAACATCAAAGTGAGTGTCCTGCTGTGAATCAAGAGAGTCAGATGTTAAGGGATCAGAATTAGTGGAATAGGCACCAACTAACATTTGGAGCATTCCCACTAAATACAGCCAGATGGCAGTGTCTTCCTCACAGTGAAGAGACACATTGAACGGATGACTTGTGCAGTCATGCTTGCTAAATTTAACAAAAAAATAAGATATTCAGCTTTAGTGGGGGGTATTTTTACGACAAGATGTTGGTCATAATTATGTTGCTATTTTATATGGAGTATCAATGTGGTGAAATACATGCATTTGTTTTTACAAATCTAATACTGGATTAGGCCCATTGTGAAATAGGGCCTATATCTTGCCATTTAAAAATGTCTGATGTTAACATACTCTTTAATGTCCTCAGAGAGGTCAACTGAAATGGAGTGAAACTGAGAAAACAGAAGACGACGACAAGATTCTAGAAATACTCGACATCAAGTGATACACTGGTAAGATACAACTGAATGATCTCTGTAAGTATCATTGATTAATTTAATTTGAACTGAGAAATAAATAGCCTATATCCAGCATTTGTAAACGCATCAAATAGGACACAGACTGCGGTAGGATTCCCTGGTAGACAGAATATGGATGTGAGAAGACCGTAAGATGACTGCTGCTTCAGATTCTAGAAATACTTGACATCAAGTAGTATGTAAGATACTATGGAACTATCTCTTTTAAGTACCATTGATTGGTTTAAATGAGAAATAAACATCCAGCGTTGTAAACGCGCCGAATAGGACGCCGCAGGCTGCGGCAGGACTCCCTGGCAGACGCCGTGCGGATGTGAGGAGACGGGAGGACCACGGCAGCTTCCTCTAAACATTTGTCAGTCGCACTGTTGCAGCTCGAGCATCACAGAGCAGACTCCGGGAATGTTAAGCTTCCGACAATGGAGAGGCAGAAAATGTGAAGGGAAACAATTAAATTACGCCTTGCATGAAGTTTGCTTTTCATTTTGTGAGGCAAATTTAGTGCCACGGTTAATCATTATGCTGTCGAACATGATTTGCAAAAATATTCAAGAGCTTTATGTGCCTCACTGCCCCTTCTGTATTGAAAAATAATGGGCCTCTATCCAATTAAAAACTGCATTAAATCTCTAAAGTATTACATGCACTTTACTGGTATCGCTCTGATTAGGCTGTTCTGCATGTTCAGATGCCGACAGCTCGCTGAGAAAGGCAGCCTTGACTGACTGCTCCCGTTCAAATCTACTTCAGGGGGTTGAGGTTTTTTTTTACGGGAGGTGCCCACTGTCTTTTTCTACAGACGAACCAATGCGTTAGTTTCTGTCGAATCTCTATAATCAGTCAAATATCTTTGAGGCGATAAATCTCTGTTAAACCTCCGATGGATGTACGATAAGGTAGAGTGAAACTTTAACAATTCAATCTATATTAATGGAACTCAGCATTAGTTGACACTGACAGTCAATAGCTAAGATAGGAAAGGTAGCAATAGGTTTCATGGGTCAATATTATAAATTAAGTTCCACTGTCCCTAAGTCGTTCCCCTCATACCACCAGATATACCTAGGTGCTATAGATAACATTTCGATTTTTATATATATATATATAAATAATAAATCCACAGCTTTTAGAAAGGTGCAGAATAAAAGTATTGCTTTTCCCACTAAATATAATTATCAATGAATTAATAAAAAAATAAAGTATAAATGTGCAGGTCCAAAATTAATGTAGTTGTTTACATGTTGGGTGTATGTATCCCCTCCCTACTTCCCATTTCCCCCACGTGGAACGCACCTGATTGGATAAATTACATGCTGGTGCTCTAGTGCGACATCTAGTGGCTGAATGTTATCTTATAGCACCTTTAACGTAAGGTCATTCAGTTTCATATAATTACAGGTCACGTATGTATTTTTTTCCGGAATAAAAAAAACATGGTATAAGTTTGCAACACGTGGAACGTGGCCACCATGAGCTAAGTAGTATAGGTGTCGCAGTAATGATATGAGAAGTGTTTTGTATTCATAACAGAAGTGGTGGTTTGATTCAGACATTGATAGGGACTGATTCATTGTTGAGTGGGAGGGGCAGCAGTCCAACATGTGAACAGATGATTTATGTGGCCATCTGTTTTGTTTTGATCATAATTTGATTATCTCTTTTTATGTGATGACTTTAGATGTCAAGACCCATTCTGCGGACACGTGCTGGCACACACGCACGCATATACACACACACACACACACACACACACACACACACACACACACACACACACACACACACACACACACACACACACACACACACACACACACACACAGAGAGAGAGACATACAAACACACACACACACACACACACACACACACACACACACACACACACACACACACACACACACACACACACACACACACACACACACACACACACTCACTCACACACACAGACATACACTCACACGCACATGCTCACTCAACCCACACGTGCACACATGCAATTCTGAAATGGAATAATTGAACCGCCTCTCGATCACTGTCTCAAACCCACAGTCCATTTTCATTCTTTCAGAAATGACCAAATATGATTAGAAGTAACATGCAGCTTGTGTAGTTGCACAACAGACTCACTCTCACTATCTGTTTGTGTTAATTAAAAGATTTGCAACTACACGTGTCTGCAGATAATCAAAATGTCTTCAGCTGCCGCAGCGCCGCTCCCAGATGCATCAGCACTCCAGAGCTCGTTTCCTGTTTGTTTAGAATTAATCAATCTACTCACAATTGAGTTAATTAATTAGTGTTTTAACTTGCTACTCTTTATAATTGCAGTCAGATGAGTCTGCAGACAATGCAATCAAATTAATGCAAATATAACAGCTAATTGTTATCCAAACTTCCCTCTGTATCGAGGGGGGAGAGCTTTAGTCCTCGTCCTCCTGTTTTCCCTCCTCGCCACTAGATGGCACCATTGAGTAACATTTCAGCCTCTGCCCCCTCTTGTCATTTCCTAGATATTGCTTCAGTTCAACGTTCCTATACGGTACTTATTGAGTGTGTTTACATAGGACTGCGTATTGACGGGTTGGAGACGTGGGGGCCCTTTGACACCCTCCGCTGTAGATGAGTGTCGTTCAGACATTGAAAAAAAGAAAAAGGTCAGTGTTTTCAACAAGTGCCACAAGCAACAACATCCTGTTTAGAAAGGAAAGGGCTGATATTTACATTTATCTAGTGCGTGGTGAATCAAAGAGAACATTTTCTCGCGTGTCTCTTCAAGTCGGTCTCCGCGATAATGTTTAATCCTGTTTTTTCCCTCTCTTTCACACGAGGTATCAACGGTGTGACCTTCGCGGCTTCACTCACTAAATGTCACCGGCTGTGTTCTGTTCAGGAACACGCTCTACAAGGGTGGACTAGATAATGTTTGGAACACATTTTGATCCATTCTGCACTGAAGTACATTGGAAATCCTAAGAGCAGAATGGCAACAGCAACATTTTCTTTATCGAGGTTTGATATAAAACAGGAAATAATTAATAAATAGTACAATCCTAAATATCATAATTTCTTTGGAAATCTTTCTTTAAAAAAAAGAAATTGACGTTGAAATGTTAGCCCGTCCGTTTCATTGACGTCGTTGGTTCCTAGCGGTTTGGCACTCCGCCGACTTCATCATGATTATCCACATCGTCATTATCATCATCGTTAATTGTCACTCATTTTGGAACTGGAGGGTCCTTTTGTGGAGCGCCCGCTTTTCTGTTTACCCCGGTTCAGGCGTTTCTCAGGAATAACTCTCGAATCATTTCACACCCTTCTTCTCAGCGAGAGGCTATTATTCCTTCCTCACTTTAATTTATCTCCTCTGATCATCCGCCCAGATAGATATGACAGCTGAATAAATATGCAGACGCACTGCGCAGCACTGCACTTCACCCCCGGAATCTCTATCACTCACTCAGATTTAGAGAAGAACAGAACACTCACGTAACAATGGGGCGCTTTGGGGATTTCGATGAAAAGGTTTTTTTCTCTTTCTTATAATCATCTTTTGATAAACTCCGTATATCGGCTCAAAAATGTAGCCACTTTTTACTCATTCACTGACACTAATTAAGAATCTCTTTCACAAATCAATTGTTGAACAGTTCTTTGAATATCACAGAATTAATAAGGACTCACAGATTCATACTTCTCTGAAGAACCAAATTAGTCACCATTGTGATCTCTTTGCCCTGGTGTCTGTCCTTTGCTGTCCTTCAAAAAAAAAAAAAAAAAGTATTTCAGATGCAATTAGAAAGAAAAAGAAAACGAGGATCATATCACAAATGTTGTCCTCGTCCTAATGACCTGTGTTTAATTTTTTTAATTTAATTTTTTTTAATTTTATTGAAAGGGAATAGAACACACTTTTAAAGCTGCACTGTGTAAATTCCTGTGATAATCTTCTGTAAATTAGATTTGTTTAGGGCAGTGTGACCCACACGTAGACATAGAAGGTACGTTGTTGGATAGTAAATATGTCAAACCTTTATTTTAAACTCAAAAGGCAACTGAGGTTTCCCTCATTTACATTAAAGTGTAGAGTGTACATATAGAAATAAGTGATAAAAGCATATAAAACCATAACAATAAGACAACAAGACAAGGAAAAAAGCAAGGATAACAAATCAATTAAAAAAACACATACAACTTGATTGACAATGTATCATGTATCATGAACTAAATTGTTGGCCATGTGCATGTAAATAATAGAGTGGAAAAAGTAACTTTCTAGCTTCAAATCCATGTTCCCCTCACATTATTCAGATATGAAAACAAACCATACCATTTTCTCCCTTTTCTTTGGTTAAAATCTTGCTCCTGAAACTTTAAGTCAATTCACAATAAAATGGTAAAAGGAATCCATTTGAGTGAGTTGAAAATGTTTCAATCCTTTTTCAAGTAGTGTATTCTAACCCTTTGTAACCAGCACATGACCAGTGACCACTGACCTTTGAAGCAAAAGCATATTTTCATAATGTTTAGTATGGATGTGATTTGCTTTTAATCCATTTTTAACGTAAGCCACAAAAAAAAAGATTATTGAGTAAAAAAAAGATAAAAAAGAAGAAATCCACTGCATCTTCCCTAAAATGCTTAAAGATGTTCAGATTCACTATTTACATGCACTGATGCATGCTCTGTTAGACTTATGGGCATATGCTTCCTGTTTATAGCATACTGGTGGTGACTATCTGAGCTTTAATACTTTGGGCTTTCGCCTGGCCCCCAATTCCCAGCATGCTTTGAAACATGTAAGTCTCTTTTCAATCAGTTTTCGAGCATGGCATCGATATTGGCCACGTTTGTGGCAGAGGAGGCGCTTTGGCGGCTCGATGTGAGAGAATTGCCATGGGATGGGGGTCGGCTTGACCCAGCTTTAATGCACAAATGAAAAGGAGAGGAAACAAAAAGCTACTATATTTAACCAAATCTCCGGCTTACTCGGAAAACACACGATAATGATATCCTCTTAACACTCCTTGCCGCGGCATTACAGCCCTCAAAACAGCAGGGGCCAACATCCAGAGAAAAGGCAGTAGTTATTAGTGTACAGTCATTACACGACTAGAGAGAAGGCAGTACTAGTTATTAGTCTACAGTCATTACAAGACTAGAGAGAAGGCAGTACTAGTTATTAGTCTACAGTCATTACAAGACTAGAGAGAAGGCAGTACTAGTTATTAGTCTACAGTCATTACAAGACTAGAGAGAAGGCAGTACTAGTTATTAGTCTACAGTCATTAAAATACTAGAAAGAAGGCAGTACTAGTTATTAGTCTACAGTCATTAAAATACTAGAGAGAAGGCAGTACTTATTATACAATGGCATGCAAATGTCTTGATTCTGATTGGCTGAAACAGTTGTTTCAGACGTTGTTATTTCGTATAACACACTCCACGTGACCCCAGAACAGAAGCCCACAACCGAATTACCTTTTTCCCGAATGAATCCGCCGTTCGTCTTTTCCGAATGAAACCAAGATGGCGGACAATAATCTTTATGAATGGATGTATTGATTGCGTCATAACGACTCATTCAAAAAAGATACACTCACCTGGAATATGTTAGTTGTTTACACAATGTTGGATTATGTAATTGGTTTGTCATGACCCATTGTAAAACAAAATATAAATCTGAGGCTGAGTGCTCTCTGTGTCTGTGTCCGTCGCGCAAAAGCTGGCAGTCTCATTGAATAATATAAGTCTGGAAACGTATACAACAGGAGAAGCCGGAGAAGGAAAAAAGACATGCTGACATTGACGAAAATGAACTTATCATTGTACATTTTGATCTATGTACATGTATGATGTTACCCCGAATATGTAAAGCCGCGGGCACCGACACGATTTACACCAATCATTGTTTAAGAAGCACAGTGAAGTTACCGGTTGTTATTTGATTGATTGATTGATTGATTGAAAATTGTATTAACAGATTGCAGAATGGGTACAATACAGTACAGCTCAATACACACAATTGTTAAGGGGATGCAGACCAGAGAAAGACTTTCGTCTTGTTTACATCAGGGTCCCCCATTTTCAGTGCATCATAACATATATGACATACATGACATACAGATAGACAGTGCTGCTACATCTATACATTTATAACATACCAGATTTACAAATACAGTACTGTTTGTGATACAAGAAGAGTCTAAAAAAGAGAGTATATACATTTGACGAAGAAACTGTACATTGGAGGAGGTTGGTAGGTAGGAGATTGGTAGGTGGGGTGGAGGGGGGGGTATTTCGTATAACACACTCCACGTGACCCCAGAACCTCAATGTAAATAAACCATCATCACCTACAAAAACAGTACTGTATTTGTAAATCTGGTATGTCATAAATGTATTGATGTAGCAGTACTGTCTATCTGTATGTCATGTATGTCTGTAAACTTATGCATAACGGAGTGTGGCTCTATAGCAGAGTCATTTTATATGAAGTTTGTAGTTAGATGGCATGCTTTGTAGCAACCTCCCTCTGCAAAAGGACACTGTCGCACGAAGCGATTTCACTGGATGTCCCGGACACAATGGAAGTATGGATATATTCGTAACGAATAATTAAAAAAAGATACAGTTAACTGGAATATGTTAGTTGTTTACACAATGTTGGATTATGTAATTGGTTTGTCATGACCCATTGTCAAAACAATAATACATCGCAGGATTTATGTGAAGTTTGTTGTTAGATGGCATGCTTTGAAGCACCGCACCTCCCTCTGCTTCTAGACACGGAGGCAATTTTTTTTCTTTTTTTGCCTACTTTTTCTGCGGATGGTTGTGAATAAATGTCCATTATGCTTCAATTACTGTGTGTTTATTCTATAACAATAAGGTTGGGTGAATTCGGCCATTGTATAAAAGACATTACATCACTTGAAGTCGTGTGTTATAGGAATTAGATCACGCCTATGGGGGTCTAACGACCCTCGGCTGCGCCTCTGGCCTAACACCCACCCATAGGCGTGATCTAATTCCTATAACACACTCCGTTGCGTGATGTAATGCTTAAAGGGGAACTATTTTCCAATTTCTTTCACTATTTGGGCACTTTTACACAATTCCTGTGAGTCTATGGAACACGTCTGTAAGGTTTATTTAAAAACAATTCATTGTTTTGTATTTCTAATCAAGTACTCAAAAACAGCATTTTCTACTTCAAGATCTTTAATTAGTCTACAGTCATTACAAGACTAGAGAAAATGCAGTACTAGTTATTACGTCTACAGTCATTACAAGACTAGAGAGAAAGCAGTACTAGTTATTAGTCTACAGTCATTACAAGACTAGAGAGAAGGCAGTACTACTTATTAGTCTACAGTCATTAAAATACTAGAGAAAAGGCAGTACTAGTTACTGTATTAGTCTACAGTCATTACAAGACTAGAGAGAAGGCAGTACGAGTTATTAGCATACAGTCACTACAAGACTAATTATTAGCCTACAGTCATTATACGACTAGTTATTAGCCTATAGTCATTATAAGACTAGTTATTAGCCTACTGTCATTATAAGACTAGTTATTAGCCTACAGTCACTACAAGACTAGTTATTAGCCTATAATCTTCACCTTATTTTGTCCAAAGGGCAATTCATTAAGCAATATTATGAGTCATTTCTATTGGTCTCTTTACATTCAGATCATATACTATAAGTCTGGATCTGTGTACATGATTATTTTGGTGATGGCTTGTAGGGTTTAACTCGATTCAGTGTCATAATTGTGGGATGCTACATAGAAAGGCAGTATTCACAGTATTTTCAGTGTCATAATTGTGGGATGCTACATAGAAAGGCAGTATTCACAGTATTTTCAGTGTCATAATTGTGGGATGCTACATACACCCACCCACCCCCTCCTAATGTACATTTCCCTCCCCCTCGTATGTATATATTTACTGTTAGGATCTCTGTTTAACAGTACTGTATATTTGCATATCTTGTATGTCACAAATGTAACAGTACTGTATATCTGTATGTCATAAATGTCATGATTAGATTATATTAGATTAGATTTTTATATCTGTATATCTGTATGTCATAAATGTCATTATGAATTGAAAATTGGGGACCCTGATGTAAACAAGACAAAAGTCTTTCTCTGGTCTGCATCCCCTTAACAATTGTGTGTATTGAGCTGTACTGTACTGTACCCATTCTGCAATTTGTTAATACAAAATTTCAATTTCAATCTAAGGGCGGCTAAGTGGCGCAGTGGGCAAGGCGCTTGCCACTAACGCAGGATATGCTGGGTTCGAGCCCAGCTCTTGGCGTTGCTACCGGCTTGGCTGGTCGTTCATACTAACACAATTGGCAGTGTTAGGGGTGGGAAAGCCGGTGGGTGGGGATTGGACGTTGTGGACAGTGACTCCTACAGGTTGGTTGGTGTGCCTGTACAGCAGAATCAGGAAGTATCGGGGCAGCGTGAGCCTCCCACGTGTTACTCCTCGCCACTGAGAGATTGCGCTGTTCAGGTGAAAAGATGCGACAGATGTACCGGAGGGGACACGTGATGCAAGGCTTGGTCCTCACTGCAGCCGACCAGTGGGAGGCATAGTCTAGCAACGGTTGAGACCGGGGAAGGGAGAATTGGCAAGGTGAAATTGGGATGGGAGAAAAATGAAAAAATAAGGAGAAAAAGTGGATTAAAAAAAAATGCAATCAATCAATCAGAAAGGCAGTATTAACAGTATTTTCAGTGTCATAATTGTGGGATGCTACATAGAAAGGCAGTATTCACAGTATTTTCAGTGTCATAATTGTGGGATGCTACATAGAAAGGCAGTATTCACAGTATTTTCAGTGTCATAATTGTGGGATGCTACATAGAAAGGCAGTATTAAAATTATCTTCCGGTGTCATAATTGTGGGATTCTACATAGAAAGGCAGTATTAACAGTAGTTTCAGCGTCATAATTGTGGGATGCTACATAGAAAGGCAGTATTAACAGTATTTTCAGTGTCATAATTGTGGGATGCTCTTAACAGTATTTTTGTTTTAATTTGTCTTAGACAATACCAGGCTTCTGTCAACTCCTGAGAGTACACCCTCAAGTGAGGTATCGTCGTTTCCAGAATTTCATTGGCTACAAAAACGGCCAATAATTTTCACCGTCAGAGGTGATTCCGGTCACCGGGAGGCGAAACCGGCTGTGGTCACTTTTTCTAAACTGACGCTCGTTGGCTGTTTGGTCTTGCGGAGATGTGCCTCCCTCCTGGGGTAATAGGGGTGTGATGATGCACTTAGGACACCATTCAATTCCATACATGATGCGGAGTTCACAATTCAATATAATCACAATACTTGTATGAAATTGCAAAATGTTGTGTTATAATAACATGTTATAGCCTAATCATCTCGTCATGAATGGCAATATACTAAAGGTTTTGCAGAGTCTGACATTCTCAGGGCATTCTTACCGGGTCATTCTTTTGCTGGTATGATTAGAGGTACGATGCATAATTGTCACACTTTCATATTGTGATGTACAGTATTGTGGCATGATATATTATTGTCATACCCTCTATGAGGGGTAACCTGTATTTGGATATTATTTGATTTCCGAATGCATCCCTCCAGCTGTTTATCCATGTTTTAAACATCTAAAAATAGATACAGTACATCGTTCCGCCGATGTTTCTTGTTGTTCCTCCCTACATCCTAATTAGCGATTAGTTGGAATAATTGTCAAACTGCTTGTTCTTTCTCAGCGGAGGACGTGGGTGTGTTATTTTAATTAAGCAGAGGTCGGAGGTCAGAGGTCAGATGTATTAACTCAGTCGGAGAGAGAAGCCGAGTGAAGCTGTGGAAATCAGCAGCAAAGCAACACAATGTGGAATCCGTCAGAGCTCCCCTCTCTCCCCTCTCTCCCCACCCATAATCTTTCCAGCATTTGAAGGAAGGGGTCTTGGAGGGTTTTTGGAGGTTTGTTTTATGTTGTGGTTGCTCACTGATTCTGTTTGATTAGTTATTTGATGCTCCAACACCCCCCCACCACTCTACCACACACACACCCTGCCACCAGTAGGCTGACACAGTTCACACCAGACCCCTGGGGAGAGACTAGGTTTGGTTGTGGAAGGGGGGAGAGGGTGAGGGAAAGAGGAAGGAAAGAATAGACACAGTGAAAGAAAGAAAGAAAGAAAGAAAGAAAGAAAGAAAGAAAGAAAGAAAGAAAGAAAGAAAGAAAGAAAGAAAGAAAGAAAGAAAGAAAGAAAGAAAGAAAGAAAGAAAGAAAGAAAGAACGGGAGGGAATGAAAGAAATTAGGAAAGTGACAGGAGGAGGGTGGGGTGAGAGAAAGAGATAGTGAGGAGGGAGGGATGGGGGATCTAGCACACATAGAAGAGAGTTGATCAGACTATAAATCAAAATGTCTCTGGACATATCTCGGTTCAGATCTTTTGACAGTATATTGGTTGTTTTCCTGCTGCAGTCTCACATCAAGCAGATAGATAAATACAGTAAATAAAGATTTCATTTTCGATCCCTTCCTCAGATGTCGGTATCTAAAGCGAAACGCACATGTTATCGGCACTTGGAAAATAAGTTTTTTGACTGGGACGACGTTTGGACAAATGCTATATTAGCCTCCCGCAATGTCTGTCTAATGTCTTTTGTGTTTGTGGTGTGTTTTTGTTTTTATTTTTTATTTGGTATATTGGTATTTTCATTTTGTACTTAAGTTTAGATTGGTATTTCTTATTGTTTTGTCATTATTATTATTGTTGTTGTTACTGTTGATGTTGATATTGTGTTGTTGTTTGTTGTTGTTAAACATTTGATAGAAAAATAAATAAGTTTTTTGCTTTTTCAGATAGTTTTAGTTTAAAACTTGAATCAGGGATATGGTCCATATAGATGCCATTGTAGCAATACAGTATGTCATGTAGTCGGATGCAGCTTAGGAATTCATGGCGTTTCGATCAATTCGCTTTCAAATCAGTTCAAAATTTCAACAGAAATGGCTGACAATGATGGAACATTCATTCTCATTTTACTTGTCAGTAGGTTGGATAGGACAACCGTTTCGTATTTTTGAGATTTTGAAATTTGAGAGAAATCCACGTCCCTAATTGAATTGAATTAAAAGGTTACCCGTCTGTAGTGTGGTAGTGAAAGGGTCAACCTTCTGTAGTGTGGTTGTGAAAGGGTTAACCGTGTGGCAGTGAAAGGGTTAACATTCTGTATTGTCCAAATGAAAGGGTTAACCCTTTGATAGTGTGGTAGTGAAATGGTTAATTGAGAAATGCTCTGTTGGCATGCAGTAGCCTCGCCGGCCTGATACACTGTTAGGCTCAATCCCAATCCCCTTCCCTTGGCCCTACCCCTCGTTTTGGAGCAGTCTCAACTGGGTAGTGGCCCACAGAACAGAGCTACAAAGGGAAGCAAGGGATTGAAATATTTACCTAGGAAATAGGACACCCCTCGTTACGCCATCAGTAGTAACATAATGTAGGGACTTACATATATATATATTTTTTATTATTATCTTTTTCCTCCTTCTTTTCTCCGTTTTTCTCCCATCCCAATGTTAATCGTTATGCCAATTCCCAATCCCCTTCCTGGTCGTTGCGCACTCTACCCCCCACCGTCGGTCCGGGAGGGCGGAGACTATCACATGCTTCCTCCGACACATGTGTACCCAGCCCACCGCTTCTTTTCACCTGGCAGCGCGGACTCTCACTGGGAGAGTGTAACGTGTGTGGAAGGTCACACTACCTCTCTTAGATCCTTCCCTTGCTATGCAGGCGCCCCGACCGAACTGTAGGAGTTGCTGTTTACAACGACCAGGACCCACCCTCGCCGGGTTTCCCACCCTCTAACACTGCCAATTGTGTTAGTATGGACGGTCGGCCAACCCGGAAGGGACTTACATATTTCTGTAGTGATATATACTGTGTACAGTATCAGCTTATTTGGATTTTGCAGGACCTAGAAACGAAACCTACAGTGTAGGTACATATAATAATGATAGACCTACATATTTATTTTATGTATCAAACACAGCACTTTATTTACAGTGTATTTTGAGATTACGTTAACACTTTCACTGCCCAAGCTTAATTCCTTTTTACCTCCTTGAATGCCCAGCACCACTTCAATGTTAACGTTAATATTGCCTAATCTATGTTTTAAATTATGGCTATGTGTCCAATCTGCCCGTCGCTTATCAAAGACTCATTTTCCAGTCAACATTGTCGTAGCAGATTGTTTTTTTATCGCTTAATTTCCGTTTTCTAGCATTTTGAAAAGCACTAGTTTTCATGGAAAAATGAAGACATTCCATGATAATCGCCCTTTACTGGAATATTCTAGAACGTTGTCATTTTTCGGCCTATTTATGAATCACCCTCAAATAAATGCTAGATTATTGATAGTACATGTGTACGCACGCACGCTCTGGCGGCGAGCTGAAAATCGATTCTCCTATTTCCTGACCGCTCGCACAGTGAAACAGCCATATCACATAATCACATAAAAGCTTATATCTCTGTGAAAACGAGTCTGATTATCCTAAGACTGGTAACATAGATTCCTTACCTGAGATCAGATGGTATCCAAATGGATTATTCCAATTCCTGATCGCCATTCGAAAAAATCAATCCTTTTATTGATTCACCGTGTATACTGTAAAAACACATAATCCCCGCTGCTCTGAGGCTCACTAGTGGAGCTGATCGACCCCGGCTGCGTGAGTGAGAAGTAAAATGTGGAGTCAGGGATTTTTTTCTCATTCATTTTCATTGAGTTCAATCCAAAAGGGTGAATTACCATCTGGGAGACGATAGGGGGTGCTTTTTTCACATCTGAGCACTTGGAGTGGCTGAATTTCCAACGGTAGACTCGGTTGATGAAATATGATTTCAGATCGCTAATATAAAAAAAAAAAAAACGAGAACTCGTGAGTGGGCATTCAACCCGCGGGGGGGAAACCCGAGAAAACTCGGGTTGGGCAATCAAAGTGTTAATTGTGTGCCTACAATATATATTTATTTAAATTTGAACTGAAATGTAGTGGAACTGAAATCTTTGGAACGCTGTGCGTCTGCGGAAAAACCAACACAATTCAACACTTTTTCCTCAATATCTCCGCAACACCTGCGAGTTAGGACACGGTTCTCTGTAACCGGACTGGTCTCTCCTACATTAATTAAGAAACGGTTCTCTGTAACCAGACTGGTCTCTCCTACATTAATTAAGAAACGGTTCCCTGTAACCAGACTGGTCTCTCCTACATTACTGCCGTTCTACGACCCGGCCTCGGAGAACATTAACCCGGAACAAGGAACTTTACTGCTCGGTTCCTCTGGTTGAGCAGCTGCCGGGAGGAGCGTGAATAGAACCGGGAACCTTCCGATTACCAGACGACCACTTTACCTCCTGAGCCACTGTTGCCCTATTAGTCGACAAATAACGTTGAGGTCAAGGGCGGCTTCAATTCAAAGAAGAACTTTGAAGCACCCGTCTTCAAGGCCTTCAGTAGGTTTTGTGATCTGCACAGTTTCAACCAGCTAATCACCCAACCCACAAGAGTGTGTGATTCAACACAGTCTACCATTGATCTCATTCTGACCTCTGACAAGTCCATGATCTCCAACAAAGGGGTGATAGCATGCGGGTTAAGCGATCATTATATGATATTCTGCACCCGCAAAAAGCTTAAACAAAAGGCCGGCTGTCACAAAACAGTCACATCTAGGGACCTCAAAACCTACTCTAGCGAGGCCTTTAAACCAAGACCTGGAGAGCCTGGACTGATCATATGAGCACTGGTACACTAGTTGAAGAAACATGGCTAGGATTCAAAACCAAATTCACTACAATACTCAACAACATGGCCCCCCTAAGAACCACCAGGATTAAAAATTGCGCTGAGCCATGGATGCACTCTGAAATACTGACTGCTATGAAATCCAGAGACAAAAAATGCTCTGAACTTCATAAAAGTCAGTCAAAGCTTGCCAAACGCACAAACGGAGATCTCCAAGCCCACGTGGTAGAACTCAAAATACAAAGAAACAGACTAAGAAACGATGTAAACACCATGATAAAATCCACAAAAATAAATTTCATCAATGACAAAAACTGAGGAAAACAAAAACAAACCCTGTGAACTTTGGAAATTACTCAAGAACCAACTAGGCTGAAAAAAAAAAAAAAAAAAACAGATTTACAAACATAAACATAAAGGCAGACAACACCCTCATCACAGACAAGCTGGATGTGGCCAAATACTTAAACATTTTCTTCACAAACATAGCCACAACACTGGTTAATAAACTACCCTCCCACTCAGGGCATTTGGGGGTAAAACACATCCTAGCCTACTACAAAAACCTAGGGGTCTGCAAAGACGACTTCAAACTTGAAATGGTAACAACAGTTGAGGTACTCAGAAAACTGAGCGCCCTCCAACCTAACAAGGCCACTGGCTATGACTATCCCATCCAAATTCCTCAGAGACTCAGCAGCTGCCATCACCCCAGTCATCACACACATAATAAACCTTCCCAGAGACAGTCGCATTTCTCTCCTCTCCCCAGGCTCCCCAAGGCCATTCCTACCGCCGCCTCTACTGCTCCATGAAGCCTGACGCTGCTATGCTCTGTGCTTCGTGCCGGTTGCCGGACTATACTCAAATCAACTCGAAATGGATCTAATCAATGGATTGCATATTTTCGTCAAGAAGCAGAATAAGGCTAACCCTCTCTGCCTCTTGGGACATCATAATCGGGCTACCAACTTGAAGACGTGGTCATTTTTGGATTATCGAAACTTTTGGACTGCAATAAGAAGATTTTGGATCTGTTTACCGTGGTAAGAGTGGCAAGCGGCCCCCCCACCCCCAATCCCTATACCCAATCCCCCCTCCCGTGTGTACGCCTGGCGCCTATCCCACGTGATGGTGACGGCAGCCGACTAGTACGCGTGCTGGAGGGGGGGAACCTAAGACTGTCTCATCACCAAAGTCCTATCCCCCAGCTGACGGCATTGTAGTTAGTGTCATAAATCCCCGCCCCTCCCGTTGCTGCAACTGTGGTTTCTGGACAATCTCTCCTCCCTCCCTCCCGCCTGGCGCAACGACACCCCGATGTTGCTGCAGCCGACAATCGCATATGGTGTCTCAGGCATTCTGTAGTCGACATGTGTCAACAAATGTACATGCCTGTTTGAATTTATGTTGTGCCGTTGTTACTGTAAAAATTTAATGATTGTGATATGATGTTGTTAATGAGACGATGAGCTGTATGTGTATGTCACTGGAATTTCCCCAAGGGGATCAATACAGTACCTATCTATCTACCTATCTATCTTTCCATAAAACAGGGACATGTCCCCAAAGACTTCAAAATTGCGACAGTGACCCCCCTGCACAAAAAGGCAGTAAATTAGACCCAGGCAACTACCGCCCTGTTTCTATTCTTACCTCCATCTCGAAAGTTATGGAAACATTTTTCTACGAACAGGTCAAAAAGTACCCAGCGCAAAAAAATCTAATCTACGAATTCCAATCTGGCTTCAGAACATCCCACTCCACTGACACATGCCTTCTCTATTTGAACGACCACATCAAACAAGAGGTGGACGTGGGCAAATACTGCGGCATGGTCATGCTGGACCTACAAAAGGCATTTGACACTGTCAATCACTCCATTTCGATTGACAAGCTAAAAACAATAGGTTTTGATAGTTTATCAGTGAGCTGGATGCAATCCTACCTGGAGGGGAGAGAACAGATGGTGGAGGTAAACGGTACGACCCCCCTCTCAGCGTGACAACCGCAGAGGTAAGGACGACACTGCAGAAAATAAACCCCAGCAAAGCTGCAGGCCCTGATGGGGTCCCAGGCAGGGTCCTGAAGGACTGTGCTCACCAGCTCTCAGCGGTCATGACTGACATTTTTAACACCTCACTGTCCCAGGCCACCGTTCCAACATGCCTCAAGACATCTACCATCGTCCCGGTACCTAAGGCATCCACAGTGTCCTGTCTAAATGACTATCGACCAATCGCTCTCACCCCAATTGTAATGAAATGTTTTGAGAAACTGGTTATGATGAACATAAAAAAGGCCATTGACATAACAGCTGACCCCCACCAGTATGCCTACAGGCCAAACCGCTCCACAGCTGAAGCTATCAACGCTGTGACACATCAGTCCCTCACACACGGTGGTGTAGTGGTTAACACTGTCGCCTCACAGCAAGAAGGTCCAGGGTTCGAATCCCGCTTGGGGACCAGGTTTCCATGATGCCAGTTACCCAGGTGGGGTATCTCCCAGGCCTTTCTGTGTGGAGTTTGCATGTTCTCCCCGTGCTCGCAAGGGTTTCCCCCCCCGATAAGATAAACCCAATGGAAAAACATGCACAACAACAAGATCGCTAACGCTGTGGCGTCCTTGACGAAGACGGACAGGAGCACTTGGATTGGTCCCCTGGCGCGGCTCACGTGGCGCCTGTCTGCTCCCGGCTGCCCTTGGGGGGGAAGGACGACGGGATGGGTTAATCGCAGATACGCATTGTATGCATGGTTCGCATGTGTGCCAAATGGTGACCTCGGAGCAGGTCCTAAATTATTATTATTATACCTGGAGAACAAGGACTCCTATGTGAGGGTTTTTGGACTTCAGTTCCGCCTTCAATACCATCATCCCACAGACACTGGTGAACAAACTGTCAGCACTAGGATTACCCCCATCACTCTGCAACTGGACTTTGGACTTCCTGACAAATAGACCCCAATCTGTTAGGATCAATAACACTGTATCCTCCACCATCATCCTCAACACTGGCTCCCCCCAGGGCTGTGTCCTTAGCCCACTACTTTACACCCTGCTCACACATGACTGCAGAGCCCACTGAGCAACCTCATAGTGAAGTTTGCGGATGACACCGCAGTGGTGGGACTCATCACAAAAGGGGATGAGTTGGCATACAGGGAGGAGGTTAATGGACTGGGACTGTGGTGCAAGGAGAACAACCTTATCCTAAACGTAAAAAAAAACAAAAGATATGATCATAGACTTCCGCAAGACCAGCACGCCCCCCCTCCCTCTCTACATCGATGGCACAGCTGTAGAGGTGACTCCCAGTATCAAATATCTTGGGGTGCACCGTGCACATTTCCAACACCCTCACATGGCATGACAACATCCTGAGCCTCGTCAAAAAAGCTCATCAACGCCTGTACTTCCTGAGGAAACTGAAAGGGGCAGGGCTTGATACCAACATCCTCAGAGCCTTCTATAGACGTGTGGTGGAGAGCGTACTGACCTCTTGCATCACAGCATGGTACGGCAGCTGCACAGCGGCAGAGAAGCAGGCACTACAGAGGGTTGTAAGGTCTGCACAGAGGACCATCGGATGCAGCTTACCAGACATCTCTGATACCTACAACAACCGATGCACGGACAGAACAATCCGCATCATGCATGACCCCATGGCAGGAGGCTGCGCAGCATCCGGGCAAGAACCACCGGGCTGAAGAGTAGCTTCTTCCCGGATGCTGTGAGACTGCTGAACAGTTCATCGCAGCTTATCACTGCCATGCCTCTGCACACTGCACTGTAGCACCTTATGGCACCTATCTCTTTAAATCTTTTAATCAGTGAATCTATTGATCTTATTGAATTGGATCAGTTTTACTGAATTAGACTAGGTTTCTTATTTTGGATTAGTTTGCTACTGAATCAATTCACCGTTTTTATTGATTGTATTTTATTATTATTGTATTTAATTTATTTGTTTAGTGTATATCTAGCGTCAAATGGCTGTAACTGAGACTTGAGTGCTCTATCTCGTGCTTCCATGTCAATGGAAACATGACAATAAACTTTGACTTTTTGACTTTGACACTATCCCCCCCCCCCTCCCAGTGAGCTGTGGTGTTCCACAAGGAAGCATACTAGGACCATTACTGTTCCTAATTTATGCAAATTACATGTCGTCAGATTGTGACTGCAACTTGTTCCTGTTCGCGGATGACCTGCTGGTCTCTGACAGGGACAAGTTACAGGTTGAAAAAACCCTCAGCTCAGAACTCGGCAGAATCTGCACCTGGCTCGCTGATAACAAACTATCATTACACCTGGGTAAAACAGAGTCCATTCTCTTCGGATCAAATAACAAACTCAGCAAGACAAACGACTTCTCTGTTACAGTGGGTGACAATATTGTCACAGGAAAGATGAAATTACATACCTGGGGTCCATCCTAGAGGCAAATCTTTCCTGTGACAAAATGGCAAACAATGTAATCAAAAAAGTCAACCAACGAACAAGATTCTTGTACCGGATCTCCTCTCTGGTAAACAAGAATACCCTGAAGACTCTGGCAGGAGCACTCATTCAAGGGTACTACGACTACGACTATGCTTGCACCTCATGGTACCAAAGCACCTCAAAGGCACTAAAAACAAGACTACAAACATCACAAAACAAACTGGTCAGACTACTGCTTGACCTTACTCCTAGAACCCACCTCACCCCTGCCCACTTTGACAACCTAGGATGGCTTAGAGTAGACGACAGAGTACAACAACTTGCAATGGGCCTGGTCTACAAGATACACTACACCACTAAGGTACCCATGTACATGTCGAGGAACTTCCCAAAGGTCAGTGAATACCATGATCACAACACCAGAGGGAGCTCCACAAATCATGTGCAACCTAGATTCGGCTCAAACAAGGGACTTAACACGTTTCGAAACTGGCCCCCGTAAATGTCCGAACACCCTACCACCCACCCCCTCCTAATGTACATTTCCCTCCCCCTCGTATGTATATACTGTTAGGATCTCTGTTTAACAGTACTGTATATTTGCATATCTTGTATGTCACAAATGTAACAGTACTGTATATCTGTATATCATGTATGTCATAAATGTCATGATTAGATTTGATGATTAGATTAGATTAGATTTTTATATCTGTATACTATGTATGTTGTGTATGTCATAAATGTCATTATGAATTGAAAATGGGGGACCCTGATGTAAACAAGACGAAAGTCTTTCTGGTCTGCATCCCCTTAACAATTGTGTGTATTGAGCTGTACTGTACTGTACCCATTCTGCAATCAATCAATCAATCAATCAATCAATCAATCAATCAATCAATTGGATTTTTGCAAATAACTGTCAATTTTAGGAGATTTTTTTTTTTTTTTTGTATCTCCGTAGGACAAAGATTGCAAATTGTTGTGCATGATGTCTTATGGTGAAAAGATGACACTTGTGCCACAAAGCTTTCGACTCAATCTGATTGAATGACAAACTTTGGGAATGAAATGGGATTTCACTTCACACACTGGAGTGTTGCCGGCCTCTGAATCCATTTGGATTAGGGGAGGACACTTTTTCATAAATTCACCCGACACTTTCAATATTTCACCTGCCAAAGTGTCAAGTAGAGTAGACTGTTGCTTCTCCACCGCTCTGATGGAGGAGGCTGCGGACCCATCTGATGAGATGTTGTCTCAGGGACCCCAATCTGAGAGGATCACTGTCTATACTGTAGGTGGGCATATAACGTGGAAAGTGTGAAACCAGATTAGAGAATATAATGGAACAGAATAGTCATTCTTATTTCATTTTCATTTCAAACCTTTATTTAAACTCAAACAGCAACCGAGGTTACCTTAATTTACAGTCACGTCGAGTGTACATACAGAAATGTTTTAGCATTTCGTTTTATTTAGATTATATATATTACATTAGATATCGTTATATTGTTTACACTGCCTATTTTTATAAAAAAAATATTCTCCACTGTACTATAATTCTATGACCTGTATCATGTCTTCCACCTGTACCTCCCCCCCATGCTGCTATGATGCCTGCATTTCCCCAAGGGGATCAATATAGGAATATCTTATCTTATCTTAAATAAGCAAAAAAGCACATCAAATCGCACAGCATATAAAATCATAACAATAAGACAACAAGACAAGGCAAAAAGCAAGAATAACATCAATTAAAACACATACAACTTAATTGACAAAGGTTGGAGATCAAGGTTTAATCAAGGAATCAAGGATATATCAAGGAATCTCAAGCTTTAAGGACTGTTGGAGTTAATTCCATGAGCTAGGGGGCATCATAGCAAAATGCAGACATAGGCCTATACATTGTCTCACAGGGCTAACGGCCAATGAAATAATAGTGAAATAAAAATGGTCCCACATGTTTCTGGAAAACCCCTGGAACCCCATCAATGAGCTCTGTGGGTCCCTGGAGCCAGGCAATGGACAACATCTACTGGCATTCTGCTAGTGGCTGGGCTAAAACGTCCACCTTGGTTTGGACCCTCAAAAAGAAATAAATCCTTTACATTCACACACACCACCAGCAGCAGGCCTATATCTCAGGCTGTATCCTGTCTGTAGAGATGATGAAAGAGTACTAGGAGGAGGGGGAGGAGGAGGAGCGGGGGGGGGGGGGGGGGGTCAGGCATTAGAGGTCTTCCAGCAGCACGTTGCTCCGTCGTCGGGGGCCTCCTCGCTGACTGACACCCCGTGGATGATAGTGAGATCCAGCAGGTGCATTTCACTTGCATACCTCTGATCAGGACACCACTGCACTTGTGTTCTTAGCTCTGTAATAAGCTGCTTCAAAGATCAGTATGTGTGCCCCCCCCCCCCCCCCCCCTGATAAGATCGGGAGTATGTAGTGCTCTCTCTCCTTCCCTTTATCCCCCAACTCTTTTGGTTTTCTTAAGAAAATGTCAGTTTAATCATATCTTAATGCTTTGATAATGGGGTTCTTTTACAGCGGAGCAGAACAGTCACTTCAGTGTCTTAAAAGCCCAGGATGTCGAGCGAAGGAGAGGACGTCTCTAAATTAAATTTGTTCGGGGCCCTGCCTCGACTGTGCATGTGCGTGTGCATGCGTGTGTGTCTGTGTGCGTGTGCATGCATGTGTGTCTGTGTGTGCGCTTGCGGTGTCTGAAGCAGCGGGAGTCGAGACTCTTGTTTTGACCCCACTTGACAGTTTGCATAAAACATGTAATTGTTTCATGCAGGTAAATGGAGGTCTGTAATGTTTAAATGTCAGCCTGGTTCCCATTGTACATAATAGTGAGATTTAAGTGGAGAATAAACACGAATGTTAGCATGAACTGAAAACGACCTCTTTATTAATGTATGAATTGAATAGTGTTATATATTTCTTCCCAGTATTACCGAACTATTCTCTCTATTAACAAGGTTTAAAAGGCAATGCACTAATGCACTACCAAATGATAGATGTACAGTAGCATAATTGTTATTATTTTATTATTATTATTATTATTATTATTATTATTATTATTATTATTATTATTATTATTATTATTATTATTATTATTATTATTATTGTAGTTACTGAATGTGAGTGAGTAATGTTCCCCAGATTGAGTACTCACATGAATTAAGTAGTGAGTAATGTTCCCCAGATTGAGTACTCACATGAATTAAGTAGTGAGTAATGTTCCCCAGATTGAGTACTCACATGAATTAAGTAGTGGACGAGTGCTTGTTTAGAGGAATCTATTTTTAGAACACATCTTAAAGGACATGGCAGCAGCAATAACAATGCACAGCAATATACCCGATTGTTAATGTGTATTATCAGTCAAAATCAGTTACCATTTGTAATAATTATATTACCTGACACTATGCTCATTTTATGCGTATGTCTATTTTATGTTCATTGTATGTCTATTTTACTGCTGTGAAGCACTTTGGGCCCTGATAAAGAGAGCAGGAGAAGAAGAAAATGTTTAATTTTAATTTTAATTTTAGACCCCTAAAAATTAAATAAACATGTTTAAAATGAATAATATTTACTCATTTTAAGTATGTTTGTGTTTCCAATGCACAATATAACGTTAAAATATAAAATATTAATAATCGTTTTCCTGAACAGGAAGTGACGATTCTGTCTGATAAAGAACGTTCCATTACCTTAGCCGCATTTCTCCTGCCGTATTTCTCTCGGGCTAGACGCAATAGCGCTCTGAGTGCGCGTCACTGTTTCATCGTTGTATCCGTCGCAGCCAATCAGTGCGTAACACGTTGTGCGTTGAAATATGATGTTTATGATGGAAGCCGGGCGGCTTATAGCTTATCCGCAACAGTAAGTTACTTCCGGGGTAGGCCTGATTGGCCCCGACAGGCACGTGACGCGCAACTTTCTCTGCCGCGCGGCACGCTCCGCGGAGCGAAGCGGCAGAGCTTGCGGAATTATGTAACCGCCCAAATCCGCCATGATTTTCATTCGGCGCTTCAGCTCACCTGGCAGAGCAGCGGTCCTGCGGTCCTGCGGTCCGTTGTTGACGAGTTCGAATCCCATCAATTTTTTTTTTTTTAACGTGATTTTTTTTTTAACGTGTATTCTTTCGCCGGTTAGGCATGGTTAAGGTTAAGGTTAGGCATTGTTTCGGAGTTGGTTAAGGTTAGAACGGTTAAGTTTAGGCGCTGTTAAGGAGCTGGTTAAGGTTAGAGTTTGTCTTAGAGAATGGCAATATTCTTTCTATGGTTAAGGTTAGGCATGGTTAAGGTTAGGCATTGTTTCGGAGTTGGTTAAGGTTAGAACGGTTAAGTTTAGGCGCTGTTAAGGAGCTGGTTAAGGTTAGAGTTTGTGTTAGAGAATGGCAATAGACAGCCTATTTCCGCGCGACAGCTCTCAGCAGCCTCGTTGCGCGTCCTGAGTTTGCCGCGTCACGTGCCTGTCGGGGCCAATCAGGCCTACCCCGGAAGTAACTTACTGTTGCGGAACAGTTACAGGCAGCCGGGCGCGATTTGAAGCGGTCTAGGCAAGCGTTTAGAATTTCCGTCTAGAATTTCCATAGCCGCATTTCGCGGAGACGCTCTCTGATTGGCCGACGCGGCGATGCCAGTTTTTTCCTTAGCCACAGTTTGCAACATGTTCGAGGCTGTGTGTTGTGAACTTGTGATTCAGTCTGGAGTCTGGACAGTGGGCAGTGAGTGGAATGGATATACATCGACAACAGTCTGGGGGACAGTCAGTGGACATACACTTTATTAAGCCCTCCGGCTGGACCACGTTTCAATTAAACAAAGTGAGTTAATTCTCTCTCTCTCTCTCTCTTAGCCAACTCAGCTAACTTTAGCTGCTGTTAGCCACTCAGCTAATGCTTAACTAACGCTCTCTCTCTCTCTCTCTCTCTCTCTCTCTCTCTCTCTCTCTCTCTCTCGCTCTCTCTCTCTCTCTCTCTCTCTCCTCTCTCTCTCTCTCTCTCTCTCTCTCTCTCTCTCTCTTATTTTGCCGCGTGTGGGGCATAACCACTCAGACCATGAATGGTAACTTGTTTAAAATGACAAAATATACATATGTGTTTATTATTGAATCGATCTGACATCATCTGAGAGAGAGAGAGAGAGAAAGAGAGAGAGAGAGAGCTGTGCGTGTTTGTGTTGGGCTATTGGAAACGTGGTTGCATTTGACTGACTGTGATCATATATTGATCGATGGCAATGGTGATAATATTCGCCAATGCGTGCCTTGTACATGTTTGCAAAATGTTTGGTATAGCACCCCTAGTGGAGAAGAATCCACGAGCCGCCACTGCTTTGGGCTGCAATTCCTGTATGAAAAGTATATTATTATTATTATTACCTCCACTCTGTCTGCAGCAGTTCTCTCCGCTCATGGAACAGCGTGTTTCTTGAGAAAAGTATGTCCATATTAATAGTCTGTGAGCGCTACGAAAAGTGGGCGACATGTTGGCACAATTTGTAAATGCACAAATACAAACCTCTGTTTTTATTTTCTAGATAACGCTAAAACTTTTCATGATAGCGTACTATCCATAGAATCCTCCTCACACTCTCATGCTCCACAGCTTCTAGTTGTCTTTCTGCAACAACTCACACCTCGCGGGATTTCAGAGCAAGGTTTTAGTTTCAGTGGCAAAAACAAGCACCTTTGGTGGACGTACTTTGTGGTAACAAAATGAAAAAGAAAAAAATCTTAGGACCATATGAGACGATACTGAGAGCTCAGCGGCTTCTGAAATGGTCTCAAACGAAGATCTTTGTCCCTCCTTAGGGGCCTTTAGGAGCAATCATTCAGATATCAGTGAAGAAGAACGTGAATCTCAATGAGAAACTCTCCTATTTCTCCTGAGAAAAGCCTCCAATAAGCTACAACATGTAGAAAAACAAGAATGAACAAATTAATAACCGAGCTTCATCCTGTAAAAAAAAAACAAGGAGGGGGAATGTGTGACGACCCCCCCCCCGCCCCATGTATGTCTGTATCTGCAGGTGTGAGTCCAGCTGCCTGGCTCCTCCGCGCCTCCCTCCCTCTTCCCCCTGTCACTCAGATTGACAGGCAGGCGAGAGGCGGCAGACACGCACACACTCCCCTCGCCTCAACTACAATCACACGACTGTTAAGGTATGTGCCTTGTACGCGCCATAAGGGAACTGCTCTCAACTTGTGTTTCTCTGAGTATCTGGATGGGGGGGGGGGGGGGTAGGTAGAGTTATGACTGCTCAAATATACCCAGATCTCACTTTAGTTTTGGGAAGATTGTTGATTGACTTTTTTGGAGAATACTTTGCATTCTGGGATAGGGGGAAACTTGTAGCAATGCCACCCGGTTTTCCTTGTTTAGACGTCGTGAGAGGACGTATTATAAACGGGCCGCTGGTGCGTCCATTTTGCCGTCCGTCTGCTTCTAGACACAGAACGCTGCATTGTCTTGACCTAGTTAGTCACTTCTTCGTTGAATTGAATTGGGGAGGAGGGGATAACGAAACAAAAAAAAAAAACAGTTTGAAGAAGGGGGGAAAAAATAAACAATTAAAAAACAAATAGCCATTTCTGGTGTTGGTTGGGAGCTGTAATCAGTGAGGCAGAGGCCTGTGGAGAGAAGGGGAGTCTGGGTACAGAACATTATCTGCGTCTCAAGATGGATCCTTGACTAATCCCGCTGTCTGAGCTCAACGCTCCCAAGATGCACAGAGAGGAGGGGATGGAATACTGGAGGAAGGGAGGAGGAGGAGGAGAGGAGGGGATTGAATACTGGAGGAAGGGAGGAGGAGGAGAGGAACCCACGGATTCAGCGAGGATCCCTGCTTAGTCTTCCCACAGGCCAATGTCAGACGTGGGGCAACACGTTGGCCCTCATTCTAGACTCTTCAACGGCCAGATTACGCTCGGGTCTCCGCTGTACGCACCCCAAATCAATACAGTGAGTCCTTATTAGGCTTAATTTCAGCCAAATACTGTATACCCCAACGTTACCATTCCACCACACCACGTTACCATTCTACCACCGCGCTGTCGAGCCGCGAGGAGGACGTCCCTCCTTTCATCCTTTTTAATTAGTTGCTTTGCATTGGCTGGTGCAGTAAGCGGAGGATTTGTTATTTATTTTCTGAAACACAGGCCACAGTATTGTGCGGCTCCACGCCGGCTTCTGTCCTCTTTGATTCCGACTAATGGAGTCCCACCAAGCTACATAATATGTGGCGTGTGAAAAGCCTCTAATTCCACATCATCTTAAAGGAACCACGGCGTACGGCAAGAGAGAATATCCGCACAATGACACACGCGCACAAAAAACGACTGAAAAGAGGGAAAGAAAGGAGAACACAAAAACGCCGTGTGATTTCTTTGCTCGGACATGAAACCCGGCCTGTTCAGAGAATCGTTTTTTACTGCTGTGAATTCACAGTAAATAATTACAAGGGGAAGCTACTTCACATTGATCATCCTCACAAAAGCCCTGCTTAACCCACTGTAACCAAACAAGGAGCTGCATAGATTTCACATGTTTCACATTGCGGTTATTTTGCAGGAAAGTTCAAGTTTAATATGCTTGTTGCCTCTGTGGCAAAGGAACAAAATAGAATAGCACTGTTAGTCTCTGTACAGAATAGAGCTCTTTTTATGGTCAATTCATTGTCATCGTACAGAACAAGTACTGTACAATGAAAATAAGTTGGCATCTAACCAGAGTGCAAATGTAACAGTAAAGTGCAACAGTAACAAACAAAGAACAAATGATTAAACTGGAGTATATATAAATGAGTATTACTGAGTAATAATGATAATCAGATGTATGTACAGTGTTATAGTATGATATACAGTGATACAGGTATAAACACTATGGTAGTAAGTTATACTGGCCGGCTAACTAGTAAGAGTAGGTAAGGGATATATATACACATAATTATAGATATATGCAGGTATGTAAAAGGATTATATGCATCATTGACAGGTCTATATTATTTAATTCCTATACTGTAACAACGAATAAAGGTAAATGTTTTAACTTAATCATTGAGATAATGTGTTTTATATTGTAATCTTTACTTGTTTCCTACTACAATACCCATATGCCTCTGCAAACTTCGACCAATCACAAGAGCACAACTACTTTGCCGTTTGTGTCATTGTTTTCATTGTAGCCATGAATCAACCATTCAAAACAAGAAATCGAATCATGAGTATATAATTCCAATAATGTATTCTGTCTGTTGTTTTGACTATTTTATTTTCGTAACGTCATCCGCTCAGGTCCACAGTGTTCGCTCAGTAGTTACCATGGAAACAAGTAGAGATTCAATTGCATTAGGTACACAGTCTTGTACCCATAATGGTAAAAGACCATGTAAAAAAGTGTCTGGAACCAGTCTTAAAATGATCACATGACTCCCCAGGTCTATTATCTAAAGATGGTAAGTTAGTGTTGTGTTCATTCATAGTTAAAGACAGTAGAGTTTGAGTACTTTATTATCTAAAGATGGTAAGTTAGAGTGTTGTGTTCATTCATAGTGAAAGACAGTAGAGGTTGAGTACTTTATTATCTAAAGATGGTAAGTTAGTGTTGTGTTCATTCATAGTGAAAGACAGTAGAGGTTGAGTACTTTATTATCTAAAGATGGTAAGTTAGTGTTGTGTTAATTCATAGTGAAAGACAGTAGAGGTTGAGTACTTTTTATTATCTAAAGATGGTCAGTTAGTGTTGTGTTCATTCATAGTGAAAGACAGTAGAGGTTGAGTACTTTATTATCTAAAGATGGCAAGTTAGTGTTGTGTTCATTCATAGTGAAAGACAGTAGAGGTTGAGTACTTTATTATCTAAAGATGGTAAGTTAGAGTGTTGTGTTCATTCATAGTGAAAGACAGTAGAGGTTGAGTACTTTATTATCTAAAGATGGTAAGTTAGAGTGTTGTGTTCATTCATAGTGAAAGACAGTAGAGTTTGAGTACTTTATTATCTAAAGATGGTAAGTTAGTGTTGTGTTCATTCATAGTTAAAGACAGTAGAGTTTGAGTACTTTATTATCTAAAGATGGTAAGTTAGAATGTTGTGTTCATTCATAGTGAAAGACAGTAGAGTTTGAGTACTTTATTATCTAAAGATGGTAAGTTAGTGTTGTGTTCATTCATAGTTAAAGACAGTAGAGTTTGAGTACTTTATTATCTAAAGATGGTAAGTTAGAATGTTGTGTTCATTCATAGTGAAAGACAGTAGAGGTTGAGTACTTTATTATCTAAAGATGGTAAGTTAGTGTTGTGTTCATTCATAGTGAAAGACAGTAAAGGTTTAGTACTTTATTATCTAAAGATGGTCAGTTAGTGTGTTGTGTTCATTCATAGTTAAAGACAGTATAGGTTTAGTACTTTCTTGTGATGTATCACATTTATGCTTGGAATGTGATTTGAAATGACTTTACAACAGCAAATACACAGGTTTATCCAAAAAAGAAAATCTCAAAGGGGAAGTTACCATAATAGTGATAAATTATTGTACAGAAACGTCTTAAAGATGGAAGTTACAATAGCAGTTGCGATGTAAATCCGTTGGAAGGGAATGATTTTAAATGACAGCGCGGGGGCGCGGTAACGGCGTCGCTGAGGCTGCTCTGTGGACTGCAGCCCTCTAAACGGACTCTGTCACCGGCACTCTGTTAAAGTGTCAGGGTTACCGCTGAGATGGATCTAAAACCGGCCACAGGGTTATTTTTAGAGCTGGCCCGCAGGATAAAAAGGTTCTGAGCCCCTGAAGTAGGTCAGCTTGAGTGGTTTTTCAGATTGCTGTTATGTACAATTACTGAAAAGTAGCGTCTCGGGGTCCGGCCCAACTTTTTTTAATCCAACCTGAAGTGGATAAAAACCAAGTCATCTCTCCTTCAACCAACTTTTTTTTTTTAATCTCCTCTAATCCTAAACAGTTTGTTGTCCAAGGTGTATTGTTATTACACCTGTACGATTACATCACATCGTAGAGAGAAGAAACACAGCTGCTGTGAAGTTATACGGTTGCAGTCGCTGGTGAGACCCAGTGGACACTATGGCTACAGTCAGACTGATGGAGAGACCCAGTGGACACTATGGCTACAGTCAGACTGATGGTGAGACCCAGTGGACACTATGGCTACAGTCAGACTGATGGAGAGACCCAGTGGACACTATGGCTACAGTCAGACTGATGGTGAGACCCAGTGGACACTATGGCTACAGTCAGACTGATGGAGAGACCCAGTGGACACTATGGCTACAGTCAGACTGATGGAGAGACCCAGTGGACACTATGGCTACAGTCAGACTGATGGAGAGACCCAGTGGACACTATGGCTACAGTCAGACTGATGGAGAGACCCAGTGGACACTATGGCTACAGTCAGACTGATGGTGAGACCCAGTGGACAGTGGACACTATGGCTACAGTCAGACTGATGGTGAGACCCAGTGGAGACTATGGCTACAGTCAGACTGATGGCAAGAGTGGCCCAAGTTTTGCTCATATGTGACCCAGATCGGATTATTTCTGTGTCAACAGCACAAATAACATTGAATCTGATCTTTTCAATTCTGATTTGGGCCACTTATCATATGTGGTCCTAAATCAGATACAGGTCAGATGTCTTGCAATGCGACCTCAGTCTGAACAGTCATGTCGGAATTCATGCAACTTTTCACTCTACATCACAATTCTATGCTATAATAAATAACACACAAGTATTAGTATTTGGGGTGACACTTCTGTCTGTACAAGTAAAACTGTGCTTGAAAGCATATTGAAAGAAGAAATGTCTTTCTTTCACCTCCTCGCCCCTATTATCATCTGAATTAGCTGAGCTCCACTGCACATCAACTTATGAATTAAAACATAACCTGTGACTTCGGAGTCCTCCATGTTTACGTCCATCTTCATTATTGTTCATTTGCGCATGTGGGTCAGTTCAGGAGCGTGACCAGTTCACACTGGAATCCTAATTTCTTTTTTATCTGAGCATTAAATCAAAATTGAGCACTATGGCTTGCAGTGTGCACATAGCCTATGGCTGTCCTCCATTAAAGAAACTCTCTGGCTAATAGTCATAGGACTTTGTCAACAAATTGATGATTAGTTGATTTAATCAGCAAATATCATTAGTTGATTTAATCAGCAAATCTGTATAATTGTGTCATGCAGCAGAAGGGCCTCTTTAAACGTTAGTTTTCAAGAAATAACTCCGTCAGCAGCATGGGGGGGGGGGGGGGGGGGGGGGGGCTAATTGACTAACAGAATCTTGGCCGACTAAAGACCAACCCCACTGTTTAAAGTGGAGACAAACAGATTCTCTCAGCTCTGTTCCTCCGTCCAGAACCTCAGGCCTCCTCTAAGTACTGGAAGTGCTAATGCAGTCGGCCCAGCCACATCTTACAGGGAGAACCTCTTGTTTTCAAGATACTTACCTTTCATACTTCTGTATCCATGACAGTGTTATTTGATGTACAGGAGCGGTTATTTTCATACGCAGCCGGGTATCATTTCATGTTTAATGCATTTATTGTATATGGTTGGGTGGGGGGGGGGGGGGGTTATTTACCAAGCAACACCCCAGATAATAACGGGGTAATCTGGCTCGGTTCAAACCTTTAACTTGTGTAATATTCAAGGGCAGGTTTTCCGTACAGACATGGTATAGCGCCATTATATTTTATTTATGAGAGTTAACCCCCTGCTATATGAAGACGCTGTAACGGAACTGTGTGTTCAATTGTATTAATTGAATAACCGGCGTGGAGAGCAGGTGACAGTGGCGGAGTGAAAATGATGACTGAACGTTAAAGTGGCGTGCCACCCCCCCCCCCCTCTCTCCCCTGACAGGTAAACAATCTAATTGATTTTCCATGCCGTCTCGGGGTCGACCGCTCGGTCCCGCATTTCCAGTTTAAACGCCGAGCGTTCCCACTGTTTGCCGAACAGACGAGCTCGTCATCCGCTGCGCTGAAAACATGTCAAGTCGGAGGCAGTAATTTGCGATGATGAATGACAACTGAGGACTCCTGTTCGCTAGTCTGAGCGCTCATTAGAAAACACGTTTTCAGATGTCACCCGGATCCTGTGTTTTTGTACTTTTTGGGGAGAATAAACAAATATTGCTTGAATACTGCAATGTCACCGGGATGAGCAGAAGGAAACCAAACCTCAATTGACACGTCTCACGCGGAAGACTTTTTGAACGTTGACAGCCATCTGTGTGGATTCATTTCACTCTCCACTAATGAGCTACGGGTTGAGGAGACCCAATCTACACAGGCCTGTCCCAGGGGCCCTAGGCAGCTGCCGGGCACACACACACACACACACACACGCACACACACGCACACACACAAACACACACACACACACACACACACACACACACACACACACACACACGCACACACACAAACACACATAGGCACACACACACGCATGTACATACACACATAAGCACACACTCACATACTGGTGTATGCACAGACACACTCCACATTTGAAAGTAGACTTGGGCTAACTTAGATCTACACACACACACACACACACACACACACACACACACACACACACACACACACACACACACACACACACACACACACACACACACACATAAGCACACACATGCACACACACACATACTGGTGTATAAACACATACACACACACACTCCACAAAGTAGACTTGGGCTAACTTAGATCTGAAGTCAGTCAACATAACACAACACAACACAAAATATCATGACACTACACAACACAAGATAACACAACACAACACAAAATAATACGACACAACAACCCCGTCCGAGGATGGTGAGCCGCCCCCGGCGGGGCAGACGGCGAGCACCGGGGAGTAGCAGGGCCTCGGGCCTTGGTTAGCTTAGCGCAAGCTATGCTGGCTATTGGGCTCTTTCAACTAACTATTTCGTTCCATTCTCCTAACACGGCCTTTCGATTCAACAGAACGGTAACATTCATGGTATTATCTACGCTATATATCTCCAGAAATGGGTATGTACATTGACTATTTTTGAATATAATTCAGGCGACGTCTGAGCATTGAACTTCGCAACTGGACTTCGCATTGACTGTTATGCATACTATCTTATTTCGAGTTTGTATTTGGATGAACTGTACTTCATAACTTTCACTCAAACGAGCTATATGCTAACGTATCGGCCGGTTAAACTGCACATTGAACGTTGTATTGATTTCCCCTCTCAGTTGAGTGAAATGGGTTCTACTTTTCTGATTTGTTACAATATACATTACAAGTTATTAGTATGGTTAAGATACATATTGTTGCTGTGGTTGCTGTGCTCGGTCAGGGTTGACCAACTGATGTTTGATCGTTACCGGACAAGTATTTTGAAAGGGGGAGGGGGGTGGGAATGGGGGATTCTGTGGTTTTATGTTTTTCTTTCCATTAGAATCACTCTGTTTTATGTTTGTTCTCACACTCACGCTCTGATCTCAATCTTAACAAATGGTTATATAACTGCTATGGTACTCTACTCCAAACGAATTACATTCAGTCATACTGCAGCCTTCTTAGACTATGGCTAATTTGAACATATTGATTTGGAATACAGGGGGTCTCAATATACCGCATAAAACACAAGTGTACTAACGTGGCTAAAAAGGAAGGAAGTTGATCTTGCATTACTGAGTGAAACACACCTTTTATGGACGACAACCAAGCCGGAGGCACCGCTGGCAGCTGGATTCGATCCCACTGTATCTGCGGTGGTAGGCAGACTCTTAGTCTGCTGCGCTACCCGACCGCGTGTACTCACGTTTTTCTGTAGCACATTTACATTTAGTCATTTAGCTGATGCTTTTATCTAAAGCGACTTACAAGTTTTGTACAACAAGACAGCAGGAATGGTACAACTCTATCAGCTGAGTAACAATGTTCATCAAAGTGTTGAGTGGTACAGTGTAGGTTAGTATATTAGGACAAGTGCATGACAGTAAGGTTAGTTAGGGTTATAATTTTTTTTATAATTTTTTTATTTGAATTTTTTTCCAGATAATGATTGAAGAAGTGCGTCTTTAGTCAACGGCGAAAGATTGGAGGGGTTTCGGCTGTCCTAACTGTGGTGGGAAGTTCGTTCCACCATTGTGGGGCAAGGACCGAGAATATAGGCGACTTTTCTTTGATGACCCTCCCGGAGCTCGGATAGGAGAGGGTCTGAGGCGGCCAGAAGATGCAGAGCGTAGGGGTCTTGAGAGTGTGTAGTTAGATACCATTGACCGGAGGTAGGCGGGAGCCATTCCCTTCGCCACACGATATGCCAGGTCAAGGGCCTTGAAGCGGATTTGTGCGGCAATGGGGAGCCAGTGCAGGTCCCTGAGAAGTGGGGTGACATGGGCTGACTTCGGTAGGTTTGGGATCAGGCGGGCCGCTGCGTTCTGAATGAGTTGAAGAGGCTTGGTGGCAGTGGTCGGAAGGCCAGCAAGCAGTGCGTTGCAGTAGTCGAGGCGGGAGATGACTGTTGATTGGACGAGGAGTTGGGTGGCTTCTTTTGTCAGGAAGGGGCAGATCCTTCTGACCTCAGGAGGAATCTGCAGGTTGTCGCTGCGATGTGATGTAGTAGTTGCAATATCCAAAAGTATATTTCCAAAAAAATTTGTTTGGCTGAAAAAACACACTGGGTCCATAGCCTGAAGTCTTGTATAGTACATGTCCAAATTTCATAAAAATCTGTTCAGAAATGATTGATTAGGAGCGATTTTGGTAAAAAGTGATAAAAACAAAAGCTCTGCAGATTTCCATTTTCTCATAGACTCCAATGCATTCAGCGAATTTTTTACTTCCTGTTTTTCGCTCGTGACTTTTCACCTAGATCCCTGATTTGCTCATCCCCACGTGGGGTATCATTGGAAAGCCACACTCATTGGTTACAAACCTGTCGAATCATTTTCGAGATCGCCAAAATGATTGACGGAGCTAGAGCTCTGGGAGTCGTGGGTGGTATTCGGAAACAATTTATCTGTGCCATGTACTTTAGCGCACGCCTCACATATCGGCATGTAACTCGAGAACCGCTTAACGGATTTTGTCGCCTGAAACGGCAATCGACAGGCAATAAATAGGGCTCGATATATATATTGTATGAGAAAATATGCAGACCCAAGCTGCTAGAGGTCGCCAAAGTGGTGTGTCGCGCCGGTGGGCAAATCGTCCTAAAGAGGGCCCGGGGCCGGGCCATTGCACGTTAAGAGGTTAATTAACAATGGGGTCTTACCATGTAGCAGTTATGTGGTGAGCCAAGGTAGTCTTTTTTTTTATCTACTTTTTCTCCCCATTTTCAATTTTTCTCCCATCCCAATTTCGTATTGTCCAATTCTACCCTCCCCTGTCTCGAACGTTGTTAGACCATGCCTCCCACTGGTTGGCTGCAATGTGGACAAAGACTTGCATCACGTGTCCCCTCCGGTACACGAGGAGGCAGCCGTCGCATCTTTTCACCTGCACAGAGTGATCTCTCAGTGGCGAGGAGTAACGCGTGGGAGCCTCATGCCATAGATATCTATAGAACACTAGATAGCTTAAGGCGGAGTCACCAGCGTCACTGAACCGCCGCCATCTTGCTCCAGTTAGCCTTGAGTGAGAGTGAGTGAGCTGCACAGACAAAAATACTCATAACTCGCTGAAATATTGACGGATTTACAAACGGGTTGGTTTGCTATAAACATCAAAGATGTAGTTATGATACTGCATACTTATAAAAAAAAAATTAAAGATGTTTTTTTTTACAAACCGCTTGAATCATAGCCACGTTAATAATGCTTGTAATAAACCAAACCGTTTGTAAATCCGTCAATATTTCAGCGAGTTATGAGTATTTTTGTCTGTGCAGCTCACTCACTCTCACTCAAGGCTAACTGGAGCAAGATGGCTTCAGTGACGTCGCTCTCCATTGGCCGGCAGCGCGGGCAAGCTATCTAGTGTTCTATATATATCTATGGCTCACGCTGCCCCCGTCACTTCCTGATTCTGCTGCGCAGGCGCACAGACCGACCTGTAGGAGTCGCTGTCCACAACGTCCGATCCCCACCCACCAGCTTTCCCACCCCTAACACTGCCAATTGTGTTAGTATGAACGACCAGCCAAGCTGGTAGCAACACCGAGAGCTGGGCTCGAACCCAGCGTCTCCTGCGTGAGTGGCGAGCGCCTTGCCCACTGCGCCACTTAGCCGCCAAGCCATGGCAGTCTTAAACAACTCCTGGGAATGGTCAGGGGTCCGGGGTCAGAATACGAGGAGGAGAGAGAAAAACGGGGGCATGCGAGTGGGTCGGAAAATACCGGGAAGTCAAGGCGAGCGGAAAAAACTAGCGTGGGGTGGCACGGGAACGGCGTCCCCACACTAGAACAAAAGAGAGAACAAAACACAACAAAGGTTAGTCAACTAGCCAGTAAATGCAAATACGAATCAAACATGGATCGAGACAAAATAGCCAAAAGGTACGACGCAAACCTACTGTTCTTGGTAGAACGAACTGGTGTTGTCTTCATGGCAGGTTAGTGTTTATAAACCCATCGGCAGCTGGCAGGGAGACAGTCCTAATTGTTGATTGGCGCCAGGTGCCTCGCTGAGAACTCCTGAGGCAGCAAGTGTGTCGAGGTGGTGTAATAGCGACAGGTGACCTCCCGGGGGACCTCCCAGGCTGTGGCTCCTGCTCTGATGCAGCCCTCACAACAAATACAGTACACTTCATATGACCACTGTAGATAGTAATACACCTTATTTAACGAACATACTGTAGATAGTAATACACTTCATATAACCACCGTAGATAGTAATACACTTAATTTGACCACCACATATAATAATACACTTCATATGACCAACGTAGATAGTAATACACTTCATAATAATAATAATAATAATAATAATAATAATAATAATAATAATAATAATAATAACTTTATTTGTATAGCACTTTTCATACAGAAACAGTAAAAAATACAGGCATAAGCGAGCATAACATAAATATATATTTTTTTAAGATAGAGATGTAGCAAGGGTAAGGTAAATCACCAGGTTATTCAGTAATACAAATAAAATAGAATAGATTAGATAGAGTAAAAAGTGCAGTTTGATTCAGTTAAAAAAAATTGCTAAAAATAATAAAATAGAACGGACAGTAAAAAGTGATAACATTTTTCAATCTTTACAAAGCACAGTTTTGAATTACAACAGAGCAGTGCTCCTAAAATTACAGTGCATAGGAGGTAGTGAGATAAAATTTGCATAGAACCGACACATGAATTTGATAGGAAGTGTATAGGGTAGGTAGGGTAAGAATAGTGCAGGTAAAGTACAATTTGTGTCAGGATGTCCCTGATGTTTCATTTAAATGCCTGAGCAAAGAGATAGGTTTTAAGCTGTCTTTTGAAGATGTCTAGCGAGTTGGCTTCCCTGATGTTTTTGGGCAGTTTGTTCCACAGTTTTGGGGCGTAGTTGATAAAGGCTGCATCACCGATCCTCTTTTGACTGTTTCTGGGAGCCTCTAGTAGTCCAGCAGCTGATGATCGCAGTGTTCTTGCTGGCCTGTAATTTATTAGAGTGTTGGCGATGTAGCTAGGTCCCTGTCCATTTAGAGCTTTGTATGTAAGGAGAAGGACCTTAAAGTCAATTCTAAATGTTACAGGAAGCCAGTGTAAAGCAGCTAAGACTGGACTAATGTGCTCATATGATCATAGTAGATAACAATAGACTTCATATGAAGTGTAGATAATAATACACTGTATATGACCATAGTAGATAATAATACACTGTACAGTATATGACCATAGTAGGGGTGTAACGGTACGTGTATTCGTCCCGCGAATTTACGGTACGTGGCTCACGGTGCGCGGTACGTGCAGCCATACGAAGAATACGTCTCATACATACCACTAGGTGAACATTTTACAAATCTATGCTCAATATCTTTACTTTACACTGGCTTACTAACAGTCTTAACACAGAAGGTCATTCATTTAACGTTGCATATCAAGCTTGGATTGCCACATTTAGATGATGAATAAAACGTTGAAGCTTGTAAAGGCATGAACAAGCCGACAGAACAAATGAACACGCACTCTGCACTCGGCTGTTTCTCCCCTCCTCTCTTCCCCTCCTCTCCTCCCATTACCTACAGGTGTCACTGAAACAAAACCAACCATGAATGATACAGTATGTTTGTAACACAGCATATACAATAGGCTGAACATTTTCATCATTTTCTTGTTCGCGTAATAATGTTAACCAATGGAAAGACACGTGCGCACACGCACACACACACACCAACTTTCTTCTGCTCTACTTTCCAGCTGATCCGAGAAAAAAAAAGAAAAAAAAACACGTAAACGTACTTTTGCTGATCTGGACTGGTCCTTTGAGCTCCTCTCCAGGAGGAGTCGCTGCTACAGTGTTTAAATCCAAAATAGTGATAAATCGTTTCATTGTTGTGTAACATGGCATCTCTTCTCTAGTCTTTCTCTGCGTCACGTGAAGTAAAATCGACTCTAGAAGTGAAAGTGAAACTATACGACGGTGGGGGGTGGGGGCAGTAGGCAATTAATTTACTCAAGTGGATTCCTGAACACAGAATGACACCGTTATCACTGACTGACTACCGCAGCAAGCCTAGGTGGAACTAAGTATAACTTAATAAAAAATTATTATGTATAATAATAATTATTATAATAATTATTATAAATATATAATAATCATAAATATTGTTTTCCTGTGTACCAAAATCGTACCGAACCGTGACCCCAAAACCGAGGTACGTACCGAACCGTGGCTTCCGTGTACCGTTACACCCCTAGACCATAGTAGATAATAATACACTTTTTTTTCAAATTTTTTACCAAATTACTTTAAATGTCTTACCCTGATGTAGTATAATGTCTCTCAGTGAATGTGCTGTCCTTCCACAACAGCTTGTCAGTACAGAGTGGTTCCAGGAGGGCTGAGGTTCTGCTTTTAAGCAGAGACAGGCCTGTGATAGCACACTCAGTACACAAGTGCTGTTTTTAAGCAGGAAGCAGCCTTTAATGGGGCACTTAACAACAAAAACAAAATGGCCGCTTTAAACACGCCCTTAATCAAGTCAGCTGGTCAGTCAGCAGTCAAGTCTCAGTTTTAAAGATTTTACTAAATTACTTCAAATGTCTTACCCTGATGTAGTATAATGTCTCTAAGTGAATGTGCTGTCCTTCCACAACAGCTTGTCAGTACAGATAACCACCATAACCACCATAGATAATAATACACTTCATATGACCACCATAGATAATAATACACTTCATTTTTTTTTTTTTTTTTTTTTTATATTTTTTGCACAAATCTCTCCAATATTCAACACATATCTTTCCACATCCCAATATGCAACGTCCAAGATTTGCCTTTTTCTTTTTTTGTAAGAACATACAAAACATGTAAAAGACTCATACAAATACATTAAAAACTGACATGGAAATTAAAAAAAGACTTACGAAAAAAAAATACTATACATTGTGCATATATATCCCTGATGCACATACTTTACATGTAGACCGATCTACCTGCGAGCAGGTATGTGCTGCATCTTCTATCGGGATGCCATCCTTCTCCATATTGCATGTGAGAGAATGCGTCTCAGATATATGTAGGTGTGCATGAGAGCATGCATGCATGTGTGTCTCAGATATATGTACGTGGGTACGTGTATCACGTAAGTATGTGTGCATGCCTCATACGTGTGTGTGTGTGCATCTTTCTGGTGTGTGACTGTACTCCTACCTCTTGTGTGTGTCTCGTATCCATGTGTGCCTCTGCCCCCTATGTGAGTGTGTATCTCAGGTATGTATATGTATGTGCGTCTCAGCTACGTATGTGTGTGTCCCCTATGTATGTGTATATCCCCCATATGTGTAAGTGAGAGCCTATGCTTCAACTATGTGTATATGTACGTGTGTGTATGCCTATTTCCTATAAATGAGTATGTGCATGTATGTGTGCCCCTGGCATGTATATCTCAGCCTTGTGCATATGAGTGTGTGTAAATCTATTATGTACACATACGAATATGTGTATCCTAGATACGTGTATGCGGCTAAACATGCGCATATGAGAGTGTGATAGAGACGGTGGCCATTCCATAGATACACCATCCGGACATAAAATCTATGCATATACATACATAATACAATATAAAGTACAAGTACCATCAGATCAGATCCCCTTTTTCACATTCATCCTTGATACCATTGTAATCCCACCTTAATCATTTGTCCCCAGACCGTTCAGTCAGGTGTAGAAAACTGTCCCATACCTCAGCGAAGATATCCTCTCTCCCTGCGACTCTATATGTCACCCTTTCATATGATGCTGTCCGGAACATTAGTTCCATCCATTCTTTAAAAGTAATATCAACGGGTGATTTCCAATGTCGTAATGCAATTCTACATCCTGATATCATGGCCATTCTATACCACATTCCCCGGTATTTAGGCATACACTTCATATTTTTGAACCAGAGGGCACTTTACACCTTATACTGCACACTTATTGTACCTTACATGTCATATTGTATTGAAGTTTGAGGTAATACCTACAAAACCAACCTACAAGAAGATTTTTTTTTAAAGAATCAAACTTTGAAATTCACTGACCTGGTTGAATTCAAAACAGTGCAAATTACTGTATGTTTAAAGTAATCAATAATACAGTGCCTAGTAACATTAAGAACATTTTCACAGGCAGAGATGGTATCTACAGGTTAAGAGGGAAACTGCTCCTAAAACACCCTAGGGTCCGTACGACCTTGAAGCAAATGGGCATCTCGGTCTGTGGGGTGTCACTTTGGAACAGCCTGCATGAGAAGTAATTTTTTTTTTATTATTAAATTATTACATATTTGTGTATGTAGATATATGTATGTATGTGTATGTATGTATATTGTTTTTGCTTTTATCAATTTGTTTTTGACAGTTATGTGTTGGTTCGAGATAAATAAAAATCAATCAATCAATATAACCACCGTACATAGTAAAAGTGCCAACAGAGGGTCAAAAGGGAAAAACAACTAAATCAACCGAAAGGAAATAGCAAATCCGCTACACAAAAGGCTATGGCCTTGCACAGCAGGGGGTAGTGTAATACAAAAGGCTATGGCCTTGCACAGCAGGGGGGTAGTGTAATACAAAACGCTATGGCCGTGCACAGCAGGGGGTAGTGTAATACAAAATGCTATGGCTGTTCACAGCAGGGGGTAGTGTAATACAAAATGCTATGGCTGTTCACAGCAGGGGGTAGTGTAATACAAAATGCTATGGCTGTTCACAGCAGGGGGTAGTGTAATACAAAATGCTATGGCTGTTCACAGCAGGGGGTAGTGTAATACAAAATGCTATGGCTGTTCACAGCAGGGGGTAGTGTAATACAAAACGCTATGGCCATGCACAGCAGGGGGTAGTGTAATACAAAATGCTATGGTTGTTCACAGCAGGGGGTAGTGTAATACAAAATGCTATGGCTGTTCACAGCAGGGGGTAGTGTAATACAAAATGCTATGGCTGTTCACAGCAGGGGGTAGTGTAATACAAAATGCTATCGCTGTTCACAGCAGGGGGTAGTGTAATACAAAATGCTATGGTTGTTCACAGCAGGGGGTAGTGTAATACAAAATGCTATGGCTGTTCACAGCAGGGGGTAGTGTAATACAAAATGCTATCGCTGTTCACAGCAGGGGGTAGTGTAATACAAAATGCTATGGCTGTTCACAGCAGGGGGGTAGTGTAATACAAAACGCTATGGCCGTGCACAGCAGGGGGTAGTGTAATACAAAATGCTATGGCTGTTCACAGCAGGGGTAGTGTAATACAAAATGCTATGGCTGTTCACAGCAGGGGGTAGTGTAATACAAAAGGCTATGGCTGTTCACAGCAGGGGGTAGTGTAATACAAAACGCTATGTCCTTCCACAGCAGGGGGTAGTGTAATACAAAATGCTATGGCCTTGCACAGCAGGGGGTAGTGTAATACAAAAGGCTATGGCTGTTCACAGCAGGGGTAGTGTAATACAAAACGCTATGGCTGTTCACAGCAGGGGGTAGTTTAATACAAAATGTTATGGCTGTGCACAGCAGGGGGTAGTGTAATACAAAATGCTATGGCTGTGCACAGCAGGGGGTAGTGTAATACAAAATGCTATGTCCTTCCACAGCAGGGGGTAGTATAATACAAAATGCTATGTCCTTCCACAGCAGGGGGTAGTGTAATACTAAATGCTATGGCTGTTCACAGCAGGGGGTAGTGTAATACAAAAGGCTATGCCCTTGCACAGCAGGGGTAGTGTAATACAAAATGCTATGGCTGTTCACAGCAGGGGGTAGTGTAATACAAAAGGCTATGGCCGTGCACAGCAGGGGGTAGTGTAATACAAAATGCTATGGCTGTTCACAGCAGAGGGTAGTGTAATACAAAACGCTATGGCTGTTCACAGCAGGGGGTAGTGTAATACAAAATGCTATGGCTGTGCACAGCAGGGGGTAGTGTAATACAAAATGCTATGGCTGTTCACAGCAGGGGGTAGTGTAATACAAAATGGTATGCCCTTGCACAGCAGGGGTAGTGTAATACAAAATGCTATGGCTGTTCACAGCAGGGGGTAGTGTAATACAAAAGGCTATGGCCTTGCACAGCAGGGGGTAGTGTAATACAAAAGGCTATGGCCGTGCACAGCAGGGGGTAGTGTAATACAAAAGGCTATGGCTGTTCACAGCAGGGGGTAGTGTAATACAAAATGGTATGCCCTTGCACAGCAGGGGGTAGTGTAATACAAATGTTGTCACCCACTGTGACTTACAGTAGGATACATTATTTAACACTAACTCCTCTGTGTGGATGTCTCTATAGACATAGGAGTGAGTCTCTTCATACTGTATGTGTAATGTGTGTGTGTGTGTGTGTGTGTGTGTGTGTGTGTGTGTGTGTGTGTGTGTGTGTGTGTGTGTGTGTGTGTGTGTGTGTGTGTGTGTGTGTGTGTGTGTGTGTGTGTGTGTGTGTGTGTGTGTGTGTGTGTGTAAAGATAAGATAAGATATTCCTTTATTGATCCCCTTGGGGAAATTCAGGCATCATAGCAGCATGGGGGGGAGGGGGGGGGGGGGTACAGGTAGTAAAACAACACAGTGTACAGGTAGTAAAAAAACAACACAGGCAGTGTAAACAATTTGATCAATATGGTCAATATAATTTACTATCTGACTAGCTGAAGAAATATCCACATTATTCACAGTGTCACATAGGGTGCAGTATGCATAAGGTAGTGTTATAATTTACTATCTACTGAGTATACATTATTCACAGTATCACGGTATCCACTGAAATATACATTATTCACAGTATCACAGTATCCACATAAGGTGCAGTAAGCCTAAGGTAGTGTAGGTTGTCCTCCTTGGGTTCCTATAAGTCCCAGGTCAATGTCTGGTAGCAGTCGCTGTCGCTGCCCCCTGTTGTGGAGCCTGGAGGCCGCTGGTATGAAGGACTGTCCGTGTGTGTGTGTGTGTGTGTGTGTGTGTGTGTGTGTGTGTGTGTGTGTGTGTGTGTGTGTGTGTGTGTGTGTGTGTGTGTGTGTGTGTGTGTGTGAGTGAGGTACAGAGAGAGAAAGAGAATAAATGTTCAGGAGCTGTAGGACAGTGAAGGGAAAATGTTATTAAGTCAAAGTTTGACTGGCCATTCATGTTACATTCCATACCAATAAATGTTGTGACAATGAATGGTGCCGAAATCTGCTTGATTCCTATCATGTCCAGAAGCCGATGAGCTGCGGCGCCACAGATACAGGCGCTGAATGGGAAATGACAGGAAAAGCCTAATCAATGTCCTTCAGGAGCGGCAACTGCCTCGCCTTTGTTTCTCTTTGTAAATACAAGCCTCTTTAACATCACAATATAAGCCATTATCTCGCCTGGCAAGGTAAATTTTTGGGGGGGGGAGAGAGACAGCCGCACAAAAACATACATTTTCCCTCAGCTGGGAGGAGATCAGTGGGGTGAGATCTAAAGTCATGCAAATGTTACAGCGGAGAAATACTGGACAAACTCATTCTAATTATTCCATATCAGCACATTTGCATGGAATAGAATTTTCTTTTTTTTTTCTTTTTTTTTAAAGAAGGGAAGAGTTAATGATCAGTGAGGCTCGGGCATCGGGGCTGTTTAGGAATTCAGTGCATTTTGATCTAATCACGGAATCAAAATATTCATGAAACACAATGATATCTCCCTGAAGCAGGCGGCTGGCCATTAATTTTCAAATTCAGGTAATTTATTAACACTTATCAGAGGCTGAAAAAGCCTTGCTCTGTGTTTGTAAAGTGGGCGAGACGGAGAGAGTGGTACCAGGGGTTCCAGATGATTTATAATGGTTCGCCGGGTGCATTCTCAACCAGGTATTCAATTAGAATGTATATCCAATTTTCTATTCCAGATCTACAGTTAAAAACTCTATTAAAGAGCCATTTTCCTTACGGCTCACATATCTATTATCAGCATGCGCTGCAAATTTGATAACAGTGGCTCCGGCTCTGTCAATGCGACACTGTTATGATCGCAGGTCTCGTTCCCTTATTATAGTTGCAAGGTTTCGACAAAAGACTGTATTTATACAGTACATTCATACTGCTTGTAAGAAAACATCTGTCTATGCTGGTAGTTCCTACCAATGCAATCATCATCAACAGAACCAGTTCTATCACTACTACTACCATCATCATCAGTTATACTATCATCATCATCATCATCAGTTATACGATCATCATCCGTGCTTAACCAACAACCTCCTGCTCAACACCTCGAAAACCATGGAAATTGCCATAGATTTCAGGACTTCAAAAAAAACACCCATACTCCCAATAACCATCTCAGACCAACCCATAACCCTAACTGAATCATTCAAGTTCCTCGGCACCCACATCAGCAATAAACTAAAATGGGACATTAACCGCACTGCCATCATCAAAAAGGCCCAGCAGCGCCTGTACTTCCTCAGGCAACTGAGGAAGTACAGAGTCCAACAACGCCTGCTGGTCCAATTCTACACCGCCATAATTCAAAGCATCCTCACCTCATCCATCACAGTCTGGTACGGTTCCACTGACAAACACACCAAACACAAACTCCAACGCATCACCAAGACAGCTTCCAAAATAATTGGCTGCCCCCTCCCCTCTCTGGACTCCATCTACACCTCACGCACAGTCACCCGCTCTGGTAAAATAGTCAACGATCCCTCCCACCCAGCACACCACATATTCCAGCGCATGCCCTCAGGTCGCTACAGGTCCATTTTAACCAGACACACGCGCTTCACACTTTTCCCCACAGCAGTCCGAACACTAAACACCCTGGCCCGCCCCCCTTGCACAGACGGGCAAGCATCCGTCACTGACACTGTTACATGTGACTGTCCTGTATGTATTTATGTATCTATGTATTTATTGTGGGGATTGGGAGATGGGAGGGCGGCGTTTGATGTCTGATGTTTCATGTTGATGTCCCAGTGCTTTTAACAAACTGTACCGCAAACAATTACCACCAACCATCATTGTGGCATTAAAGTATCTTGTATCTTGTTGTGTCTTGTAGTTATACTATCATCCTCAGCATCATCAGTTATACTTTCATCATCAGTTCTATCATCATCATCATCAACATAACCAGTTCTATCACCACCACAATTATCATCAGTTCTACTATCATCATCATCATCATCATCATCATCATCATCATCATCATCATCATCATCATCATCATCATCATCATCACCATCACAGAATATTCACCAACAACACACCAACATCATTGTCAACATTAATGATTATAGTTGTTGTGGTCATGGTCACAATTGTCATTTGGACATTTTCTCAATTTCAGTTGTAGGTGATTGTAAAGATTAACTGATGATATAGATCATATCTATCTTTTAATCTACACTTTAAAATGATGTGTTGAAATAACACGTGATGTGTCGTCCCTACGGGTCTGTTGACAAACAACACAGCGTGTGTTAATAGCAACACAACTTTAACAAAGGTCATTTAATGTAATTAATTCATTTATAATTCACAGTTGCAGCGATAGCTAAAGAAATAATTTTGCCACGCTAACTTCTCCCTCCACGAGACGCTTTGATTATGAATTAATAGTTTATTTCTAACAATATAAAATAATCAAGAAATAACAATGAAAAAAATACAAAGATAAAGTTATTATATTGCAACGTAAGAGTGAAATACTTGAATGTAGAGGCCAGATCCTGTCTTTATGTCTGCTGGATCCACTGCAAGGCCTGCATGTGTCCTCCGGTACAGAGAGCAGCTCTTCGCTGAGCTCCTTCATTGATATGCTGTCTCTAATTCCACATTTATTTAGGGAATATGTTAATAAAGACAAACAACACTTAATTAAGGTATTGTTTAGTGATATCTTACTGGGGGAAAAAAGGAAACGGGCAACAATATGGAGACTCATTGCATCACTGGAAAATCATCAAGGGGTTGTGTATGTGTGTGTGTGTGGGGGGGGGGGGGGGGGGGGGGGGGCTCCAGTGAGCCAAGATCATATCTCCTCATACCTCCCATTGTACATCACACCGTCTCAGGAAACAGTGAAAGAGATATCATTCCTATTGTTATACAGGAGAGCTGCGGGGGGGTGGGGGGTGGGGGGTGGGGGGGGGACAAACCAAGGAGAAGGTTGTAAAATAATAGAACTGGATCTCTTTGTCTCTCGGTAATATTGCCGGGGTGAATTCCAGCGGCTCCTGAAGCCCAGCTAAGCCGGGGCCCCGAGCTGCGATCGCAGCGCGATAAGGACCAGATGGATCAATACATGTGTTGTAAAGGTTAAATGATGTTATGTTGTTGGCTGTTATTGGACTTGGCGTCGCGCTGAATGATACAGACACCTTTTTTCCCCCTCCTCTTGCCCCTCTGCTCTGGGTTGGGTTGAGGTTCAGGCCCTACGCTGAACCCACACAAGAGGGTCAAGTCTTGAACCCTAACACCGCGTCAGCCACTTAACCGTCTCGGTAGAACAGAGTGCTTCCTGCAGGCTGCAGGGTCTGACCGGGAGCGCTAGTGAGATCTTTATTCACCCGTACAGACAGACTGACTGGTAGTGGTCCTCTCCTGCTCCTGTTGCACCCTGGGTACCCTGGCCGCGCGCTCAGATTGGAGAAATGGAAATTAAATGTTGTGCCTTAGAGAAGGCAGGAGTAGACACTTATATGTATCAATATGTACCATCATTTAACCAATCAATCAGTCACACCAGAGGGACATTTGCACCAGACTCATTTGTATTTCATAAGGGACACAGGGAGCAGAGACCATGCCCACTGCCCAGGCCCCCCTCTCCTATAGGCTGAACCCCTGTGCAGTATGGAACTCTCTTCTCCCATAGGCTGAACCCCTGTGCTGTATGGAACTCTCTTCTCCTATAGGCTGGACCCCTGTGCTGTATGGAACTCTCTTCTCCTATAGGCTGAACCCCTGTGCAGTATGGAACTCTCTTCTCCTATAGGCTGAACCCCTGTGCAGTATGGAACTCTCTTCTCCTATAGGCTGAACCCCTGTGCAGTATGGAACTCTCTTCTCCTATAGGCTGGACCCCTGTGCTGTATGGAACTCTCTTCTCCTATAGGCTGAACCCCTGTGCAGTATGGAACTCTCTTCTCCTATAGGCTGAACCCCTGTGCAGTATGGAACTCTCTTCTCCTATAGGCTGGACCCCTGTGCAGTATGGAACTCTCTTCTCCTATAGGCTGGACCCCTGTGCAGTATGGAACTCTCTTCTCCTATAGGCTGGACCCCTGTGCAGTATGGAACTCTCTTCTCCTATAGGCTGGACCCCTGTGCAGTATGGAACTCTCTTCTCCTATAGGCTGGACCCCTGTGCAGTATGGAACTCTCTTCTCCTATAGGCTGAACCCCTGTGCAGTATGGAACTCTCTTCTCCTATAGGCTGAACCCCTGTGCTGTATGGAACTCTTAATATTTAACCTCTTAACTGGCACCGACCCGGCCCCGGGACGTTTTGAGGACGATTTGCCCACCGGCGTGACACGCCACTTTGGCGACATATAGCGGCTCGGGTGTGCATATTCTTTAATACAATATACATATAGAATTAAAGCCCTGTTTGTTGCCTGTCGATTGCCATGCCGATATGTGAGGTGTGCGCTAAAGTACACAGCAGACCTTTCTTTTTTTCAATTTACCACCCGCGACTCCCGAGGCTCCCGTCAATCATTTGGCGATCTCGAAAATGATTGGACAGGGTTGTAACCAATGAGTGTGGCTTTCCAATGATACCCCACGTGGGGATGAGCGAATCAGGGATCTAGGTGAAAAGTCACGAGCGAAAACAGGACGAGAAAAAAACGAGGGATGCATTGGAGTCTATGAGAAAACTAAAACCGGCAGAGCTTTTTTCTTCTCCCAGTTTACCAAAATCGCTCCTAATCACTCATTTCTGAACGGATTTTTATTAAATCTGGACATCTACTATATAAGACATGATTTCAGCCATAAAAAAAATTTGGGAAATTTTTGGATATTGCAACTACTACAGAAAAACACGAGTACACAAGTTCAAGTTCAACTCAAGTTCAGACCTATATGTTACTCTATTTCATTAGCACTAAAAGTGAATTATCTTATTATTGTATCAGAAACTTCAGAATATTATCTTTCAAAAGAGACCAGGATCATGTCCTATAAGTATAAAGTATAGTATTTTGGTTTGCAAAAAAAAGTATGCAGTCCTCAAGTTCAAGTAAAAAAAATTGCCACTTTTCTGGGCGCCAGTTAAGAGGTTAAAAGAAGTCCTGCCCCTGGAGAAACCCTGGCCTGCTAGTGGAGAACAGTATCACATCGGTCCATATTGGTTGCTATCACTGTTGTATACTGTAGCCCTTACTGTAAACGAGCCATTGACATCCTGATTAGAAATGACATGGTACACAGTTTTAATTACCTTCATCTGCAGCAATAATCACCTCAAACCAGGCTGGGTGGTCAAGTATTTAATAGCTGTACTGTGTCAGGGTGCTAAAGTATTTTATATCTACTGTGTCAGGGTGCTGAAGTATTTAATATCTACTGTGTCTGAAGTATTTAATATCTACTGTGTCAGGGTGCTAAAGTATTTAATATCTACTGTGTCAGGGTGCTGCAGTATTTAATATCTACTGTGTCTGGGTGCTGCAGTATTTAATATCTACTGTGTCAGGGTGCTGCAGTATTTAATATCTACTGTGTCAGGGTGCTGCAGTATTTAATATCTACTGTGTCAGGGTGCTGCAGTATTTAATATCTACTGTGTCAGGGTGCTGCAGTATTTAATATCTACTGTGTCAGGGTGCTGCAGTATTTAATATCTACTGTGTCAGGGTGCTGCAGTATTTAATATCTACTGTGTCTGGGTGCTGCAGTATTTAATATCTACTGTGTCAGGGTGCTGCAGTATTTAATATCTACTGTGTCAGGGTGCTGCAGTATTTAATATCTCTACTGTGTCTGAAGTATTTAATATCTACTGTGTCAAGGTGCTGAAGTATTTAATATCTCTACTGTGTCAGGGTGCTAACATATTTAATATCTCTACTGCATCAGGGTGCTGCAGTATTTAATATCTACTGTGTCAGGGTGCTGCAGTATTTAATATCTACTGTGTCAGGGTGCTGCAGTATTTAATATCTACTGTGTCAGGGTGCTGCAGTATTTAATATCTACTGTGTCAGGGTGCTGCAGTATTTAATATCTCTACTGTGTCTGAAGTATTTAATATCTACTGTGTCAGGGTGCTGCAGTATTTAATATCTACTGTGTCTGGGTGCTGCAGTATTTAATATCTACTGTGTCTGGGTGCTAAAGTATTTAATATCTACTGTGTCAGGGTGCTGCAGTATTTAATATCTACTGTGTCAGGGTGCTGCAGTATTTAATATCTACTGTGTCAGGGTGCTGCAGTATTTAATATCTACTGTGTCTGAAGTATTTAATATCTACTGTGTCTGGGTGCTGCAGTATTTAATATCTACTGTGTCTGGGTGCTGCAGTATTTAATATCTACTGTGTCTGGGTGCTGCAGTATTTAATATCTACTGTGTCTGGGTGCTGCAGTATTTAATATCTACTGTGTCAGGGTGCTGCAGTATTTAATATCTACTGTGTCAGGGTGCTGCAGTATTTAATATCTACTGTGTCTGGGTGCTGCAGTATTTAATATCTACTGTGTCTGGGTGCTGCAGTATTTAATATCTACTGTGTCAGGGTGCTGCAGTATTTAATATCTACTGTGTCAGGGTGCTGCAGTATTTAATATCTACTGTGTCAGGGTGCTGCAGTATTTAATATCTACTGTGTCTGGGTGCTGCAGTATTTAATATCTACTGTGTCAGGGTGCTTAACCTCTAATGTCACTGAGGACTGTAGCTTATATTACTGGCTATATAACCACACCCTGCCATTAGCAGCTTGGGCCACACTCAGCTGCGTGTTGACGCTCCGACTCTTGTTTCCGAGGTGCAACTTCCCAGTCCGGGAGGATTATCAGTGCTGCAAATTACATAATTGAACTAATGAGATACACACTCTCACACAGTTTCAACCCCTATTCCCATGGGGTTCCTCACAGGCAGAGGGACATATTCTACAGATCCCTACGGACTCACCGTACATCCCTGTCTGTCTGACGAGGAGGGGAGAGGAGGGTATAGGAGAAGGGAGGAGGAGAAGAGAGGAGAAGGGGGAGATGAGAGGAGAAGGGAGGAAGAGAGGAGAGGAGGAGTGGAGGGGAGATGAGAGGAGAAGGGAGGAGAGGGGAGAAGAGAGTGAATGTAGAGCCTGCACATAAACTGAGATGTATTGTTTCTAAAAGGTCTGACTGACAAGTAGCTAATATAACGTAATTGTTTAGCAAGTGGACTGGAGCTTTTCTCCACGGTGATACAAGGTGAATGATTTCTAAGCCCAAGTGTTTTGTTATATTGAATTGTCTCGTTAAATAAAGGCTAAAATGTTAGATGTGTCTTTCTACCAACAAAACATAAATTTTTCTTTTCTTTACAGTAGTAGGAACCTGAATGCTATTTATACCAATCCAACACCAAACAGCCTTGATTGTTGACTCTATGATGGGAGAGAAACTGAGACCAAACAACCACTTCGGGATTGAATAACACTTAAACCCAACAGTTTACTCTCTCTCTCTCTCTCTCTCTCTCTCTCTCTCTCTCTCTCTCTCTCTCTCTCTCTCTTTCTCTCTCTCTCTCTCTCTCTCTCTCTCTCTCTCTCTCTCTCTCTCTCTCTCTCTCTCTCTCTCTCTCTCTCTCTCTCTCTCTCTCTCTCTCTCTCTCTCTCTCTCTCTCTCTCTCTCTCTCTCTCTCTCTCTCTCTCTCTCTCTCTCTCTCTCTCTCTCTCTTTCTCTCTCTCGCTCTCTCTCTCTCTCTCTTACAGTGCAGAAAATTGAGGTCACACTGTCACCTGTATTCATGGTAATACGGAACTGCAAATAATAGTCGGGTTTGTTTAAAGTTCCATGTTCCATACGTGTGTCGTCTCTCAACCTTACACCTAATTCGTTTTGCGCAAATGACACATTCTGCGTGTAATCTCTGCTAAATACCTCAAGTGGCTGATTTACAGGCCGATAGGATGAAACGAGGCTTACCAAATTGTTTTGGTGTTATTTCTTCCTGAATGGGTCTCATGTGACACAGGCTCAAACAGGAAACCCACTCGTCACAGCGTATATTACAGTATTAGTCACGCTTGCACCTGGCCTCTAAAGTTATTACTCTTTATATTTACTCCATGTGGCGCTGAGATAGAGGACGAGTCCAACACGACGACTCTGGATGATTGCTTTCGTCAAGAAAATGTAGCTCCTCTGCGAGAAGCGCAAGCCAACGAGACACAACACATTACACAGTCATGTCTGCTCTAAACGCCTGCCCAGGACACAGAGACACAGGCTCAGTCCACATATACATGACATGTGATCACTCAGACCTTTTCTAGCACATCTTGCCTTCTCTCTCTGTCCTGTCTAACAAACACACCTGTCTAACAAACACACCTGTCTAACAAACACACCATGTCTAACAAACACACCTGTCTAACAAACACACCTGTCTAACAAACACACCATGTCTAACAAACACACTATGTCTAACAAACACACTATGTCTAACAAACACACCTGTCTAACAAACACACCTGTCTAACAAACACACCATGTCTAACGAACACACCTGTCTAACAAACCACCTGTCTAACAAACACACCATGTCTAACAAACACACATAATGTCTAACAAACACACCTGTCTAACAAACACACCTGTCTAACAAACACACCTGTCTAACGAACACACCCTGTCTAACAAACACACCTGTCTAACAAACACACCATGTCTAACAAACACACCTGTCTAACAAACACACCTGTCTAACAAACACCATGTCTAACAAACACACCTGTCTAACAAACACACCTGTCTAACAAACACACAATGTCTAACAAACACACCTGTCTAACAAACACACCTGTCTAACAAACACACCTGTCCCTAACAAACACCCCTGTCTAACAAACACACTATGTCTAACAAACACACCTGTCTAACAAACACACCTGTCTAACAAACACACCTATGTCTAACAAACACACTATGTCTAACAAACACCCATGTCTAACAAACACACCTGTCTAACAAACACACTATGTCTAACAAACACACCTGTCTAACAAACACACTATGTCTAACAAACACACCAGTCTAACAAACACCTGTCTAACAAACACGCCTGTCTAATTTCTTTTGTGAGAAATGATATAAATGTTACTGTTAGGACAGACGTGGTTGATGAAGTTGAAGTTGTGCTGCTGGACATTCACCTGACAAAAACGAAACCAGTGGTATTGGGAGTATGTTATAGTCCACCTGATCAAAGTGCATTTTATGATAATCTAGACTAGGGAATGTATTTGCTAGCTGTAGTGTGACGAAAAACGAATGTATTTTGATGGGTGATTTTAATACTGATGTATCTAACAAGGACTGTCCAACGCATGGTGCTTTCACTAGGTTTAGCAAACTGTTTGACTTAACTCAGCTGATTAGTGTTCCTACCCGAATAAGTAAAACTACCCAAACTACAATAGATCTTATCATGGTGTCAGACAAATGCAATATCTCGCAACATGGTGTGATTGCTTATGGTATTAGTGACCACTTCATCACATACTGTACCAGGAAGGTTCATAGAGAAAAATGTTCTAGCCATAAAATCATTTAAATCAGATCTTTCAAGAACTACTGTGTTGAGACCTTTAGGGAGCAGCTTAGGAACATGGACTGGTCTGCAATGTTGGAAAATGATTGTGTTGATGGTGCCTGGGATTTGTTTAACCACTTTCCTTCAGGTAGTGAATACTATGGCTCCATATAAGCAAGTTAGGTTAAAGCAGAGACCAAGCCCATGGCTTAACCCAGACATTCTAAATGCTATTAAGCAAAGGGAGGAGGCCTTGCTGAAATTTAAGAAATCCCATGAGCAAGCAGATGCTGATATATATATAAACAACGCAGAAATTAAGCTCAAAGAAGGATTAAGGAAACCAAAAAGGAGTACTACATTAATCTAATAAAGGAAAACAAAAATGAACCTAAGAAGCTATGGAAAGCTCTGAAAGACATGGGTTGTGGGGGCAAAGCCAGCAGTGCAAGCCCAATATTGGCCTAAATATCAAAGGTAAGATACAATTTGATAAAGCACAGGTGACCAATGAATTCAATGCCTTCTTTACCTCAGTAGCCAACAAGCTTGTTGCATTGCCTCCAAAGACATGTATATGGAGAGGAGTTTATTCAGAGGTTTTATTCTGGCCAATTAGTTTACCTTGACCAAAGTGACAGTTGAGAAAGTAGCAGAAATGTTGGCTGAGCTTAATATAGCAAAAGCCACTGGCTTGGACAACATTTCTGCAAATGTATTAAGAGATGGGGCACAGGAAATAGCTCCCTGTGTTGCACATCTTATTAACCTCTCCCTGGAGCAAGGCATTGTACCAAGTGGTACTAAACATGCAAAGAGCATTCCCTTCTAACAAACACACCATGTCCAACAAACACACCTGTCTAAGAAACACACCTGTCTAACAAACACACCATGTCTAACAAAGACAAACACACCTGTCTAACAAACACACCTATCTAACAAACACACATATCTAACAAACACACCTACACACGCGCCAAACAGAGAAGCGGTACAGTGTGATGGGACTGAACCCAGTATGTGATGTCACAATGCAGTCCGTCCTAATGAAGAGGAGGGAACCCGACCGGAGGCGAGAGAGATCCCAGACGTTATTTATCATGTTAGGATGAGCTTAGGCCATAATTAACGAGTGTTAATTCCCTTATGGATGTAAAATGTGTTTTTCCATCCCCCCATCCAAATTAAAATCTACACCCGCTTTCTTTATCATTCAAACTACTGTATTCTGCTTCTAGTTCTTATAATTAGGCTTTTAAAAGACACTTACCTCATAAAAAAGCTAATTGTTTTTGTTAGATTTTGGTGACACTTTATCAAGGCCGGCTGTTAATTAATAGCAATTATACATTAACTATTAAAGGAGGCACCTTATTAATTAATGGCCTTAGATGCAATTAAATTACAGATGCACACACCAATTTAGCAACCAAATTTCCTTAATCCTGTGTAATTTCAAAGGGATTTCAGGAGGAGGGGAAAGCGATGCTATTATTAGGGCTACAGTAGGTGTTAATTAAGAAGTAACTAGCGGCTGCATCTAATATGGATGCTGTGTGTGTGTGTGTGTTGGGGAGCTCTCTGAAGCAGGGGTGAATACGGGGGGGATCTGGGGTGTTTACGCAGCAGAAAGACAGCATGGGAATTCACCCTGCATGCCGATGGAGCTGCAGTACTACAATGTGCATCCAGCACCGTCTCATCACTTACGCTCTCTTTAACCCTTTCACTGCCACACGACAGAAGGTTAACCCTTTACTATCACACAACCGGCTGTTGTGTGGCAGTGAAAGGGTTAACCTTCTGTGAATTGTCGCAGTGAAAGGGTTAACCGTTTTGGTAGTGCGGCAGTGAAAGGGTTAATACTAGAACCATATTGGGACATTTCTTTATCTCCGCAGACCATCACAAATAAAGCCCACATACTATCCACCGGTTTTAGATTAGATTAGATTCGATTAAAATGTATTGTCGTCATACAGCACAAGTACAGTACAAACGAAATTAAGTTTGGCATCCAACCAGAGTGCAAATGTAACAGCAAAGTGCAATAGTAACATACAATGTACAGGTGATTAAACTGGGTATAAGATATATAAATTAGTACTACTGAGTAGTAGTGCTAATCAGATGTACAGTGTTACAGTATAATTATGATACAGTGATACAGGTATAAATACACTATGGTAGTAAGTCATACTGTCCAGCGATATAACTAGTACAGTAAGAATAGGTAAGGGATATGTACAGATATAGATTTAGTAAAAATGTATTATATGCAAGTATATACAGACAGACGGTAAGTATAAATATATATATACATGGTATATACTGTACAGCATTATTGTACATGCCATCATACAGAGTTATATGACTAGTTTGAGGTGGGTAGTTATAATTACAGTGGCAGGCAGTTGTAGACAGTGAAAGCAGTAGGCAGGTATAACTTCATAGACGCAGCATATTAGGCCTATGTCTTTACCTTTATGTACAGAATTACATTGTCTTTCAAGGCTATTGTCCTGTAACTGTTTCACTCAAACAAGGACGTCTTGCAGTATGTCTCATTTTGGTTTATATGTAAACAAAACAAACATCTTAAAAGTATTCAAGAGTTCCTCCACAATTATTTACTGAATCACGGTCTAAAGCAACTCAGGGAGAAACAACTCTTACTGTGCTCTCAGACACAAGATGTGGCCAAGTCTAAAATATATTTATTAAGATATAATAAAATATTTCTATCTATTTCTACTCCTTCCTGCTCTTAGAGCTGCTGTTCCTTGTAATCAATCATTATCGTACCGCCACTGCATTGAATTGTCGGAATAGAAGGGACAAAAACGACATCTACTAAAGTATCACATGTCTCTTTATGGAAATCCATACTTTTTCCATTTTAAACAAAAAGTAGAGAGGAATTTACAGAGACATGAATCTCAAGGGGTCCTGATGTACGTCCACCTCCTCCTGATGTACGTTCACCTCCTCCTATAGGGTTTGGAGGAGCAAGGCAACTCACAGGGGAGTATGGAAGTCAACATGCACGCTGTCCGATTATGTTAATAATAGTAAATCCAATTATGCACTCGTAGCACAATGGCTGCGACAGGAACAAGGCTCGTTGCCCATGGGCTCTTTGAGAAGTGGAACCAGCGCCATGTTTCTTTTTCAAAACGGTGAATCATGGGGCTCGGGACTCAGGAGAAACCAAGGACTGTCACACCTATTGTGTTTTCCCCCGTGGTCACTCTTCTCAGCGTGACTTTGTCCCCGAACTTTCATCTTAAAACATGTTGTTTTAGTTAAAGACATACAGTGTTGTGTATTCTGATTGTTTTCCCACTTCAGCCTTGTACAGATCGTTGTGCATATGATATATATATATATATAAGTAATGATGGTGTAGTAGTACACACGTCTAACCTAGACGACCAGCAGCAGCCCGAATGCATCCTTCAATGAGTAACTTAAAGGTGTTACTGGTCGTGGTTGGCAGTATACATACACGGTTCTTACTGTATCCGTTTATAAATGTGTTTATTCGGTTTTGGCAGTCCTGATCCATGTGTTTCAGACATTTGCTGTTTACGCCATACATGAACGGCTTCTAAAACAAGCGACTGTCCGTGTCCGTGCTAATTAATGTTTACTAAACATGAAAGCCTGTATAGGCAACACGGGGAACCATAATTACAAATGTGCCTTCAACAACCATTTATTTCTTCGGGTGACGGAAAAACATTACAAGTCTGACTTAAAATGAGCAAAACAAAAGCTATACCAAACACGTGTATTTAAACTATTTCAAGCCCATTCTTGATCCCTGAAGACTTGCTATCAGTAACATGTCCCTGATCGGAGAAGAAACTGTGAAACACAGTCGGCCCGGCAATTAGCGCAAATTAACTGACATTTTCAAAAAAATTCTTTGCTTAGAAAATGGCTGCTTTGTAGTTCAATAAAATTCCCACTTTGGCCTTACAGTATAGTGTGATTTTTGCCAGCAAACGCTTAAATCCTAAAATAAGTACTGCAATCTTCTGGCACAGACGCACTGTAATGCTTTAAAAACAATTTAGCAACTGTCATCGCTGTAATTACAGTAGCTAATTACCATCCTCAGCAAACAAATAGCTTAACATAATACACAGGCCCAATCAATTTTGAAGAAATGCAAATTCCAAAGGCAAAAAAAAGGGGGGGGGGGGGCATTTTTTTTGGCAAACCTGAAAGGGAATACGGGGGAAATAATACACTTTGTTTTATCCACACATAATTCCCAGGGAATATCATATCATAAATATTTGCATTCTGTTCTTATCACGACATTTGCATTTGCCTCCTTATCAGCTGGCGAGCCAGGCTCTGGCAGATAGGACGAGCCGCTTCCGAACGCCATACACACATTTCTAATGAGTCACGTCGTGAGGGGCTGATATCATATTTTTTTGGCTAGAACTTTATCACCAAAACGAGGAGGTCATTTTCTCCTGGAGTTGGCTCATCTTGGAACTGTCTTTTGAGTTTTTTTTTCTCCCTCTGATGTGATTCAACTGAGATTCTTTTATTTTTTATTTTTTTATTTTTTTTAAGCCCACAAAAAGGATTATTTCCTCTCCCTCCTCCCCCTCCCGCTCCCCCACACACACACACACCACCACAACAGCACCATATCAGTGGCACGTATGCTCGCAATGATTATCACTCTGTCATAAAATATTTCAGTTTTATCACAGTATTATTTTATTTGCTACAGCAGGCCTGGGAACACAGGCTCCAGGGAGGAGGAGGGGGGGGGGGGATGACGGACAGACTGTGCCCCCGTCTCATTTAGGTTTACATATGCAACAGCTTCCAGGGAGGGGGGGGGGGGAATTAAAGTAATTGTTTGATAACATTTTCAAAAAGGTATTCCACAATAACAATTTCATGGTGCATTGCAGAGTATAATTATAAATCAGCTTCTTTTTCTTTTTTTTTTTTTTGGACAGCCGAGCAACACAGGGTCAAGTAAAGGATCCCCAGTCAAATGCTCCTCTCATTAGTGCAATCATTTCTCCCTGCTAATTATCTCTCCCTCTCTCTCTTCTCTCTCTCTCTGTCCTCTCTCTCTCTTTCTGCCATCTCTCTCTCTCTTTCTCTCTCTCTCTGTCCTCTCTCTCTTCTCTCTCTATACCCCTGGATTATCCTCTGGGATGCATACAGCAATAGAGTGAATAATGATTCTTTTTTTTATTGAATATTGTTCTTGCAAATACAGTTTTGCATTAATTACAATGTGATGCGACATAATGTTAAACATGCCTTTGATGTCATAATCACACACGCGACATCATGCATGTATACACGCTCTGCTTTATTTAATGCATTCTGGCAGATTTGTATTATTATTATTATTTTGTTTCGTTTTTTTTTGTTTTGCCTGCAATTAAATGGCAAAAATGCATTTGCTTGCTTTCTAGAAAGGGGGAAAAAAGGGAATATGGAATAATTGAAGAAATCCAGACGTGCAATAATCATTAAAATGCACTGTAAAGAATTGATGCGACATATAAATGATTTGTCGTCCAACTAATTCACATGTAAATCATGAACAGAAAAATGAGAAATGATGAGCTGTTGACGCGTGCCTAGTACAGTAGGACTAACAGTGGTTGCAGTTTTTTGGTGTTCGCTGGAAAACTAAACCATAAAACAACAGTCAGGTGTTTGACACACTAAAACAGTCATCTTTATTCTTTTCATTTCTCTCTCTCTCTCTCTCTCTCTCTCTCTCTCTCTCTCTCTCTCTCTCTCTCGCGCTCTCTCTCGCTCTCTCTCTCTCTCGCTCTCTCTCTCTCCCTCTCTCTCTCTCTCTCTCTCTCTCTCTCTCTCTCTCCCTCTCTCTCTCTCTCTCTCTCTCTCTCTCTCTCTCTCTCTCTCTCTCTCTCTCTCTCTCTCTCTGCCGTGCCCCCCCCCCTCCCCACACACACACACACACCTCCCCTCTCCCTTTAAGGTGTCTTGAAGTCTTTATCTCAGGGGAATAAGCTGCGAGGCGATGTGAGAGTGAATGTATTCATCTGTAGCGCCTGCATGCTGGAGCAGAATGTGGAGGTGGTTCTTGGTTATGGAGGCCTGGCTGCTGCTGCTGCCGGCTGAGGGCAGCTGGATCACCTTAAGGATTCTCCTTAAATCTTATCTCTGTCTTTGTTTAAACAAGGGAGGGGATACATTCCACCAGAGCTGCCGCTGAAGATCTATCAGCCGCATTCATGTAATCACTTGGCTCTCGCTCTTTTTTTTATCCAGAGCAAAAAGAAAATGGGAAAATTGTGAACTTTAATGACTTGCCAGGTGCATAGTATTCCATCCGTATGATGTAGCCATGATATAGGCATCCACATCGTGCGCTAGCAGTACGTTGCACAAAATACGTAAGTGTAAAAAGGGGAATATTCTTTTGGATTATACAACGGCATGCAAATTTCTCGATTCTGATTGGCCATTCACACGTCTTTATTGGCAACAATCCACGGTCCTGGGCTCAGGACCCGCCCACAACCAAATCACATAACCCTCCCCGGCTCACTCCGGGAGAAAACAGGATCGCGGACAACAAATGGTTATGTTGAAAGCACCATAACGACTAAATATGAAGCGATTCTGTCAAGGGGAATGTGTTAGTATTTTAAACAATGTTGGATGATGTAATTGATGGGTCTTGACTCAATCTAGAACAAAAGAAAAATCGCGGATTGATTGATAGATTAATTGATTGATTTAAATTTCTTCCTTCCTACTTTCTACTGACTGCAGCGTTCTCTCTCACTCCGACGCTGGCGTACCCACAAACACACACACACACACACACACACACACACACACACACACACACACACACACATACACACACACACGCACACACATACTGTGACACACACACACACACACACACACACGCACACACACACACACACACACACACTCCTGTCTGCAACAGCGGGGGAGTCAGACTGAGAGAGAAGCAGCGCTGTTTTAAGTGAGCATGGTCTATTGAATTGATTGATTGGTTGATTGCTAATTTTATTACTGTACCCCTGGTTTCCAACTGGTTAAGTTTAGGCTAAAAGAAATAAATAAAAAAAATAGGGCGAAGAAAACGTTTTTTTCCTATAGGGCAAAGAAAACGTTTTAATAAATTTTCAATCAATCATTCCAATAATACACAGTTGGATGTGTTAGTTGGTTGGATGCACTTCAAGCTGCTTCCACATGAGGCAACTTCTCTCAATCATTCCAATAATACACAGTTGGATGTGTTAGTTTGGTTGGATGCACTTCAAGCTGCTTCCACATGGAGTTGTGGGAACTACTTTTTCTGGCGGATGGTTTTTTCAATAAATCTTCGATTAATGTGTGTTTATTGTATAAAAATAAGGTTGGATGAATCTGGCAGTTGTATAAAAGCTTTACACCACGTGCAGTCGTGATTTGTGACCAATAAACCATGCCTAGGGGGGTCTAACGACCCTCGGCTGCGCCTCGGGCCTAACAACCACCCCTAGGCATGGTTTATTGGTCACAAACCACTCCTGCGTGTGATGTAATGCTTAAATATTCTCCTATGGAGAGAGTCAGGACCATGTGGAACCATGTCAAACATCTCTGACAGGACAGTACATGACAGGACAGGACATGACAGGACAGGACATGACAGGACAGGACATGACAGGACATGACAGGACAGTACTACTACTACTACTACTACTACTACTACTACTACTACTACTACTACTACTACTACTACTACTACTACTACTACTACTACTACTACTACTACTACTACTACTACTACTACTACTACTACTGTACTACTACTACTACTACTACTACTACTACTACTACTACTACTACCACTACCACTACTACTACTACTACTACTACTACTACTACTACTACTACTACTACTACTACTACTACTACTACTACTACTACTATTACTACCACTACTACTCAAGTTCAAGTTTCTTTATTAGTTGTCATACAGAAGTACAGAATACTTTTATACAAAATGCTTATTTCTGTTACGCTCCAGAGACTGTGCTAGACAAAAATAGATAAGTATAAAATAAAATAAGTATAGCAAGTAAAAAATAGAACTCACGTACATGAACACAAGTGTTCAGTATGTACATATGTACAATGTTCAATGCAGAGTAGAAGTAACTGAGTTACCATACAATATACTATACAATATACTCAGGGCCGCCTGGGAGAAATGCGAGGCCCTGTGCGAGATTGAAACGTGAGCCCCCCCCTCCTCCTCTTCCTCTCAGTTATACCAGAGAGACTAGTCTCCTCCTCTTCCTCTCAGTTATACCAGAGAGACTAGTCTCCCCCTCTTCCTCTCAGTTATACCAGAGAGACTAGTCTCCTCCTCTTCCTCTCAGTTATACCAGAGAGACTAGTCTCCTCCTCTTCCTCTCAGTTATACCAGAGAGACTAGTCTCCTCCTCTTCCTCTCAGTTATACCAGAGAGACTAGTCTCCTCCTCTTCCTCTCAGTTATACCAGAGAGACTAGTCTCCTCCTCTTCCTCTCAGTTATACCAGAGAGACTAGTCTCCTCCTCTTCCTCTCAGTTATACCAGAGAGACTAGTCTCCTCCTCTTCCTCTCAGTTATACCAGAGAGACTAGTCTCCTCCTCTTCCTCTCAGTTATACCAGAGAGACTAGTCTCCTCCTCTTCCTCTCAGTTATACCAGAGAGACTAGTCTCCTCTTCCTCTCAGTTATACCAGAGAGACTAGTCTCCTCCTCTTCCTCTCAGTTATACCAGAGAGACTAGTCTCCTCCTCTTCCTCTCAGTTATACCAGAGAGACTAGTCTCCTCCTCTTCCTCTCAGTTATACCAGAGAGACTAGTCTCCTCCTCTTCCTCTCAGTTATACCAGAGAGACTAGTCTCCTCCTCTTCCTCTCAGTTATACCAGAGAGACTAGTCTCCTCCTCTTCCTCTCAGTTATACCAGAGAGACTAGTCTCCTCCTCTTCCTCTCAGTTATACCAGAGAGACTAGTCTCCTCCTCTTCCTCTCAGTTATACCAGAGAGACTAGTCTCCTCCTCTTCCTCTCAGTTATACCAGAGAGACTAGTCTCCTCCTCTTCCTCTCAGTTATACCAGAGAGACTAGTCTCCTCCTCTTCCTCTCAGTTATACCAGAGAGACTAGTCTCCTCCTCTTCCTCTCAGTTATACCAGAGAGACTAGTCTCCTCCTCTTCCTCTCAGTTATACCAGAGAGACTAGTCTCCTCTTCCTCTCAGTTATACCAGAGAGACTAGTCTCCTCCTCTTCCTCTCAGTTATACCAGAGAGACTAGTCTCCTCCTCTTCCTCTCAGTTATACCAGAGAGACTAGTCTCCTCCTCTTCCTCTCAGTTATACCAGAGAGACTAGTCT
>NC_140183.1:20430114-20432614 GCF_963971535.1 Notolepis coatsorum | reverse complement strand
TGTGAGGATGAGTACACTGGGGTGTGAGGGTTGAGTCACTGGGGTGTGTGGGTTGAGTATGCTGGGGTGTGTGGGTTGAGTACACTGGGGTGTGTGGGTTGAGTATGCTGGGGTGTGTGGGTTGAGTACGCTGGGGTGTGTGGTTAGTAAGCTGGGTGTGTGGGTTGAGTAAGCTGGGGTGTGTGGGTTGAGTATGCTGGGTGTGTGGGTTGAGTAAGCTGGGGTGTGTGGGTTGAGTACGGAGGCCATGCGATGTCGACAACATGGTGCAGACAGAGTTGTGTTTGATCTGAGGCCTGATTGTTTTTAAATAACATGCAGCATGGCACCGCTACAGTGTGACTATTAATAGGTCCCTTCCACTCAAACACCTGGGGCTAGATCACAAAGAATGGATTGCACGGTGCTACATGCACCCTTACTTGCAATTCATTATGAATTGAAATGGGGGACCCTGATGTAAACAAGACGAAAGTCTTTCTCTGGTCTGCATCCCCTTAACACTTGTGTGTATTGAGCCGTACTGTATTGTGCCCATCCTGCAATCTGTTAATACATTTTCATTCAATCAATCACCGTGCAGGATATTGATTGAATGAAAATGTTAACAACAGATTGCAGAATGGGTACAATACAGTACGGCTCAATCACACAATTGTTAAGGGGATGCAGACAAGAGAAAGACTTTCGTCTTGTTTACATCAGGTCCCCCATTTTCAATTCATAATGAATTGTACAGTAAGTAAGGGTGCATGTAGCACCGTGCAATCCATTCTTTGTGGATCTAGCCCCAGGTGTTTTTGTATGGTTACTCCTCTTGGAGGCATGACTTTAAGATACGATTAGATAAGATATATATACTTTATTGATCCCCTTGGGGAAATTTGGGGCGTCATAGCAGCATGGGGGAGGGGGGAGGTGAGGTACAGGTATGAGCAGGGTAATAGTAGAAGACGGAACGTTAAATAATAGGCAATAAAATGTTATCTGAATACACAAATATGAGAAAAATAAACAGTGTAAACAATAAAATTGTATTGAATATAAAATTAGGAGAAAAAAAACAGTTTAAACAAAGGTGCAGATGAGGGATGAGATGTATTTGACTAAACTGATTGTTATTTGTGCAGAACACCTTTACCAGAGCACCTTTTTCACATTCTTCCACTGTTACCTTAAAATAACCATAACCTTAACCTTAACCACACTGTTATCTTAAACTAACCATAACCTTAACCTTAACCTTAACCACACTGTTACCTTACACTAACCTAACCATAACCCTAACCTTAACCACACTGTTACCTTACACTAACCATAACCATAACCCTAACCTTAACCACACTGTTATCTTAAACTAACATAACCATAACCCTAACCTTAACCACACTGTTACCTTACACTAACCACAACCATAACCCTAACCTTAACCACACTGTTACCTTACACTAACCATAACCGTTGACCCTTATTTAAACCCAACTTTATACCCTAATCATAACATTAAGCAAAACTTAAAAGTAGGGATGTTCGATATTGGCTTTTGTGTGGCAATAATTTCAGGTAATTAACATTACTTATTACATGGCGTTTATAACATTCGCCGAAATGCTTGATTGTGATTGGTCAATAGCGCTCATCAGAGGTCCGTTATTACTCGATAACGGACCTCTGCCGAGCAATAATGACCGCTGTGCGCAGCTGTAGCAATCAAGCCCACTGACACACACTGCATCAGTGCAGCCAATCAGACACACCTGCCGCTGCTGGCGAAGCTGCCGGCGATGACAGCGGAGCGACAGAACAGAACTGCGTCTGCATTTGATCTCGTCTTGTCGATGGTGTAAATGAATTAGGTATATTGTTAGTCAGTTAGCCATGTAATAAGCGGGATAATGTATAGCTATACTCGGTCATTGTCGCAAAATAATTGACCTTCACTACGTTTAAAGAACACCTCGGCGAGGCGCCTCGGTGTTCTAAACTCTGTGTCGGTCAATTATTTTGCGACAATGACCTAGTAGCTATACATTATCCCTTACATATCTCTTGTTGTGGAATTAACACAACATTATGCATACTTTTGACAATAAATAAAATAAGAATTTGTTCTTACTTGCTTTTGTTCTTACTTGCTTGACTGGGTAAATAAAGGTTAAATAAATGTTAAAAAAATATTATAAATAAATACATTTGAAAACCGATACCGATATTTTCCGATATTACATTTTAATGCCAATATATTACTTATACAATATATAAATATATTACTTATACAATACGTACATAATTACTTGTACAATACATAAATATATTACTTATGGCTATAACATAACATACATTATGTGCATTTATTTTAGTACTATATTTACGTTTTATGATGAGACCGTGTTGCACATACACAGACAGACGCTCTTCTAGACCGAAAAAATGATATATCTGTATGTTGTTATTATTATATGTACGCTGTGTGCGTTGGAATTGTCTGGCCTCCACCAGA
>NC_140183.1:20391508-20429914 GCF_963971535.1 Notolepis coatsorum | reverse complement strand
CATACATAGTCGCTGCGCGGGAAGAACAACAGGCGAGGCTCATCCCTAATTATTGACAAGCAACATATATTTACTCTTCCTCATTTCAGGACGATGAGTCCTCCGTCTGCGCTGCGAAGATGTGCCTATCGGAGACCACAGGCCCCACCAAACTCCTCCTCGGCCAGAAGCTCGTGGCTACAGGTTCCTCACCCCCCCCCCCCCCCCCCCCCCCCACTTTACTTTTTCTGCGGGTGGCGTCGTGCTTCTCCGCGGCTCTTCAGATGGTGTTAAGGAGCAGGTGTCCCTGAGACTGAGACCCACTCCTACTCAGGCTCCTGGGGGGTCTTCAAAGCCATCGCTCCACCACAGTCAGGACAGATGAAACCAACACACCTTCTTCAACCAATATCTGAACAAAAACATTTTATTTTACTATTGTGCATTTTCTACAATACTATAAGATAAGATATTCCTTTATTGATCCCCTAATGCTACTATACATGTACTATTACCTACCATGCTAATATGTCTATACTACTATCTACAATACTATGCTATATACTTATACTATCTACTATGCTACTATACCTATACTACTATCTACTATGCTACTATACCTATACTACTATCTACTCTGCTAATATATCTATACTACGATCTACTATGTACTATTCTACTATACCTATACTACTATCTACTCTGCTAATATGTCTATACTACTATGTACTATTCTACTATACCTATACTAGTATCTACCATGCTAATTATGTCTATACTACTATCTACTATTCACTATGCTGCTATACCTATACTACTACCTACAGTACCATGCAATATGTCTATAATACCACTATGCACTCAAGTTTGACACTGTTTGAGGAACAATACCACTTCCAGGAGGTGTACCCCTCCTGTTGACTTTGTAAGTGGCTTTGGATATAAGCGTCAGCGAATGTTGGTAACTTGTTTCAGTGGTGAAGGTTCAGAGAGAGTTCCCCCTGAGCTCCTGTCCACTTGAGACAAGAAGTCGCCGAAGCACCAGTTTAAAATACCACATAATGCTCTTGCCCGAATACACTCTTCTTCAATATGTGCCCGCCATTCACTGATACAGTTCAAGCTCCTCCACCGTCTATATTGGTCAAAGACTAGACTTGCGAAGATAAACCCTGGCATGGATCCCACATGCGACCGGTGCCACCAACACCAAGCCCCTGGCTCACTTATTCATATGTTTTGGCATTGTCCAGCACTGGCCCCTTTCTGGACTTCCATTTTTAAATCTTATTCAGACATATTTTTTATGAATGTTGACCCATGCCCTCTTATTGCATTATTAAGTTTTATTATTTGGTCTGACACCGGAGAACGCTGCGATATCTATTGGCAATCCAATGCCATGGCCTTTGCCTCACTCATTGCCAGACGCCTCATCCTATTCAACTGGAAGGCAGCCACTCCCCCTTCACACTTACACTGGATGAGGGATGTTATGTCTCTTATACATATAGAGAAAATCAGGTTTACAACACAAGGCCACACAGATACCTTCCACAAAACATGGCAGCCCTTCCTACTTCATTTCAAAACCTGTCACGACGGGGTTAGGTTGAATGCAATAATACAGAAAGGGAAGGAATGGAGGAGGCAGAGGCGAGGAGTGAAGCTTGGAGAAGGGTGTTTACTGTAGAATCCAGTGCAATACAAGGAGAATACAGAAACTAAATAACAAACTTCACAATACAAAAACAACAAACACTAAGACTTACTAGAGGGAGAACGGTGCGACACGACGTGGAGGAACAGGGGGTAACTGGAGGAATGTCGCCACAACGAAGGGGAGACAGACAGACACCTAAATACCCCGACTAATTAACAATTAAGAACACCTGGCCAACACAGAATCACAACAACACCTAGACAATAAGCAAAGAACAACTAAACACAACTAAACACAAAAGCAACTCCTAACAACCCAAAACAGTGCATGACATCACACCAGGGAAGGGAAAGACAATGACAGTACACACCATGACACCACATTAATCAAACTATTAATTATAGTTAACACAGTAGTCAGGATGTCCAGTGTACTGGAGCGCACCGATTGTTTGTCACCACTAGAGGGTGGTAGGGCGCCAATGTCAGGCCGAGGGCCAATGTCAGATAGAGGGCATTGCCCAAAGTTAGGTGGAGGATACTGCCCAGTGTTACCATCCTGCCCAGTCCAGCCAGGACCGGGCCTAGGATCCTGACAGTACCCCCCCCTCAACGGGTGGCTTCCAGACACCCGAAAACAACGTCCATAAGCAGGTGAGGGAGGAAGCCGGAACCCCGGAGAGGACCCAGGGAGAGGACCCGAAGACGAGGGACCAGGATGCTGAACAAAAAACCCAGGAGGGGCATAGCAGCCAGGGGGGTAGAAAACGGGCGCAGATGCCCGGAGAGGGGGGGTGGGGATGGGAACAGAGGCCCGGGGAGGAGGACTGGACCTGGAAACAGAGGTCCGACGAGGGGGGGTGGGGATGGGCACCGAGACCCGGGGAGGGGGGCAGAACCTGAGAACCGAGGCCCGACGAGGAGGGCTGGACCTGGGAAGCGAGGCCCGACGAGGGGGGGTGGGTACAGGTGTAGAAGCCCGGGAAGGGGAGCTGGACCCTGGAGCCGGATCCCGGACGAGAGGCCCTCCAGCCGCCGGACTAGGGACCGGTTCCGGAGAGCCGGAATGGAGGTGCGGCGGCGACGACCCCCGGAGCAGGATCCCACGCAGGCCCCGGCGAAGACCACGGCGAAGACCCCGGCGGAGACCACGGCGAGGACCAGGACGCCGATCACGGCGCAGAGCTGGACCAGACGGGGAGCCAGGATCCGTCGAAGAGCCGGGAGCCGGCACGGCAGCCGGACCAGGTGGAGAGGCCGGGCAGGGCGTGGAGACCGGATCGGTCCCGGCGGCGAGGCGTGGTGTAGGATCCGGGGATGAGGAGCCAGGACCCAGAGCTGAGGCTGGACTGGGCGTGGAAGCTGGACCAGCTGTGGAGGCCTTACTAGCCATTCTAGCCTCGGGGGCTAGGCTAACTGTGGGCCCTGGACTCACTGTGGGAACTGTGCTAGCTGAAAATGCCTGGCTAGCTTGGGACATCTGGTCCGTCTCAGGTACTAGGCTCACCCTGAACCTGGAGCCTAGTCTGGCAGTGGAGACTGTGCTAGCTGGAGACATCTGGTCTGTCTCCGCTACCAGGCTCACCCTGAACCTGGAGCCTAGGTTGGCAGTGGGCGTCTGGTTAGCTACTGTAGCGGGGCTAACAGGCGGGGCTGTGCTAACTGGGGATGGCCGGTTAGCTATTGGGAGGGGGCTAACGGGCGGAGCTATGTTAGCTGGGGATGCCTGGCTAGCTTGGGACATCTGGTCCGTCTCCGGTACTAGGCTCACCCTGAACCTGGAGCCTAGTCTGGCAGTGGAGACTGTGCTAGCTGGAGACATCTGGTCTCTCTCAGATACTAGGCTCACCCTGAACCTGGAGCCTAGTCTGGCAGTGGAGACTGTGCTAGCTTGAAACGGCCGGTTAGCTATTGAAACGGAGCTAACGGGCGGAGCTAGGTTAGCTGGGAGTGGCTGGTTAGCTCTTGACACTAAGCTAACCGGCGGAGCTATGTTAGCTGTGGACGTCTGGTTAGCTGTATGAGCGGAGCTAACGGGTAGAGCTGTACCAACTGGGGACGTCTGGCCATCTATAGTGGCGGAGCTAACAGGAGGAGCTGTGCTAACGGAGAACAGCCGGTCAGCAATTGGCACGAAGCTAACGGGCGGAGCTAGGTTAGCTGGGAGTGGCTGGTTAGCTAATGGCATGAAGCTAACGGGCGGAGCTAGGTTAGCTGGGAGTGGCTGGTTAGCTCTTGACACTAAGCTAACCGGCGGAGCTATGTTAGCTGTGGACGTCTGGTTAGCTGTATGAGCGGAGCTAACGGGTAGAGCTGTACCAACTGGGGACGTCTGGCCATCTATAGTGGCGGAGCTAACAGGAGGAGCTGTGCTAACGGGGAACAGCCGGTCAGCAATTGGCACGAAGCTAACGGGCGGAGCTAGGTTAGCTGAGAGTGGCTGGTTAGCTATTGGCATGAAGCTAACGGGCGGAGCTAGGTTAGCTGGGAGAGGCTGGTTAGCTCTTGACACTAAGCTAACCGGCGGAGCTAGGTTAACTGTGGACGTCCGACCGGCGATGGACATCCGAGCAACCTCAGCGGCTGTGGGAGGATCTAGGCTGACCGTAAGCCTGAGAACAGTCGGCAGGCTAGCTACACTAGCCTTCGGCTTATGCTTCTCCATGAGGACCGCAATATGTTCAGCCATCTCCCACATCGCCGTCTGCAGTGTCGGGTTCTCAGTGGCGACCTGGTCGATCTTCCGGAGTAGGAACCCCCATTTGGCCAGTGAGTAACTCTTCATGTCACCGGCCATCAGGGCCAGGACAACGGTGATGGTATCGCTTGCCTTTCCTGCTGCATTCGTTAATGTAGGTGGCGACATTCTGTCACGACGGGGTTAGGTTGAATGCAATAATACAGAAAGGGAAGGAATGGAGGAGGCAGAGGCGAGGAGTGAAGCTTGGAGAAGGGTGTTTACTGTAGAATCCAGTGCAATACAAGGAGAATACAGAAACTAAATAACAAACTTCACAATACAAAAACAACAAACACTAAGACTTACTAGAGGGAGAACGGTGCGACACGACGTGGAGGAACAGGGGGTAACTGGAGGAATGTCGCCACAACGAAGGGGAGACAGACAGACACCTAAATACCCCAACTAATTAACAATTAAGAACACCTGGCCAACACAGAATCACAACAACACCTAGACAATAAGCAAAGAACAACTAAACACAACTAAACACAAAAGCAACTCCTAACAACCCAAAACAGTGCATGACATCACACCAGGGAAGGGAAAGACAATGACAGTACACACCATGACACCACATTAATCAAACTATTAATTATAGTTAACACAGTAGTCAGGATGTCCAGTGTACTGGAGCGCACCGATTGTTTGTCACCACTAGAGGGTGGTAGGGCGCCAATGTCAGGCCGAGGGCCAATGTCAGATAGAGGGCATTGCCCAAAGTTAGGTGGAGGATACTGCCCAGTGTTACCATCCTGCCCAGTCCAGCCAGGACCGGGCCTAGGATCCTGACAAAAACCCATATGACTCCTTCCAAACTTTGGACCCCATGACCCCCCCTCCTTCCCCCATCTACCTTCCTGACACTGCTAGCCCACGTATGGCTGGGGAGATGGCATTGTGGTGGTCTGCTGAGGGTGTTAAATTTACTTTCCATTTAATTTGTTTTACCATCTGGAAATTACACTACTAAAATGGAGAGTATTACTTATATTATATATTATTATTACTGTCTTTCCTATTTATATTTTTTCTTGTTTTCTTTAAATTTTACTTCATTTCTTTTTGCGTCGTTTTGTCTGTCACATCTGTATTTATGTTTAATTATTTAAATTTTCTTTAATTTAAATTTTTTATTTTACATGTATGTTTGTCGTCGCCCTCACTGGGTGGGATGGGGTGGGATTAGGGGATAGGAATGGGGAAGGAAATGGAAGTTGTATAATTTGGATAACTGAAATGTATAAATCTGCAAAAATTATTCCAATAAAAAAAGATAAAAAAAAAAACACATAATATTAACATTTGAGTCGTCGGTGTCGAGCCGCTGCGACCTGCGTCTTTCATCTGTATACAACAACGTGCCGATTCTTTACACGTTCATTCATACGTACAATGAGATGGACTGATAAACGATCCAGTCCTTGTAGAGCATGCAGAGCTGCGAGCCGCACACAACCGCGTACACAACCGCGTACACAACCGCCATGACAAACAGCTGCTCGCTCGCATAGAACTTTAAAGCCAGTAACAGACAGCTCATATTCCCTTCAGCCTTCTATCCTCCCTCCATCCCTCGTTCTCTCTCTCTCCTCTCCACCCCTCCCCCCTCTCAATTTTTTCCCCCTTCTTAAATGGCATGAAGCAGGTTGAGATGGCTGGAGTCCAAGATCATCGCGCCTGAGACCACACAGATGGGGAGAGATAAAAGTTCTCTGTGAGCCTCTCACAGCGCCTGCCATTTGCTACACAAGAACACGCCGCTGCGGAGAGGAGGCCACCTGCGTCCGTGACATCACCAGCGCGGGGGCCAGGCCCAGAAGGCTGCCGGGGCCCCCCCCCGCCGTCCTTGTCGCATATCGTGTATCACCTGCAGCTCCACGTCAGGCCCAGAGAGACAGATTTCATCTGTCATCTCGGAGAGGATCTCAATATAATTTACTCCGCGCGATCTGACATCCAGAGGAGAGGTTGCCAAAACCTAATCTTACAGATGAGGAGGCTCCTTTTTCTGCCCAGTCATGTCGTGGTGTGTGTGCAGTTGCAACAGGGGGGGGGGCGGAGGGAGGGGGGGGGGGGGGTAAGATATCAGATGTAGCTGTTATTAGACGACAGCATCTTAGGTTAAGTGGCTCCCGTGGTTTCATTTCTCTGAGAATTGAATACACGAACAAGTGTATTACTGTTCCTTTTGTCTCACGGAAACATGACACCGGTTCACAGGCTCAAGTATGACAAGTATTTCTCTCAAGCTCAACTGTTTCTTGGGAGTCGTTACTTGTTCAACCGTTCCTTGTGTACATTGACCTAAAAATTTATATTTCTCTTTAACGCTCGTATGACGCCGCCTACTGTATTTATAATGAGGTAATTCTGTATGCAAAGAAGAGATTCTATCACACATAGAAGCCGGAAGCGGAAAAAAAAAGCTAAGCAAAACATAAGTGGTATCATAAAGCACAACTTAATTAGACTAATCAACTTAAATGTCTTCATATTCAGAGGAGCAGGATGGCATAATTAGTCTCAGGGTTTCGGTCTCCATTGCTCTGCAGTCATGGCTGTAACGAGAGTCGATGCTGCCTAGAACAGCCACCCACATATACCAGCTAATTGCAGGTCCTTGGCCCCCTCAAGCACCCTTCTAGTCAAAAACACAACAGGGACATTGGCCATTCCAGCTGCGCTGGGGAGCATTAATAATGAATGACACTTTTGAGAGTTAGACTGTCTGTCCCCAAAAGCCTCAGCGAGAGCTTCTCTGGGAACGAAGCAACGTTATAGTAGTAGTTTTTACTGTTTGTACCCTTTTGCTTTTCTAATGTTTTTTTTGTTATTATTCTCTGTGATTTACTGGATTGGCTTGAGGATTTGTCACTTAAAAAAAGAAAGGTCAGTCCCTCAGTGAGAATGAAGTGTCATCATCAGCTCCGTTACTTTACTGTTGTCTATCTGCTGACCACGTACAAGTCATTAAGACAGAAAGATGCAAACTGAGCCAAATTATTCTAATCAATATATCGATGACATACAGTATAATATAGTATGAATATTTTATAATTTACTACATTTTAGACACGTTATAAATCCTTTGTATTGTAAAAACATCAGTATCACTATCTATACATTATTTAGATTCTAAGAGAGGTATGTCTTACCCAAGACGACAAATGTAATCGATGGTGTTTAGACTATCTTAGACTATCTATCCACCAAATATCATCATATTTTATGATCTCATAAAGAAGCAGAATGTCATGATTTGCAGGGATCACACCCTGTCTGCTGCAGCAGCTGCCCCTTGCGCTTCACGGTGGACCAGTGATTCTCTTTTACAAAATAAGATACGTATACAAAGAGAAAAACGATAGTAAAACCATACATTTATTAAAAAAGTGAAAAGTGAGGTTAGAACAATTGAATATAAAACGTCTTTCTAAAAAGGCTAGCTGGTGCATTTGATCACAACTCCTCAGGTACTCATCCATAGTGCCGTTGGAGGGTAACCAACCACTGTCTTATAACTTTATTATTCCTCCTTAATCGCTTTATAAATATTTATGAATCACCAAAAGCTGCCACCAGCACCGCTCCTCCTCGCAGCTGTAAGCTTGAAGCCGGACCGGGCAGGCGGGGGGGGGGGGGGGGGGGGGGGGGGGTGTGCATTCCGAGGCCTTGGTTTAGGAGAGATAGTGTGGGCAGGAGATTTGTGACAGAGCTGAGCATGAAACCCATCAGCTGATGAGTAGAAATCCCTGCTTTCTAATTAATAGAGGTGCACAGGCCAGGGGGGATGAGGAGGATCAGGGAAATGAAATCAGGAGGAAGATACCATCACTCATTGCTGTGGCCCATTGTCACACTGGAGAATCTGCTGTAATGAATCACTCAAGCATTCTGCAGATACATTTGAATGGTGGGGGAGAGAAGTCATTGTCCGGCGGAGAGCGTCGATAAGGATCTTTTCTCCTGCCTCTCCCTCTCCTCTTCTCCGGCCTCTTCTTCTCCTCGCCTTTTGTCAAAGGGGGCTTCTGATCAAAAAACGAAATCAAGGCCGGAGCAACAGGTGCGCGGGTCTGAAAAGCCCGACGGAATCTGCAAGTGAACTGGGAAAGCGATCCGGGATGAAAAGGTTTGATTTGAGATGTTTCAGGTGGAAACACCGGGGATTTACTTCTTAACCCTTTCACTGCCGCACTACCAAAACGGTTAACCCTTTCACTGCGACAATACACAGAAGGTTAACCCTTTCACTGCCACACAACAGCCGGTTAACCCTCGACCGTCGGTTGTGTGATAGTAAAGGGTTAACCTTCTGCCGTGTGGCAGTGAAAGGGTTAAGGTCAAGTGAGAGTGTGAAGTGTTGCGGTGACGTCATATGAGGCAGCTCGGATTACACCACGCCCCCCCAGCACCCCCCCCCCCCCACCCACTGTAAGGCACGCCTAGATGACAACATACATTACCAGGTCACATTATGACTCCACTTGGAAATTAAACTGTTGACTTAACCGCTGACATGGAAACATAACATGATACAATAATAGTATGGTATGATTTACAGGAAACTAATTTATACAGATGAACACCGTGTTGACATTGGGAAATCACAAGACCCTGACATGTAATAGACATGTAATAAACATGTAATAGACATCGACACACGTCACATTATTGATGTTTACTATAATTCAATATTATTACAATGATTTATTATTGATTTTTCCACCGACCCCATTTTAATATAAGGGACCTCACCAAGATTAAAGACTACATGTAATGTTTTCTGCGTTGAGTGATTTTCAATGTTCTAACAGTACAGTACATGCTACTGGTAGAACACAGCCTTATTATCTCGGCCAGGCGGTGCTGTTTTCGGTTGTGTGTGGTTGTGCGCTATATGTCGCGTACTATTGGGCCATTTTGCCTTATATTGGTTGTGTAGCTGACAGCAGGCCAAGGACCTGCATGCTCCAATCATTTTCACAGCGGTCAACGACAAGTATTTTATTTGAATTAAATTCCATTGTTGTACACTGAAATATATTCTCTCTCACTGTCTCCTCTGCCTGAATGCGCTTTGTGTGTGGTGTGTGTGTGTAGTGTGTGAGTGTGTGTGTGTCGACAGCTGCCCGAGAAAGTTGTCTTCTGTGGTGCTAAAATGTGAGGCTCTCATCAACTGTCACAAATCTCATGGTAAATGTAGCTACTCGTAGTTTTGTTGTTAGCAACAACTGCTACTTTTTCTCAACATATGAGAAGCGTCATTAGGATTAATACTTGGAGTCCTCTGTTTAACTTGCACGGCAAGATTCAGAGGTACATTGTTGTTTGTCTGTTTTGCAAAGAGTAAGTCAGTCCACTACAAGGATCCATGTTCAAAATAGCATTTAGCTAACCTAGTGCAGCGCCTGCCCAGCTGTAATGACTTGCAGCTGAGAACAGCAATGCACTGTTCACATGACAAAATGATTCTACTACCAAAGGAAACCATCACAAGTTATCTTCGATGGTACGTCTCCACTGTGAGTTTGTGGAAATAACTGACATTTCTGTAGCTGCAGCTGTAGCCTAAGCAGGCCACAGATAAAGCCTTGGACTTTCCTGAGCCCTGTTATTATTGTCAGGGCATGCCGCCTGGCGGAGATGTGTGCTCCACTGAGCGCAGCTTTCTAGTATAGTTGTTGCATTTCTTATCAATACGATACATCATTTAGATATAATCACAATCTATATGGCACTAATACATCTATACAGGCTGTGTTAGTAAGCTCTTACACTAGATTAAGTCATTTATCAATCATAGTATTATATATGTATACAGTTGTAGACATGGTAGGAATCACTACAGTTGTAGACATGGTAGAAATCACTACAGTTGTAGATATGGTAGGAATCACTACAGTTGTAAACATGGTAGGAATCACTTCAGTTGTAAACATGGTAGGAATCACTACAGTTGTAAACATGGTAGGAATCACTACAGTTGTAGACATGGTAGGAATCACTACAGTTGTAAACACGGTAGGAATCACTACAGTTGTAAACATGGTAGGAATCACTACAGTTGTAAACATGGTAGGAATCACTACAGTTGTAGACATGTACTGTAGGAATCACTACAGTTGTAGACATGTAGGAATCACTACGGTTGTAAACATGGTAGAAATCACTACAGTTGTAGATATGGTAGGAATCCATACCAATTTTCCTGCATTAGCACTGCAGGGATTTCCAAACCATTCCTCTTTGGGATGGAGCATTAGAGTACCAGGAGTGCCGCAAGCAAGTATAAAGTTCTACTTCTTCTATGATGGCTCATCTGGTGCTATACTGGACACCACTGGCATCCATTGTATTGTTTATTAAACAATAAAGCCATAACAATTCATGTAGAAAAAACCTTAACAGATGTATGTTCTTCACAGAAAATGGGCCAAAGCCAATGAGTCTCAGGTTGAAAAAAATATTCATTATATTTCCCTTTTAGTAAACATTTAAACCTGAAACACCACAGGGGTTAAAACAGGTAAACACCACTCTGTTTAACTATAGCAGCTGTATTTCTGTCACATAAACCACAGTTAATATAGAGCTACTGCATTAAGGGTACTGCACCCAGAAAGTCAATCACTTTTTAGTTGCCATTCTCAGAACTGCCAGGGCTAGATTCCACTCTCAGAACTGGCAGATGCTAGATTCTACTCTCAGAACTGGCAGGTGCTAGATTCCACTCTCAGAACTGGCAGGTGCTAGATTCCACTCTCAGAACTGGCAGGTGCTAGATTCCACTCTCAGAACTGGCAGGGACTAGATTCCACTCCCAGAACTGCCAGGGCTAGATTGGGCTCCACAGCATCCCAGAGTAAAGTGCGATGGTGAAATCTGCGGCAGACGTGAAATAATAAATAATAATGTTGCTCTATATCTGCCAATATCACACGTCCTCAGAGGGGATTTACCCATGATGCCTTTAGACATTATTACTCTCATTTAGCAGAATGCATTTATGCACCAAGAGCATGTTTCAAAAGCACGGTTTAGACTACGAGTAAATATAGCTTCTGTCGTCTCTCTTTGTCTTTGTTTGCTTTCCAGAGATAATTTAAGTTTCTGGTTCCTAAGTAGTTCATTCCAGCCCAGGGGAGCGCTCTACTCAGCTCTACTCAGCTCTACTCCTGTGGAACAAGATTTATTTTTTTTGCTTCTTTTTTTCTTTTTTCTTTTTTAAATATATCTTTTTCTTTTTTATACTCACCCCTTATATCCCAATGCAATTATTTAATATACACCCACTCATAGTCTGCATATGAGATATGAATATAATTGTATGTTACTTTTTAATTACAGGGGAAAATCTAACTTGTAAGATGAGGGCTGGAAGGTGCCATTGCATTGTTATTTTTTTCATCCTGGTTTTCTGATTATGTGAGCCGGGCTCCTTTGCTAAGCGATGATAAGCAGAATTTCCATGTTCTCTGCATAATTAATCCATCTCAGCCCCTCTCTTCATGCCAACTCTGTCGTTATCGCCTGCACATGCCTGAATTGCAAAAGAATCCTCTCTTCAATTGGAACTTATTGATATTCCGGGGGAAGAAAAAAAATGGGAAATCCTTAAATTTAAGCCACAGATTGTTAAATGGATTAATTTCGCGGCAATCGCGAGCATCTAACGCGTGGAGACAGGCAGGGAAAATTGAAAGTGTCTGCTGTTTGTGGAGTTTTAGTCCCAAATGATAGGGTTTATTGGCATGTTTTTTTTCTCCATAGTCGAGGGAAAAAATTACCATTTATTTGCATGCCATGAAATACTTTTATATGGTTGAAAATTCAGAGGAATTTTCTATCAATGCCTGTCTTTGGCTTCACGATAACAACTCCAGCTTCCAACATCTGGACGCATTTGATACCGGCTGAAAGGAACGTCTGAATATTTAATATATATATATTTTTTTTTATCTGTTTTCATCGATGGTTTCACCATTAAGGATGGCTGTGCTATTTGCATGGAGCCTGGCAGATGTAGATTTATTTTCTGAGCTGTCCAACCGCCTGCCTTTCTCTGAATATATTGATGCGTTTTTCCATTTTGCTGTACACTGATGCCCCTGCATATGTAATGGACCAGCAGACACCCTTCTAAAATACACCAGCAGACTGTATTATAATGCTCCGTTTATCGTGTGGGGCTTCGCTCACTAGCAGCACATGTAGGAGAAACGCTTACAAATAAATAAATAGGAAGAAATCATCACAGAAAACCTATATAAAAAAGAAATCACTTGACCTCATGAAGATGAAGAATGTAGAAATCACAGAATGTCACGACACGTGAGATGCTCACATTACAGACACTCGCACACGCATTCACACCTGGCTGATGATAGTAAACAATGAAAACACATCAGTACAGTAATCTGTGCAGTACAGTTACTGTCTAATACTGTGGACCAGAGGTTTGCTGACAGACACACAGAGACTAAGGACTGTCAGAGTAGCTCAGTGTTATTGGTGTGGTGCTATTCAGGATAAATAACCTCTCTCCTCCAATAGAGAGATCAATCCACTCTGCAGGCTAATCTTTGTATTTACGCTACATGGCCGTTCCAGGTAAAAAAATTGCCTGAATTTAATAGAGTTGCAATTGGTGAAGATTAATGTCAAAATACTGAACCAACATGTACTACTGTAGGCAAATTTCATATCCACACGCATGGTTCATGTGGTTTGTACAAATGATTACAACTTTGTATACCTTCATTTAACCAATAACATTTTGAACACTGAGGGGAATGGTGATAGAAGAAAGGGATCATTCAATATGAATTTGCAATAACAATAAAGGACAAAATACAATCTCAATTTGATTATCTATCTATCTAATCATGTCATGTTTGATAAAACATTTTTACAAATGAAAACATTTATTTTTAAGTAACCAAATTTGTCTTATGGGGGCCGCCATGTTTTTGTTGTCATGGATACGCGGTGTCACTGGATTTAGTCAGTAAGACGTCTTTAACCCTTTCACTGCCACACTACAAAATGGTTAACCCTTTCACGGTGATAACTGATAATACATAAGGTTAACCCTTTCACTGCCACACGACAACGAGTTAACACTTTCACAACCACACTACAGAAGGTTAACCCTTTCACTACCACACTACAGAAGATTAACCCTTTGACGGCGATAATACAGAAGGTTAACCCTTTCACTGCCACACGACAAAGGGTTAATGTTCATCACTAGTAGGTCATGTTGTTCTTAGTCAGTAAGACGTCTTGAATGTGCATCACTAGTAGGTCATGTTGGTCTTAGTCAGTAAGACGTCTTTAATGTGCATCACTAGTAGATCATGTCAGTCTTAGTCAGTAAGAAATATTTGGTCGTTTCTGCTTTTTTCAGGCTAAATTAGATAGATTACAAGCATGTCTCTATTGCACTATTTAAAAAAATCCCTTTGCATTATTGTATTTGGGGAAACGAAATTTTAACAAATGTGTTAAAATGTTGTCAAGGACTTCCCAGTCAGAAGTGTCTAAATACTTTAGCACAAAGTTAATTGAAAACACTATTAGACACCATATGCATTTCCTCTATTTTACAGGTGAGGCAAAAGGTAATGATAAATTGACATACTGAAGGATTCTCTGTATATCACACACACACACACACACACACACACACACACACACACACACACACACACACACACACACACACACACACACACACACACACACACACGCACACAGAACAGCTGGTTGGGGTCATTCTAGGGTGACGTTTGGGGATCTAATAGAGAGCATCACGTTGCTTTCTTAAAAATGTAACCACATTGTTAGGAGAACACTTTATATATGATTTTCTTTTAATTGTATTATTTTAATCCAAAAAGGGTAGTTGGTTATCCCTTGAGTTGTCCCCACATAGAACGACACAGAGATTACAGCAGTAAGAATATACTGGCCTGTGTTCCTCCCCCTACCCCTTTATTTACAGATTTGACACAGTCCCATTGGGAGGAGCACAGTGTGTTCATCCTCCCCTCTCTCTCTCTCTCTCTCTCTCTCTCTCTCTCTCTCTCTCTCTCTCTCTCTCTCTCTCTCTCTCTCTCTCTCTCTCTCTCTCTCTCTCTCTCTGTTTCCTTTCCATGACCTCCCTAGACGTAACATTTTGCTCTAATCTTAAGATGCTTTGGGGTTGTGTGGCATCCGTTTTTTTATTTTATTTTTTTTACGTTGTCCGTTTTTGTGTGTGTTCGCATTGTTGTTTGTTGTTGCTCTTGTTTCAAAGCAAACTGATCACAAGACCCCCGGCAAAGACCCCGGCAACGACAGAAAAGAACATGCCTATCTTCTATCTTCCCGTTGAAACGGGGCAGAATCTGGACGGTGGCGCAGAGCGTGGAGCTGGCGCCGGGGCCCGCAGGCTGCGGGTGGTGTTGGCAGCGGGGCCAGAGGAGTGGGCACAGTGGGCACTCTCTCAGACATCTGTTTGCTCACTGCTGCTGGAACTGCTGGCTGCGTGAGGACCGGAGAGAGAGGAGCACTCAGCCACAACCATCCACCACTCTCCTTACCGTAGGAATACATCAACAACAACTAGAATAATGTCAACCACAACAATAAAGACACCAATGACACCAATAACTCAATGAGCGCCTAGGGGTCGCTGTTTACCGTCTGGTAAGAAGGCCATCGCTGTAATGCAATGGGGATAATGCCGTGTTTGCGAGTGCTAAAACTATATTAAATATTATAGCTATGGATCTAATAAACACATCGATTGTCAGTGAGTTTCTTCCAGTCAACATGTAATAAACAGATCATTTTTTCATACATACATTTCCGTTTTATACCGTGGTGAATATGAGTATAGTTCCAGAGCGATTCTGTCTAATCTCAAGAAACTCGAGCAAACCGCGCTTCAATGTATTTCCTTAGAAATCGTGCCATTTGTCGCTTGATTTATGAATAGTTCTGAAATAAACGCTAGATTATCGGTATTATGTGTCAGAAGCGAGGGCTGAAAAGTCGCTCCTCCGTGCTTTGGTCAGCGCCAACAGCACGCACGCACACACACACACACACACACACACACACACACACACACACACACACACACACACACACACACACACACACACACACACACACACACACACACACACACACACACACACACATGCTATGATCGTTACGAAAGAAACATCGGATTAACCCAAGATTGGTAACATAGAGTCCTTACCTCACATCTGAGGTCAAAAGTAAATTATGCAAAAAGAATAATCCAATTCCTGATCGCCATTCCAAATATTGATCGTGTTTATTGATCCAACGTTTCTCCACCAAAACACATGAATACACGGCTCCAGTGTCCCCCAAACTCTGTGTTATAACGTTACTGCATGCCCAAGAAGGAAAACCTGGACCGGACTTGTTAGATCGCTGCACAGCCCCAGCCAGAGGGATTCCAATGATGTGCAATACCGGCCGGAAGGCGTTAGGCGGCGGTATTGGCCTTTTGCAAGCTCAGACCCATTCCCAATGATAACGTCAGACTGGATGGATGAAAAATGAATGGATATAGCAAATAAAAGAAATAACGATTAAAACTCGTGATTGGCGCTCAAGCGATGGCGAGTTAACCCGACTTTTTCCGTGGTTGGCGCTGAAACAGATAATGATAACAACAACAACTAGAATAATATTAACGACAACAATAATGACACCAACAACTATAATAATGTCAACAATAATAACAATTGTAAATATAATAATGACAACAATACAACACTCTCACTGTATGGACTTGGATGTTGTCATGTATGGTGCGTGCTGCTCCAAAGCAGGGGGTGTATATAGTATATATATATATATATATATATATATAGGGAAGTAATTTTTTTTTTACAAACACAACATTGACAACAACAATAACAACAATAATGACAAGACAACAAAAACAACAAACACATACCCAAAACCAGACAAAAAAACAAATACAAAATATACCCAGACCCCCCCCCCTCACTATTCTATCACCTACCCCCCCCCCCCCCCCCCCCCTTCCCTTTAAGGGAAGATGTTTTAAGTTAAAGTTGCAGGCACAAGAGGAGACCACAACCAGGGCATTCAAGGACGCTTTCTACACTCTACATCACAGAGAGCATCACGGAACACAGAGACAAAACAAGTGCTTTGCTTTTCCCATCGAAGTCCTTGGGTACCTCTGTATCCAGAAGATCAGGCGTTGTTGGCCTTGGTGCTCCTGCCACAGCTGTCTCACACACATACACACACATATAAACATGCTCTCTCTCTCTGCACACAACATATGGTACATACAACATGCGTGCATGCACACCCAAACACAAGTACACCATAGACACAACAAACACCTCCCCTACTCCCTGTACACCCTGCGTGGCCATGCACGGCTCCGATTCGGTGATTAAGTGATAAACCAGATTACTGACGACGACAAGATGGCCTACAGGAGCGAGGTCAGCAATCTGACACTGTGGCACAGAGAGAACAACCTCTCTCTCAGCGTTGGACCAGACCAAGGAGCTGGTCGTGGGCTACAGAAAGAGAGGAGAGCGGCTGGACCCCGTCTAACATCAACGTGGCTGCTGTGGGGACCTCACCTGGGACGAGCACACCAGACATCACAGAGGACCTCACCTGGGACGAGCACACCAGACATCACAGAGGACCTCACCTGGGACGAGGACACCAGACATCACAGAGGACCTCACCTGGGACGAGGACACCAGACATCACGAGGACCTCACCTGGGACCAGCTCACCAGACATCACCTGGGACGATGACACCAGACATCACAGAGGACCTCACCTGGGACCTGGACACCAGACATCACAGAGGACATCACCTGGGACGATGACACCAGACATCACGAGGACCTCACCTGGGACCTGGACACCAGACCTCACCTGGGACGATGACACCAGACATCACAGAGGACATCACCTGGGACGATGACACCAGACATCACAGAGGACCTCACCTGGGACGAGGACACCAGACATCACGAGGACCTCACCTGGGACGAGGACACCAGACATCACGAGGACCTCACCTGGGACGAGGACACCAGACATCACGAGGACCTCACCTGGGACGAGCACACCAGACATCACCTGGACCTCACCTGGGACGAGCACACTGGCCAGGTGGTGAAGAAAGCACAACAAGGCCTCGTTCACCTTGAAGACGTTTGGCATGGGGCCATAGATCCTACGGCCTTCTACAGAGGCACGACTGAGAGCATCACATACACACACACACACACACACACACACACACACACACACACACACACACACACACACACACACACACACACACACACACACACACACGCACACGCACACATATGCAAACACACACACACAGCACCTTACACACACTATGCATTATTTATATAATTTAAACACATCCCACACACACAGGCACCCTACACTTTATATTTATAACTGTACATATAAATATATACAGTATATATATGTATTTATGTGTGTGTGCGTGTATATATATATATACACACACGCACAGACACATAAATACAGATACATGAACATTTATATAAACATACACACAAACATAATAAACATCTAAACAAAGAGACCTTACATTGTGCAATTGTTTTAGCTATTTCTATTGTTACTGCTATTTTTATTGTTATTATTTTATTGCAATGTTGAAGAGCCGAAACCCAAGAATTCTACTCTCTTGTACCTGTATAATGGGATGTAACATTAAAGGAACCTTCAATCTTCAAAGACACACACACACACACACACACACACACACACACACACACGCGCACGCACGCACGCACACACACACACACACACACACGCACGCACGCACACGCACGACGCACGCACGCACGCACGCACGCACGCACGCACGCACACACACACACACACACACACACACACACACACACACACACACACACACACAATTTCCTCTGTATAGGAGCCAATCAGGAGCAGCCTGAGGGTGATACTGTAATAGCAGGCAGACTAAACCGAAAGTTGAGCTGCTGTTCATCTGTGACAACATCCTTACCATCCAAAAGATGGCCGTCACTCCCAGAGCCACTGGACGTTAGGGGTGCGTTCAACAGATCAACCTCATCTGTCACAGTGGGCAGTTCTGTGATGCTAGTCAGGAGTGTTCACTGTTGGCAACTTAAATCATCATAATCAGCTAAATATGAGTTTTGACATTTTTTTATCTAACATTTCATGTTTACAGCTCTTATATTTAATTGATTCAACAAGAACAGAGAAAAGCCAATGAAAAAAGTTCAAGTGACCCAAATCAACTAAAGAGTCAACTTGATATTTAATATTGAAAATGCAAGAGGCCAGTTAAAAACGTGGGTTGAGACGACTGGAGGTTATTTTTTACAGCGTCTGGGGTGTAGAAGTAGGTCTGTTTGCTCCCCAAGTGGAGGAGAATACTGCAGATATTACCGCCGCACTAATTGGACGGTGATTTATTACGGTCATTATAAAAACAGAACAAAATAAAAACACAGTTAACTCTGGATTTTTACAACTCAAAGCCAGCAACACCTGCTGGAGCCGCGGCCCGGGAGAACGTCGTACCTCTTCTATTGTTTCACACACGTCTCGTAATATAAATGCCACTCCGTCGCTAAGCCTTCCCGTGGCAATTATTAAAGAGGACATGTTGTGTAAAATGGGTTTCGCTCTGTCTTTGTATGGATTTGGCTTCGGTCTGACGTGTTATTTAGGCACCAGGGGGAGACATGGATACTCCTGGTGGCCGGGGGTCTGAAGTCCTCAGATTAACGAGCTGTTCAGAATGATCACTCATTGTGACGTCACAGGAGGGACACAGGCATTTACTTCATTTATCAAGTAGCTGTGATTTCAGGAGCCAAGAACACTGCCTATACCTAATGTACCTAATGTAATAATAAAGAAAATAAACGACTAACCTTCATACTTCATACCGTATTTTACTATTATGCACTTTGCTACTAAGTAGAGTAGCAATATATATTACTACCTACTATGCTAATGTCTATACTACTATGCACTCATGTCTGTAGCAAGTTCAACACTGTTTGACGAACAGGGTCACTGACCCTTAGCTGCCAGAGCTGTACCCTTCCTGCTGACTTGTTGTACAGAACTTCAGATAAAAGCGGCAGCTAAGACTAATAAGTGAAAATGTAAATGTACATTGCCTAGTGTGTAAAAGCTTTTTTCTCTACTCTTGGGGTAGCCAGGCAGGTAAGGACATAATTAATTTCAACATGTGGTGTTTGCTAAACCCACTGAAAACAGCTCATTCAATTCAATGGAAGAAAATGCTGGAAAATGTATTATTAAAATTGGAAAAACCAACAACTCCACAAACATGTTCCACAGAAGTTGTATAATATTGTTAAAAATATACATACAGTATGTGACGGTAACAGTGTTAAAAAGAGACACACAGTATGTGACGGTAACAGTGTTAAAAAGAGACACACGGTATGTGACGGTAACAGTGTTAAAAAGAGACACACAGTATGTGACGGTAACAGTGTTAAAAAGAGACACACGGTATGTGACGGTAACAGTGTTAAAAAGAGACACACAGTATGTGACGGTAACAGTGTTAAAAAGAGACACACAGTATGTGACGGTAACAGTGTTAAAAAGAGACACACAGTATGTGACGGTAACAGTGTTAAAAAGAGACACACGGTATGTTACGTAACAGTGTTAAAAAGAGACACACAGTATGTGACGGTAACAGTGTTAAAAAGAGACACACAGTATGTGACGGTAACAGTGTTAAAAAGAGACACACGGTATGTGACGGTAACAGTGTTAAAAAGAGACACACAGTATGTGACGTAACAGTGTTAAAAAGAGACACACAGTATGTGACGTAACAGTGTTAAAAAGAGACACACAGTATGTGACGTAACAGTGTTAAAAAGAGACACACAGTATGTGACGTAACAGTGTTAAAAAGAGACACACAGTATGTGACGTAACAGTGTTAAAAAGAGACACATAGTATGTGACGGTAACAGTGTTAAAAAGAGACACACAGTATGTGACGGTAACAGTGTTAAAAAGAGACACATAGTATGTGACGTAACAGTGTTAAAAAGAGACACACAGTATGTGACGGTAACAGTGTTAAAAAGAGACAAGACAGTATGTGACGGTAACAGTGTTAAAAAGAGACACAATGGGCGGTCAGGTGGCGTAGCGGAGATTATGCTCGTCACCAATGCAACGAGGCTGCGGTCTCGACTCCCGGAGAGTCAGCATTGCCTTGGCTTGGGCTGATCGCTATACTAACTCGTTTGGCTGAGTTATGGGGAGGGAAGCCGTGGGTGGGTCCTGGGCGTTGTGGACAGCGACCCCTGCAGTTCGGTCGGGACACCTGCACAGCGAGGGTAGGATCTGGAGAAAGGTAGTGTGACCTTCCACACATTACACTCTCCCGATGAGAATCTGCACTGCCAGGCTGGCTGCCGGCTGGCTGCACATGTGTCGGAGGAAAGCATGTGACAGTCTCCGGCCTCCCGGACCAACAGTATGTGACGGTAACAGTGTTAAAAAGAGACACACAGTATGTGACGGTAACAGTGTTAAAAAGAGACACACAGTATGTGACAGTAACAGTGTTAAAAAGAGACACACAGTATGTGACGTAACAGTGTTAAAAAGAGACAGACAGTATGTGACAGTAACAGTGTTAAAAAGAGACACACAGTATGTGACGGTAACAGTGTTAAAAAGAGACACACAGTATGTGACGGTAACAGTGTTAAAAAGAGACACACAGTATGTGACGTAACAGTGTTAAAAAGAGACACACAGTATGTGACGGTAACAGTGTTAAAAAGAGACACACAGTATGTGACGGTAACAGTGTTAAAAAGAGACACACGGTATGTGACGGTAACAGTGTTAAAAAGAGACACACGGTATGTGACGTAACAGTGTTAAAAAGAGACACACAGTATGTGACGTAACAGTGTTAAAAAGAGACACACAGTATGTGACGTAACAGTGTTAAAAAGAGACACACAGTATGTGACGTAACAGTGTTAAAAAGAGACACACAGTATGTGACGGTAACAGTGTTAAAAAGAGACACACAGTATGTGACGGTAACAGTGTTAAAAAGAGACACACGGTATGTGACGTAACAGTGTTAAAAAGAGACACACAGTATGTGACGTAACAGTGTTAAAAAGAGACACACAGTATGTGACGTAACAGTGTTAAAAAGAGACACACAGTATGTGACGTAACTGTTAAAAAGAGACACACAGTATGTGACGTAACAGTGTTAAAAGGAGACACACAGTATGTGACGGTAACAGTGTTAAAAAGAGACACACAGTATGTGACGTAACAGTGTTAAAAAGAGACACACAGTATGTGACGTAACAGTGTTAAAAAGAGACACACAGTATGTGACGGTAACAGTGTTAAAAGAGACACACAGTATGTGATGTAACAGTGTTAAAAAGAGACACACAGTATGTGACGTAACAGTGTTAAAAAGAGACACACGGTATGTGACGGTAACAGTGTTAAAAAGAGACACACAGTATGTGACGGTAACAGTGTTAAAAAGAGACACACAGTATGTGACGGTAACAGTGTTAAAAAGAGACACACGGTATGTGATGTAACAGTGTTAAAAAGAGACACACAGTATGTGACGTAACAGTGTTAAAAAGAGACACACAGTATGTGACGGTAACAGTGTTAAAAAGAGACACACAGTATGTGATGTAACAGTGTTAAAAAGAGACACACAGTATGTGACGTAACAGTGTTAAAAAGAGACACACGGTATGTGACGGTAACAGTGTTAAAAAGAGACACACAGTATGTGACGGTAACAGTGTTAAAAAGAGACACACAGTATGTGACGTAACAGTGTTAAAAAGAGACACACAGTATGTGACGTAACTGTTAAAAAGAGACACACAGTATGTGACGTAACAGTGTTAAAAGGAGACACACAGTATGTGACGGTAACAGTGTTAAAAAGAGACACACAGTATGTGATGTAACAGTGTTAAAAAGAGACACACAGTATGTGACGTAACAGTGTTAAAAAGAGACACACGGTATGTGACGGTAACAGTGTTAAAAAGAGACACACAGTATGTGACGGTAACAGTGTTAAAAAGAGACACACAGTATGTGACGGTAACAGTGTTAAAAAGAGACACACAGTATGTGACGTAACAGTGTTAAAAAGAGACACACAGTATGTGACGGTAACAGTGTTAAAAAGAGACACACAGTATGTGATGTAACAGTGTTAAAAAGAGACACACAGTATGTGACGTAACAGTGTTAAAAAGAGACACACGGTATGTGACGGTAACAGTGTTAAAAAGAGACACACAGTATGTGACGGTAACAGTGTTAAAAAGAGACACACAGTATGTGACGGTAACAGTGTTAAAAAGAGACACACGGTATGTGACGGTAACAGTGTTTAAAAGAGACACACAGTATGTGACGGTAACAGTGTTAAAAAGAGACACACAGTATGTGACGGTAACAGTGTTAAAAAGAGACACACAGTATGTGACGGTAACAGCGTTAAAAAGAGACACACAGTATGTGACGGTAACAGCGTTAAAAAGAGACACACAGTATGTGACGTAACAGTGTTGCCACCTGCTCAGTGTGTCGCCTGCAGACTCCAGTGGTGCCACCTGCTCAGTGTGTCGCCTGCAGACTCCAGTGGTGCCACCTGCTCAGTGTGTCGCCTGCAGACTCCAGTGGTGCCACCTGCTCAGTGTGTAGCCTGCAGACTCCAGTGGTGCCACCTGCTCAGTGTGTAGCCTGCAGACTCCAGTGGTGCCACCTGCTCAGTGTGTAGCCTGCAGACTCCAGTGGTGCCACCTGCTCAGTGTGTCGCCTGCAGACTCCAGTGTTGCCACCTGCTCAGTGTGTAGCCTGCAGACTCCAGTGGTGCCACCTGCTCAGTGTGTAGCCTGCAGACTCCAGTGGTGCCACCTGCTCAGTGTGTCGCCTGCAGACTCCAGTGGTGCCACCTGCTCAGTGTGTAGCCTGCAGACTCCAGTGGTGCCACCTGCTCAGTGTGTAGCCTGCAGACTCCAGTGGTGCCACCTGCTCAGTGTGTAGCCTGCAGACTCCAGTGGTGCCACCTGCTCAGTGTGTAGCCTGCAGACTCCAGTGGTGCCACCTGCTCAGTGTGTCGCCTGCAGACTCCAGTGGTGCCACCTGCTCAGTGTGTCGCCTGCAGACTCCAGTGTTGCCACCTGCTCAGTGTGTCGCCTGCAGACTCCAGTGTTGCCACCTGCTCAGTGTGTAGCCTGCAGACTCCAGTGGTGCCACCTGCTCAGTGTGTCGCCTGCAGACTCCAGTGGTGCCACCTGCTCAGTGTGTAGCCTGCAGACTCCAGTGGTGCCACCTGCTCAGTGTGTAGCCTGCAGACTCCAGTGGTGCCACCTGCTCAGTGTGTAGCCTGCAGACTCCAGTGGTGCCACCTGCTCAGTGTGTCGCCTGCAGACTCCAGTGGTGCCACCTGCTCAGTGTGTCGCCTGCAGACTCCAGTGTCACAGTAACGTGTGTGAAGTTGTCCAGGTTCACAGACACGTTGACGTGGTGTTGAGACTGCAGGAACCTTCACAGTGAGCTACTGTATACAATACAAACAGCATTGTTTTGTAACACATTTAGTAAAGAATGAACATTATGAGCAAACCACCTGAGTGACACCCCACCTCCGCTACCCCCGGTAGTGACTGGCACCCCCCAAATGTGACTTGGCGGCCCCTAATCAAATGATTTAGCATTGCCTGGAGTCGACCCCCACCCCCCTCCTAATCACTCTGCAACAGCATCTCTCCACACAGTGTACAGTATACCTTCACCTATTAATATGACCAAGCTTGTGTCACTGATTTCCCCTGCGATGGGGGACGAGTATCATGTTAATTATCACAACCATCTGGTGCAACTGCTGGAAAGAAAAGAGAAGGGGGGAAAAAAAGCGTCCTCTTCCTCGCACAGATTTGTACCTGTCAATCAAAAGGCAGCTTGAAACAAGCCAGCGGGGCTGAGGAACAGGAGAGAGGGAGCCGCATGCTCTCCGTCCCGGGGGGTTTAGGAGTGGCGTTAAATTAATCTTCTACTCTTCCTCTCCCTCTCACTGGGTTTGCTGTGTGCAGCTTCCTCCACAAATCATTATTGATTTTTGGTGCCGGGTTCCTAATATGGCTATTTATGGTTGTCGTCGCGGGGCGGTCATTTCTAGGAACGTCTTTTTTCTTCATCAGTCGTCTCGTTAAATGTAAATATATCTGTGGTGTCACGTGCGGAAAAGGATGTCTTGTCAGCAAAAACGAAACAAAAAAAAAACAGCAGCAACATAAACGATTGAATTATTATAAAAAGCAGCATCATAGGGAGTAGCGTTTAAGGTATTGATTGTTTCCTTGTCGCTATAAAATTTGATGTTACCATTTATTTCCTTTGTTTTATCCTAATGCTTCACTTACTTGCACGGTGTGACATGTCTGAGAGCTCTTACTGTAGATAGATGACATCATCATTGTTATTAATGACTGTCCCATGACATCATCACCATCACCAGCCTGGGACCAGGACCAGAGGTGTTTGCTAGCAGCAGTGAAGGAAGTTTGTCCACAGGAGGACAGGAAGGGGAAGTTGGGGGGCAGGGGAGATGAAGGCTGGGGGGGGGGGGGGCATATACGTTCCTCCTCAAGGTGAACCACCACTGACCCACCTGCCCTATAAATTATTCTGCAGTTTCAGACTCCATTCCAACGTTGTGGAAGTGGGTCAGGGTATAATTTCACAGGCCAGTTGCTTGTCTTACTTGACGGTCCAACTGGCTAATTGAAGACGCCGATTCCCCAGTTCAGGCAACTATTCAGAACATGGCCTTCGAAATCACACCGTTTTTTTTTTTTTTTTTTTTTTTTGCCGGGCAGCTGTAGCTAAAGGGGGGGAAAAGCTGCTCTTCACGTTCTGATTGACAGTTGGTCAAATTGTGATAAATAAGCTGACTATGCATATAGGAGATGGAATTGTATTTTTTTTTGTGTGTGTTACTGGAAGTTCCCAAGTGTGTAGAAATGGTGATATAATTATACCTGCCAGATACATGCCTGTCATTTTCACAGAATCACAGTATTTGTATTTGTGTTAGACTATATTATTATTATAGATTGTTTAATCAAAATGTTGTCCTTCGTGATTGAATAGGCAACTTTGTGACTCTTATGCAGACCTCAGTGTCGGCTAGGCTTCTTCTGGCCAGTGGTCAAGCCATGTGAGGTCATTTCATTCCACATCAATTATCAATGTGTGTGTGTCGCTGGGAGAGTGACTGAACTATACAGGCTCTAATACTCAAAACATGTTGCCTCAAATGAGCTGATAAAAAAAAACGAAACCTCTAATAAAGATGTTATTAATTAATAATATTAAGTCATAATAATAAAGTATAGTACTATCAAGTCCAAGTTTTAAAAAAAGAAGCTGTGCCTACGGTACCCGGGGAGGCACAAACCTTATCTTCAAACAAAAGCGCGAAACGTTTTTCACCTCCTCAGTCAGTCCGTGCGGAGCGCAGCGAAGTGCAGCCTCATCCCGGAGAACTGAGAGAGAGAGAGAGGGAGAGAGAGAGAGATAGAGAGAGAGGGAGAGAGAGAGAGAGAGAGAGAGAGAGAGAGAGAGAGATACGGTGCGTGTGTGAGTGAGAGACACAGAGTGCCAGCCAGGAAGATAAAGGAAAGAGACGGAGCGCGTTTAGACTTCGTGCGTAAAGAGTGTCCAGAATTTCGTGGCCCCTTTTTTTCTTCCTTTCTCTCCATTCCATCACAAACCGTTACCCGGCGCTTGGATGAACCAAATCCTATCGATCAGCCCGTTGCTACACCTGGATTCACTGAACAGCACCCACACAGCAGGCAGGCATGTCCCGCAGGAAGCAGAGCAACCCGAGGCAAATTAAACGTAAGTTTCCATCCTCTTGTCTCTCGCTATTATGCTTGTGTTACTGGTGTCCTGTGCGCCCGGGGAGCCGCAGGGTTTAGTGTTGAACAGCTGAACTGTTGCCAGTTGTCAGAAGAATATAGATCTGCGTGTTGTTGTGTGAAGCCTTTCTGCTGATTGTGACGTGATGTTTATTAACAACGCAGACTGTGTGACCGTTCTGTCACAAGTTTGACTTATACTGCTGTCAACTTGGACAGTTTGATATTTGTTGATACTCCAGAACTACTACACGACTATAAGTTACACGTCCATATGTAGAATCGTGCGATGTCAGTGCATCAATTAAATATATACGTCTGGGCTGCAAGGTGATTGATAACGCCTTTTGTTTTCGCAAATTAGGCAACTCATTCTAGAAGTTATTATAACTGGCAATCATATCCTGGAAAGGATGAAGACATATTATTTAGATATACCAGGCTACTGTGTTTTATAAAATCTATTCTTATTTCATTTAGTTCATGTTAAATGTGCTGGATATAACGTACACGTAGAAATACATGAATGTGCACGTGTATACACACATGCACACACACTCACCCACACACTTCCAAGCATTCTCTTTCCTTTTCTCTCTCTCTCACACACACACACACACACACACTTTATCCAGTCAATCATTGATGGTATAAAATATATATTATATATTAAGATTAATGTATATTATGATTAATATATAGATATTTATCAGTAACATAAAATACATTATCTGGTGGGATTACTGTAAAATAATAGAAATATGATATATATTATAGGCCTACCTATACTTTGATGTGACACATTTACATTAGAGATTGTCATTACTAAGGTAGTCTAACCCACCTGCTGTTTCAACAATTATCATTTTCCTTTTTGGTGAATTGTTTTTCTCATGTTTCTTTGAGAGGATTAGATGATATTTATAAACCGGCTTCCTCCTGAAACAAAAACAGTCATAATGTGAAATTCTGAAATTAAGTGACTGTTATTCTGTCACATTTACATTTACTCATTTAGCTGACGCTTTTATCCAAAGCGACTTACAAGTTCTTACAACATCCATTGTTTGTTGTGTTATATACACTATATAAAAATATTATTTTTGCCAAAACGTTTATTTTGTATCACCAAAAGTGGTTTATAGCGTTTATTATTATTAATTTATTTACAACATCTAAAAAAAATCAAATAAAAAAAAGAAAATATATACAGAGATATGTCTTTGGAAGACACACACACACACACACACACACACACACACACACACACACACACACACACACACACACACACACACACACACACACACACACACCTACTCACTCATACAGTAGACATGACACAGTGTGTAAAATGTACAGTGTGTGTGTTACGTGTGTGCTTGTAGTTTGACTGTCTTCTCGTCCTCCAGGCCGTGGGCTCATTTGTGGTAAAAAAGTATCACAGCTTGTTGTTGTGTTTAGATGATGAGAGGACTTACAGCACAGTCTGGAGTTACATCATTATGGCCAGTTCAAAACTGAGGCAATATTGTTTTTGTTTGTGTGTGTGTGCGCGCGCACGTGTGCATTACACAGACGTGCAAGTGTGCTGACCTGGTCTCAAGTGCATTTTTTTGTGCATAACAGGGTGTGTGTTTGTGTGTGTGTGTGTGTGTGTGTGTGTGTGAGAGAGAGAGAGAGAGAGAGAGAGAGAGAGAGAGAGAGAGAGAGAGAGAGAGAGAGAGAGAGAGAGAGAGAGAGAGAGAGAGAGAGAGAGAGAGAGAGAGAGAGAGAGAGAGAGAGAGAGAGAGAGGACAGTAATTGAAGAAGAACTTGAAGGACCTTTGTCTCTTATTCAAAAATAAATGTGTGATTATTGTATCTCATACATGCGTGACAGTAATATAGTTTGGCTCTATGTATGTATGGTTTAAGGATCATTGATTTTTAACAGCATTTTCTATTTTGTGAAGCAAATTGGGATTTATATATTTCTTTATACTGTATATTTTATTACAGTACAGGATATTCCTGAAAGTGAACTTCTGAGCATCAGATGACAGTTGTTCATTCACTTTTATTTCTTTTTAGTTTATCATCAGATTGTATACATTATTCATAACTGCAGATGAGCTGTTATGAGAAATTATAAGATGAGTTAATTCATAATAAATATTGTTCAGTAAATATATATATGGGAACTACTGGATTAAAACGAGCATTTTGCAGAGAAGGTTTTTTTAATTGTATACCCCTCCATGAGGTGACAGCGACAGACTGAACACATCCCTGTTGGGATCAAGAACACACAAGACACATGACGCGCCAGGCCCACGCTGTGTGTGTGGACCAATCCCAAAGTAGCATCCCCATTTCTGTCGTCAAGCAAAAGGAAGTGGAAGGCATGGCGTTTGTGGCGCCCCAGTCGCCGCCGTGACCCGGTGTGAATTAGCACGCCGTCACGTGTGTAAAACGTGTCTGTTAATGTGGGGCGAGTCAGCGTGGAGGAGAATCGGAAAGAGAAAAGGTCACCAGGAGCCTAGATCCACTCTCTTACCCCGGGAACCTTGGGAGAAAAAGGGCCTGCTAGGCGATACAGAGAAACTCAGCGCAGACAGTCGTTCTAAAGGACAAAAAGGTTGCCGGGCGCAGTTTCCCCCCCTTCCTGCATACATTGGGCCCCGTTATCTAAAATTTGATTTATGCAGTATTTTAATATTTTGCTTATTCTTTCCCCTTGGGTGCTCTCTGAGGGCCGATAAAAAGCCGATGCTGAAAGAGCACCATTAATTTGCTCCGATGACTGGCGAGATACGGGGAGATAATGGGAAAGAAAGATAAGCAGCAGATATACCATCAGGAACCACCATTATTACCATTAAAATTCCAGCCCAGCAATCTGCAGCTGGCTGATAATTCCTTCTCCGTTTCCAGCACTTTGGATGATAAGGCAGAAAATACTCACTCAGTGCTCCTTGATTAGGGTGCCTGGAGATCCCGATAATACGGTGATAAATTATGTATTTTCCCTCCTTGTTTTTTTCCCCCTAAAACGTTACATCTGATTTTTTTTTTCTTTCTATATTTCTGTCTCCTCTCAGTGTCCCCTCCTCCTCCCCTGCATGGTCTCCTAAGAAAGCGGGGGTGGGGGGGAAACAGACTTTTATTGTAATAAGGGTTTGATAGAAAGGGCAGATAGCTGTGGAGGTGTTTTGTGTGGGAGCACATATCAATGCTATCAGCCCATCTCCCAGGGCCAGCTGCAAGCTGCTGTTGTTTCTAGCCTTATCACCTGCTGCCAATATGCCAATAAATTGCCCAGATTGTTAGCCGTTCCAACGTGGGTCAGTGGGATTTGACAGGAATGATGAAAATATCGCCGATGCTCTGCGGATTGCGATTAGCTGCTGTAATATGACGTGTGAATTCCTCCAAGCTTCCCTCTATCCTCTCCTCTTCTCCTCCCTCCCTCCCTCCCTCTCTTCCTCCCTCCCCTCCCTCCCTCCCTCCCCCTCTCACCTCTCCCGCTATAGGGGTGTCCATACCTCTATTCATATTGAGAGGAGAACATTTTGATGCTTAATAGGAAGGAAAGATACGAACAGGCTGAATTGAAACCAGGTCCCCCTCGGAGTAATTTTTCTGTAAAATTGCTCCCCCCCCCCCAAAGTTTTCACACCGTCGGAGGGGAATCTGGATGATATAGAGACCGGTGTTTACTGGGAACATATTGGATCAGCCCTGAGAGACCATGCACGGACATCTAATGTCAAATGTGCTCATTAAACTGACTTAGTGCTGTTCCCCTGCAGCCGCTGTGTGTGCTTCTCTTTGGGCCTCTCTGTGCTCGACGACGTGGTCCTACCCCCCGACCACCGCTCTGATAACTCACTTGAATTCAACCCTGCCGTAGTGATTATACTGATCTGTTACACTGTGTTGTAGGAGCCCAGAAACAATTGCATGTGTTGTACAGAGCGTTCTGCAGGACCGCTATATGCTGCTGGCCTGTCAAATTGCCAGCGTGATAACGATCCCATCTCAGATCTGTAGGAGCCGGTCCGATGGAATTAGAGTAGCGTCACAGCGTGTAGTAATACTTTTTTTTTTTACACCCATAATGCCTCAAACAGATTGCAATTGGATGAAGAGTCGCTGAATAGACGGCAGGGTTGCTGGTGGCGATAAACATTGCTATTCCTTGTGTTCCCCCTGCAATTGGTGATACACATTGCTATTCCTATTGTATTCCCTGCATGGTGATGCAGTGCCCATATGCAACTGTTGGTCTTGTTGAAAGGGGCCGGCTTTTTGCAATGTTTGCCACTTATACATTCTTTCCTTCTGGAGTTGAAGATTTAAGAGTGTTTGAATGTGAACCCCGTTTAAGAATTTCAAAAGTACACGGTACATCAATGTGAAAAGTAAATGGTCGTCAATGTGAAAAGTAAATGGTCGTCAATGAAAAGTAGGCCTACACAGTACATCAATGTGAAAAGTACACGGTACATGAATGTGAAAAGTACACGGTACATGAATGTGAAAAGTACACGGTACAGTACATGAATGTGAAAAGTACACGGTACATCAATGTGAAAAGTAAATGGTCGTCAATGTGAAAAGTAAATGGTCGTCAATGTGAAAAGTAGGCCTACACAGTACATCAATGTGAAAAGTACACGGTACATGAATGTGAAAAGTACACGGTACATGAATGTGAAAAGTACACGGTACAGTACATGAATGTGAAAAGTACACGGTACATCAATATGAAATTGAAAAAAAAAGCGATGGTCTTAATTCTTGAAGAGTTGTCTTTTTGCAGATACAAGGTGTTAGCATGACAGCAACAGAGACATAAGACCACATTTTATAATCTTAAAGGAACACTTTTTGTGAAATTAGCTTATTCATCTACCCTGGAGTTAGACAAGAAGATACATACCCTTTTCTTCTCTGTGCATGCAGTAGGAGTAGGAAGACATTGGGAACTAGGCTAATGGAGGAACCTACTTCCAGTGACAGACGCTAAGCTAGGCTAACGGTGCGTGTCTTCCTACTCCTACTGCATGCACAGAGAAGAAAAAGGTATGTATCTTAACACTCCAACATTTTGGGAACCCTGGAGTTAGACAAGAAGATGCATACCCTTTTCTTCTCTGTGCATGCAGTAGGAGTAGGAAGACATTGGGAACTAGGCTAATGGAGGAACCTACTTCCAGTGACAGACGCTAAGCTAGGCTAACGGTGCGTGTCTTCCTACTCCTACTGCATGCACAGAGAAGAAAAAGGTATGTATCTTCTTGTCTAACTCCAGGGTAGATGGCAAATAAGCTAATTTCCCAAAATGTTGGACTGTTCCTTTAAGATATAGAGTTTTAATGTCTTAGGGTCTTGAATCCTGTCACTTCTGCCACAATCTTGTCACTGAATTTCCCCAAGGGGATCAATAAAGTATCTATCTATCTATCTATCCTTTACAGTAAGTTGGCCTGGTTGAAATCTCACATGCTGTACGTAGAACCTTTCAAGTACAATAGTTAGGTGAGCATTTGTCTATCTGATGTCACTCTGGGCGCTAACACGGCATGGAGAGTGATGTCACTGGAGTACCCAATTACACCTGCACCATATTGGATGAAATTGACATACCTTTGCTATATTTATTATGAAATGAACAAAATACAGGAGCGCCATCATTTTTAATAGCTCCAATAGCTCCATTTATGAAGAATGAATCTCTCTAGTAATGATTCTGGTGATTCAGTCGTTTAATACTCTGGTTGACTCACTGTGACACCGTTGTATGAAGATAATACTCATGTATCAATGCAGGCTAAAGTCCATAAGCCCACATAATGCATGTTGCTTACTCTAAAATATAGAGGCTATGAATGTGTGGAGGAAGTGTGTCGTCCAGAAGAGATCCAGGAGATCACAGCTTTGTTCTATAGGTTAAAACACATTCCACTTAGAATTAGCATCCTTAACGTCCTTCATGAAAGAAAAACAACAACATGGCGTCCTTCACGATGTCACTATTGCGTAGGCGCACGTTGCCATATCGATGCAGAAACGATATACAGTATATTGTGTAGCCCTACTTCTCTCTCTCTCTCTCTCTCTCTCTCTCTCTCTCTCTCTCTCTCTCTCTCTCTCTCTCTCTCTCTCTCTGTGCTCTACCGTTAATCTTTCCAACTCCTTAGCATAAGGCCACTTTATGTAACGTCAGCATGCTGCTTATCATATCAGGCGACATTTCTATCTTTGAGGGGCATTTATCAGAGTCAGCTTACAGTGGTATGGGATAAGACCAGTGTTTACTGAACTGACTGCCAACACTCTGTGTGCATGTGTGCGTGTGTGTGTGTGTGTGTGTGTGTGTGTGTGTGTGTGTGTGTGTGTGTGTGTGGTGTGTGTGTGTGTGTGTGTGTGTGTGTGTGTGTGTGTGTGTGTGTGTGTGTGTGTGTGTGTGTGTGTGTGTGCGTGCGTGTGTGTGTGTGTGCGCGCGTGTGTGTGTGTGCGTGTGCAACGTACACAGGGTAATATTTTGGGGGGAATGATGTTTTTAACGTTTCTCAACGTCTGGCTGTGTATAGCAGCATGTGTTGTGTTCTACTCATCTCCACTGCTGAACCTACACACACACACACACACACACACACACACACACACACACACACACACACACACACACACACACACACACACACACACACACACACACACACACACACACACACACACACACACACGCACACACACACTAGCACACACACACACACACACGACTCCAGCACAGTCAGATGTTCTGGGGGGGGGGGGGGGGGGGGGGTAAAATGAAATTAAAAACAGGAGTCGTCGTCCGGGTGCCAATCTCCTGCTATATTTAAGGGTCTTCTTTTTCGTCGGCTGACAATTGTGCCGCGTCTCGGGTAGATTTCTGTCAGAAGACGACCGGTCGCTCGCTGAACGCCAACTTCCCCTCAAACATCTGTTCGCTGCCAATAACAGCTGGTGGCGCGTTGCCTCCTCGTGTGAAGGATCCCTGTTTGCCTCACTGTTGATACCAAACGAGAGGCGCTTCAGTGCAGATGAGCGTCATCCCACTGCATTCTTCCTCCGTTATATCCCTTAAATCAGCTAAATGTGTTTGTGTTTATGTAGAGATTCTATTTTTCAGCGCAGTAGGGCTGGGGAATGTATACAGTCTAAAATATATATATTTATATTAGGGCTGTCGGTTTATCGCGTTAATTAGATTAATTAATTACACAGCAAATTATCGTGTTGTGAAAATGAACTCAAATGAATATAAAAAAAAATATTTTAATTTTTGTATATATATATTTTTTTTATTTATTCATTCCATAAGAACGTGGAATACACATTTACAGCCTTTTTTTAATATGGTCCATTTGCATGTTCTTGGTATCTGATTCTAGGGACATCTATGGATCTCAGGGAATGTATTCCCAGTGTCAGAAATACTGTGTCTGTTACTAGGCTTGAGTAAATTGTAATGAACCAAATGAGAATATCAATAATTTTTTTTTTATCTTTGACTGTGAATAACACCATGCTAAAATTGACCAGACCTGAAAATCTAAGCTAATGAATAAATGGAAGATGATTAAACAGAAGGTTTTGTAGATACAGTACTGAATTCTGCCATCCGGACACATGCAATTTGAAATATGATTATAGAATATAGAATATCAGGCCTAAAATGGTTATGTGATTAAAATGTGATTAATTAGATTAATTAATTACAAATCCTGTAATTAATTAGATACAATTTTTTAATGGCCTGACAGCACTAATTTATATGTCACAATATTCAGAAGCACTTTTTGCCCCATTATTAATATATCACGATAGGTACAGACAATCACAAGTTATTGATGTTCATATTGGACCGCTTGGCAATGGGGTGTGTGATACAGTATGAACACTGAAACTGTGATTCTCAAATGTTTTTTTTTATCATTTTTGCGAGGATTCAAACTCTAATATTTTGTATCATTATTTTAGACGACAATAATTTCTGTATCATGCTAAAGAAATCCCCACGATACAACAACACAGATAAATGTGATGCCCTGTAACCCTGTCTAAACATGTGCTTCTATAGTGTGTTGTTTCTTATGGCATCTGCTATAGAGACATGGAGGCAGGGCTGATGCTGTTTGCTGTGTGATGACGTGTTAGAGATGAGCTGGAGACCGATGGTGCCTACAGGTCCATACTGCTGTGTAATATACACACATTTATCATTTATCATCTATCTGTGTTATCGTATCATTTTTTAAACATCGGGGATTCTGATACGTCTAAATCAACGATAAAGGCCATGTCCGGTTTCCCACGAAACAATTTCAGATTTTTCTATTTGATATCATACTCTCCATGACCCCTCCAGTCCCACATGGTCATCAGTTGGATTATCTAATGTGTAAATATCATATTAGATTAGATTCGATTAGATTTGATTCAAATGTATTGCGATTAAACAGCACAAGTACAAGTACAACAAAAAGAAGGCATCCAACCAGAGTGCAAATGTAACAGTAAAGTGCATTAACAATATATATAAATTAGTACTACTAAGTAATAGTGCTAATCAGATGTATGTGTTATAGTATTAATATGTACAGTGATACTGGTATAAAGACACTATGGTATACCTAAGCAGATATCAGATGTATGTACAGTGTTATAATATTAATATGTACAGATATCACAGTGATACTGGTATAAAGACACTATGGCATACCTAAGCAGATATCAGATGTATGTACAGTGTTATAATATTAATATGTACAGATATCACAGTGATACTGGTATAAAGACACTATGGTATACCTAAGCAGATATCACAGTGATACTGGTATAAAGACACTATGGTATACCTAAGCAGATATCACAGTGATACTGGTATAAAGACACTATGGTATACCTAAGCAGATATCACAATGATACTGGTATAAAGACACTATGGTATACCTAAGCAGATATCACAGTGATACTGGTATAAAGACACTATGGTATACCTAAGCAGATATCATGATGTATATTGTTATCAGAAAGAACAACCCTCCCTGGGAATATCATGATATGTATTTATTTGTGTTCCATATCGTCCAGCCGTGTAGCCTGGGACTACTCTGTGTCCTGTAGGGGCTACTCTGTGTCCAGTAGGGGCTACGCTGTGTCCTGTAGGGGCTACTCTGTGTCCAGTAGAGACTATACTCTGTGTCCAGCCGTGTAGGGACTATACTCTGTGTTCTTCCCCAGCCCTCTAGCTGCTGTCTGGGCAGCGTGACACGTGGGCAGGGCTGCTGGCCGCTGAAAGGTGGAGGTCAGAGGTCACTTCCTCTCCCTGCTTCCTCTCTGTCTTTCTCCTTCCTGAATTCCACTGCCATGATTCCACTGACCGCTCGTTTGGTGTCATCTCTGCTGTTTGTGTTCCAGCTGAGTGCAGCTCGTCCCGAGGACCCCAGCAACATGTTGTTTTACTCAGTTGATACGGCAGCTGATACCAGAATCGTTCCGCTACACTGATGAAATATATGATCTAAATGATATTAGATTAGATTAGATTCAAATGTATTATACAGGACAAGTACAGTCAAACAAAAAGAAGTTTGGCATCCAACCAGAGTGCAAATGTAACAGTAAAGTGCAACAGTAACATACAATGTACAGGTGATTAAACTGGATATAAAATAATATAAACTATAAAGCTATAAAGTGTATAAAGACACTATGGTAGTAAGTCATACTGGCCAGCAGCGTAACTAGTAAGAGTAGGTAAGGATATACAGCGTATCTATTATAAGTTTTGTCCAGGTTACTCACGTTGGTGTTTGATGTTTTATTCCTTGGTTTTGTGTCACGAGCCCCTAATCATTCGTCCCTCCGTTTATTTAGATTTTATATCAATGACGCCCATTGAGCCCCGAGCAACAATTGACTTTCAGGCCGCTTGAAGTTAATAGCCTTGTCTCTGGCTTGTAGGGATCAATATTGGTATTAATTAATCACCGTTATCGCGACCGGGATCGAGTTCCATTTGTTGTTACATCAGCCAAATATCAATACAGAAAGTGGACTCCCTGATCGCCATGGCAACTTCATCTCTTAGGTCAAAGAGAGTTTATCTTATCTTGCTGCCGAGAGTGGCAAACTGCTTAGGAATCTAGTTTAGACTCCAAGATCATCGATTCTGGCTTTTTTTTCTCTCCCCCTCCTCCTTGTTGTTTCGGGGGAGAGGGAGGGAGAGGGACAGGGAGGGAGGAGGAGGAGGGGGGGGGAGGCCTCTAATCACAACAGAGATGTAAGATTTAAATATTGATGTCCAAAGGCCATTACAGAAAAGAGGGCCTCTGGTCTCTGTTGTTCAAGTACGTCCTTTTAAGACCGAGACAAAGCCGCGATTATCAGCCGTGTCACCGTGGAGTACGTCTGTATAGCTGACAGGGTGGGACTGAGGGGGAGATCGCTACACGAGCCACAGACGCAGAATGTTAACACATCGCTCCATACGCACCGTGTTTTCCACAGGCCGGGCCTAGCGGTGGCCGCCTGCCGCCTCCCACGGTTTATGGATATCGTACTATTAGTCACAATTCCGTGTGTCCCCCACCCCCCGAATAAATAAATAGAATTCCACAGAGCGCAATTTTCTATGACCTATTTCGGTCACGCTTTGCATACATACACGCACACGTTGGCTAAAGTGATATTGAATAAGCTTAAGATATAACATGCATATTTTATTTACAGTGGCAGTGCAGTGTTTTTTTTTTGGTTTTTTTTGGCAATGCTATTATGTTTACAGCCCCGACCCCTATGCAACGTGCATGTTTAGTTATGAAATACTGTCACGAATATGAATTTGAATAATGAGAAGTGCTCTGTAAGCGGTAGGACAGGGGAGAGAGTGCCGGGTAGGTCTGCTGGTCTAGACTGAAGTGGTAGATGGTTGCAGCTCATCCTCATGCAGCAGAACGCTACTCTGGGAGGCGGCATGGAGCAGCATGGAGCAGCATGGACCACGGGGCGACTGCCTGCATTCTGCCCTCCCTCCCTCCCTCCCTCCCTCCCTCCCTCCCTCCCTCCCTCCCTCTCTTTTGCCTCGGGGACACAATTGCCTCATTTAACATTCTCTATTGGCCCCTGCCAAGAGGGGGAACAGCCCGGGTAGAGAGAGAGGCCACCACACATCATGAATTCTTCTTTCATTTAACTTGCGGTCCCTCCTCACCTCGCCGATGCACACGGATACAGAATGAAGATATTGCTCAATTAAGGGAGTTTTCAGAGGTCGCTCCTGAGGTATGGCGGCTATTTCCGTGTCATCTGGGGAAGTTGTGATTTATCACGGATATGGATATTGGGTTCATCACATGCGCGTGGCGCTCTGACACCTCCGCACATAAACAGTCCGGCGACACGCGCCTGTGCCCGCGGTCGAGAAACCACAACCGTTCAGGGGGGGGGGGTTGGAATTCACCTCGATCTTCCCAACGCCGGGGATATAAATAACTTTGATTCGTTAATTAAAATTAGGTTTTTGGTTTATTTCTAAAAAATCGATTAGCGCCGCCGCGGTTTATCGTCTGGGCGCAGTGGCGGATGAAGCTGCGACTGAACCTCTGCCCAAAAGGAAGAGACGGCGGGACGGCGGAGACGTGAACTAAACACTCCCAAAATCATCATTTACATTTCATCCATATAGTACAAATAAATAAATAAATAACTCGCCTTGTTGTTTTGTTTTCAGTGATATTGGGTTTTCTGAAAAGGGGTGATTTAGTGAGCGTTTCTTTTTGACACCACGACAGGGCTTGTCACGGCAGAAGAAGAGGCCTAATAGCTGCTGGATTTAAACCTCTCGCTTGGCAGGAATTACTGGGGATGGGGGGGGGGGGGGGGGGGGGGGGGGGGGGCAAC
>NC_140183.1:20355722-20383222 GCF_963971535.1 Notolepis coatsorum | reverse complement strand
GTAGTGAGAAAGCGCTTTTTGGTAACATTGTAATTAAATACTTCACTGTAAACACTTCATAGCTACACAATCTTGTTATAACTAAGAGATTAACAGATTTGTTTTATTTTCTGTGCATAGATCACTAGATGTATCACCTTATAATAATACACAGATAACTAAATGTATCAACTTATAATACACAGATAACTAGATGTATCATCTTATAATACACAGATCACTAGATGTATCAACTTATAATACACAGATCACTAGATGTATCATCTTATAATACACAGATAACTAGATGGATCATCTTATAATACACAGATCACTAGATGTAACAACTTATAATACACAGATCACTAGATGTATCGTCTTATAATACACAGATAACTAGATGGATCATCTTATAATACACAGATCACTAGATGTATCAACTTATAATACATAGATCACTAGATGTATCAACTTATAATACATAGATCACTAGATGTATCAACTTATAATACATAGATCAACATTAAATACTTAATTTGCAAACATAAGACTACAATATTGATGTAACTAAGATGTAACAAAACATGTTTTTAAAGCATAGGTATATCAACTACATATCAATGACAGAGTTGAAACTGTATATTGTATTAGCATGTCTATTTTTATCATGCACATCTTATGACTTCTTATTACCTGTTTTTTTATGTCTATTTTATTATTAGTATTATTGCACAATCGATGCGGGCATGACCACCCGCATTTCACTGTATGCCCTGGTATGTATGTAACGAATAAACCTCTTGAATTGATTTGATATCTCTGTCTGCTGATTTGTCATGACATGATCATATTTCTATTACATACTATTATCATACTACTGCTACTACTATTATTATTACTACTACAATACAAAGTGTTTGATTTTGTATACATTCTAAGGCTCAAAGAAGCTTAGGACAATAACATCTGATTTGTCATGACATACTATTTCTATTACATACTATTATCATACTGCTACTACTACTACTACTACTACTACTACTACTACTACTACTACTACTACTACTACTACTACTACTACTACTACTACTACTATTATTATTACTACTACTACAATACAAAGTGTTTGATTTTGTATCTGATCTGTCATGACAGCATGTCTGTCACAGCACTTAATTATGTTAATACTATTCAGGGGAGAGGTGTGGCTGGGAGGTATTGTTTACGCCCAGCAGAAACCCGGTGTAGGTGTTAAAATGTGGCTCACCTTTGAGAGCAGTTTTCCCTGCTTCAGTCTCTGGGAAAAAAAGACTGCTACAAGATTTTAAATGAGTACATCATAATAATAACATTCTCAGATTTCAAAGTATGACACATCATTTGAAAGCTTACATTCTGTACTTTCACAATCTGGAAAATGAAAATGGAGACATGTTGGCACAATCGCTGGACTCGGTCACATATGAGGTTATATCTTAATTACATTCTCTCTCTCTCTCTTCATTACATTCTCTCTCTTAGGGCTGGGCGATATGGGCAAAAATGATATCACAATAACGATATCGATAACAATATCATATCACTCGATATTGCTAATTATCGATATTGTTATAAGTATACAAAAATTATTATTATTATTATTATTATTATTATTATTATTATTATTTTTAAACAGGTGTATGTTTATTTTGCAGCAATTCTTTGTCGTTGCCGCCATCTTTAGTGTTACATCCCCTCACACTCCAGTTCTCAGGCTGCAGCTGGTTTGAAAGCGAAAGTAAACAGGCTTCTCTGCTGGCTGTGGCTCCAGTGGAGTTGAATAGGTCTGGCTCTGCTAGTTTATTTTCTATCTTTTGGCCCTTTTTTGGTGGACAAACCACCGCACATGTGCACCGTGACTTGCGACTGGAGACTAGCTCTGCTAGCACACATAGCCTACTGTGTACAGACGGTTTCAAAATGTATTTTAAATTAGAAAGCAAACAAAATAAATGGACAAGAGAAAAATAAATCTCAATTTGGTCAGTATTGTCATTTGGACAAGCAAAGCCATTACTTTAAGTTGCAGGCAAGAAAGACAAGTCTGTCCACTGTCCTGTTGCAGGTAAAATTATTAGTACATTTTTAATGTTTTTTTTTAATATAGATTATTAAAATATATCGCGATAATTATCGTTATCGTTTTATCGCCCAGCCCTCTCTCTTCATTACATTCTCTCTCTCTCTCTTCATTACATTATCTCTCTCTATTCATCACATTCTCTCTCTCTGCATCATGTTGTCTCTCTCTCATTGTTACCATGTCTCTCTCTCTATTTGTTACATTATTTTTTTCTCTCTTTTTCTTTCTTGTCTCCCTCTCTCTCCCTCTCTCTCTCTCTCTCCCTCTCTCTCTCTCTGCATCACATTGTCTCTCTCACTCATTGTTATTCTCGCTCTCTCTATTTGTTTCATTCTCTCTCTCTCTCTCCCTCACAGTCATCTCCTGCCTCTGTCTTTGCACCCAGTGCCTCCCAACAGTTGCTTTGCTCTGTAAGGTACAGGTTACTATAATGTACAGGTTACTATAAGGTACATGTTACTATAAGGTATAGGTTACTATAATGTACAGGTTACTATAATGTACAGGTTACTATAAGGTACATGTTACTATAAGGTACAGGTTACTATAAGGTACATGTTACTATAAGGTACAGGTTACTATAAGGTACAGGTTACTACAAGGTACAGGTTACTATAATGTACAGGTTACTATAATGTACATGTTACTATAAGGTACATGTTACTATAAGGTACATGTTACTATAAGGTACTTTTGTATAAGGTACATGTTACTATAAGGTACAGGTTACTATAAGGTACAGGTTACTATAAGGTACAGGTTACTACAAGGTACAGGTTACTACAAGGTACAGGTTAGGTACAGGTTACTATAAGGTACAGGTTACTATAAGGTACAGGTTACTACAAGGTACAGGTTACTACAAGGTACAGGTTAGGTACAGGTTACTATAAGGTACAGGTTACTACAAGGTACAGGTTACTACAAGGTACAGGTTAGGTACAGGTTACTATAAGGTACAGGTTACTATAAGGTAGGGCTGTCCCCGACTAAGGATTTGGATGGTCGACTATGATTGGCCAAAATTTGCCGTTAGTCGACTATTGGTAAAAAAATATATATATATAATATTTTTTATTTTTTTAATTATTTTAATTTTAATAAAAAATTGTATCATTCCATTTGGGCTGTGGGGGGTGCTTAATGACTGAAGGCTTCTTGTCCTCTGCAAAAGCATGCAATTGGTCCACTGATGGATACATCTTGATATTTGTCTAGTCTAGTGTGTTCATTAGATGGGTGAAATCCTCTTTCAGTGCCTCTGTGCCTGTTTTCGTAGGCAGTTAGCCTCTGGTATGCGTGCCATTAGCGTTAGCCACGCTTCTAGGCCTCTTTTCTTTTGGAAAGAATGATACAAAAATATATATATATATACTATAAGGTACAGGTTACTATAAGGTACAGGTTACTATAAGGTAGTACAGGTTACTATAAGGTAGTACAGGTTACTATAAGGTACAGGTTACTATAAGGTACAGGTTACTATAAGGTAGTACAGGTTACTATAAGTTACAGGTTACTATAAGGTAGTACAGGTTACTATAAGGTAGTACAGGTTACTATAAGTTACTATAAGGTAGTACAGGTTACTATAAGGTAGTACAGGTTACTATAAGGTAGTACAGGTTACTATAAGTTACTATAAGGTAGTACAGGTTACTATAAGGTAGTACAGGTTACTATAAGTTACTATAAGGTAGTACAGGTTACTATAAGGTAGTACAGGTTACTATAAGGTACAGGTTACTATAAGGTAGTACAGGTTACTATAAGGTAGTACAGGTTACTATAAGTTACTATAAGGTAGTACAGGTTACTATAAGGTAGTACAGGTTACTATAAGGTACAGGTTACTATAAGGTACATGTTACTATAAGGTAGTACAGGTTACTATAAGGTAGTACAGGTTACTATAAGGTACATGTTACTATAAGGTACAGGTTACTATACGGTAGTACAGGTTACTATAAGGTACATGTTACTATAAGGTAGTACAGGTTACTATAAGGTAATACAGGTTACTATAAGGTACATGTTACTATAAGGTAGTACAGGTTACTATAAGGTACATGTTACTATAAGGTAGTACAGGTTACTATAAGGTAATACAGGTTACTATAAGGTACATGTTACTATAAGGTAGTACAGGTTACTATAAGGTAGTACAGGTTACTATAAGGTAGTACAGGTTACTATAAGGTAGTACAGGTTACTATAAGGTACAGGTTACTATAAGGTAGTACAGGTTACTATAAGGTAGTACAGGTTACTATAAGGTAGTACAGGTTACTATAAGGTAGTTCAGGTTACTATAAGGTAGTACAGGTTACTATAAGGTAGTACAGGTTACTATAAGGTAGTACAGGTTACTATAAGGTACATGTTACTATAAGGTAGTACAGGTTACTATAAGGTAGTTCAGGTTACTATAAGGTAGTACAGGTTACTATAAGGTAGTACAGGTTACTATAAGGTAGTACAGGTTACTATAAGGTACAGGTTACTATAAGGTAGTACATGTTACTATAAGGTAGTACAGGTTACTATAAGGTACATGTTACTATAAGGTAGTACAGGTTACTATAAGGTAGTACAGGTTACTATAAGGTAGTACAGGTTACTATAAGGTACATGTTACTATAAGGTAGTACAGGTTACTATAAGGTAGTACAGGTTACTATAAGGTAGTACAGGTTACTATAAGGTACATGTTACTATAAGGTAGTACAGGTTACTATAAGGTAGTACAGGTTACTATAAGGTAGTACAGGTTACTATAAGGTACATGTTACTATAAGGTAGTACAGGTTACTATAAGGTAGTACAGGTTACTATAAGGTAGTACAGGTTACTATAAGGTACATGTTACTATAAGGTAGTACAGGTTACTATAAGGTAGTACAGGTTACTATAAGGTAGTACAGGTTACTATAAGGTAGTACAGGTTACTATAAGGTAGGGGTGGACGGTATGGTCTAAAATTTATATCACGGTATAATTTGAAGCATAGACGGTAACGGTATATATCACGGTATCATCGTTTTTGATTAAAAATTTTTTTTTAATTTTATATAATTTTTTTTTTTTTATATAAAATATATATATTATATAATTAGACTTGTACTTGTATTATCTGCGAGACATCGCCACCACGCAACAAGCTCCACTGTCTGTGTGTACATTAGTAGCCTCCAGCTACGGCCAGTATTCTCCGGAGCTGCAGCTGGACCTATACTCGAGTAGCCTCGAGCTACGGCCAGGATTCACCGGCGCTGCAGCTGGGCCCTAGTATTGGTATAACGTTAAATCACATTCACAAGCCCTCAGCTCGAATACGCATCGAATCAGTGTTATAAGACATTGATATCAGGAGCTATCTGTAGCTACTGCTAGCCGGATATATAACGTTAATACAACGCCTCAGTGAATTATTTAGTTCAATGGGACATTTCGTTTTGAACGGTGAACCAACTTGCGTTAACGTGAGCTAACGGCTAACGGAGCTATCATACACGTCTACTCTCTACTAGACTTGATGGAGCGTTTGTTGATGTCAGGAGCTATCGGTAGCTAGATACCGTTCGGTTAGACAATGCCTCATCATGTATTAAACTAAAAGTGAATAGTTGACTGGGTCATTTTGTAACGGTAGCTAAGCTAACGTTAGCTCAGGGAGACGTCCCGTCCCACTAGACTACTAGACTAGTAGACCCGTGTTTACATGCGTGCGGGAGGGGCTGGCACGCCCACTGCGCGAAGCCTCCTAAATAACTTTTTCCAGTTCGCACATATCTATTATCTATGACTAATTCTATCTATTTTTAGGGGCAAATGCGAGTGAAATAGTCGCGCTGTGGTTACATGACGTCATTGCTATTTTAGAGCTGCACTACCGGTTACACGGTATAGACAAAATCCATACCGTAGAGCAAATTCATACCGTTTATACCGTATACCGTTTATACCGTCCACCCCTACTATAAGGTACATGTTACTATAAGGTAGTACAGGTTACTATAAGGTAGTACAGGTTACTATAAGGTAGTACAGGTTACTATAAGGTAGTACAGGTTACTATAAGGTACATGTTACTATAAGGTAGTACAGGTTACTATAAGGTAGTACAGGTTACTATAAGGTACAGGTTACTATAAGGTAGTACAGGTTACTATAAGGTACAGGTTACTATAAGGTAGTACAGGTTACTATAAGGTAGTACAGGTTACTATAAGGTAGTACAGGTTACTATAAGGTACATGTTACTATAAGGTAGTACAGGTTACTATAAGGTAGTACAGGTTACTATAATGTACAGGTTACTATAAGGTAGTACAGGTTACTATAAGGTACATGTTACTATACGGTAGTACAGGTTACTATAAGGTAGTACAGGTTACTATAAGGTAGTACAGGTTACTATAAGGTAGTACAGGTTACTATAAGGTAGTACAGGTTACTATAAGGTAGTACAGGTTACTATAAGGTAGTTCAGGTTACTATAAGGTAGTACAGGTTACTATAAGGTAGTACAGGTTACTATAAGGTAGTACAGGTTACTATAAGGTAGTACAGGTTACTATAAGGTAGTACAGGTTACTATAAGGTAGTACAGGTTACTATAAGGTACATGTTACTATAAGGTAGTACAGGTTACTATAAGGTAGTACAGGTTACTATAAGGTAGTACAGGTTACTATAAGGTAGTACAGGTTACTATAAGGTACAGGTTACTATAAGGTAGTACAGGTTACTATAAGGTAGTACAGGTTACTATAAGGTAGTACATGTTACTATAAGGTACAGGTTACTATAAGGTAGTACAGGTTACTATAAGGTACATGTTACTATAAGGTAGTACATGTTACTATAAGGTACAGGTTACTATAAGGTAGTACAGGTTACTATAAGGTACATGTTACTATAAGGTAGTACAGGTTACTATAAGGTAGTACAGGTTACTATAAGGTAGTACAGGTTACTATAAGGTAGTACAGGTTACTATAAGGTACAGGTTACTATAAGGTAGTACAGGTTACTATAAGGTAGTACAGGTTACTATAAGGTAGTACAGGTTACTATAAGGTACATGTTACTATAAGGTAGTACAGGTTACTATAAGGTAGTACAGGTTACTATAAGGTAGTACAGGTTACTATAAGGTAGTACAGGTTACTATAAGGTAGTACAGGTTACTATAAGGTACAGGTTACTATAAGGTAGTACAGGTTACTATAAGGTACAGGTTACTATAAGGTAGTACAGGTTACTATAAGGTACAGGTTACTATACGGTAGTACAGGTTACTATAAGTTACATGTTACTATAAGGTAGTACATGTTACTATAAGGTAGTACAGGTTACTATAAGGTAGTACAGGTTACTATAAGGTAGTACAGGTTACTATAAGGTACAGGTTACTATAAGGTAGTACAGGTTACTATAAGGTAGTACAGGTTACTATAAGGTAATACAGGTTACTATAAGGTAGTACAGGTTACTATAAGGTAGTACAGGTTACTATAAGGTAGTACAGGTTACTATAAGGTAGGACAGGTTACTATAAGGTAGTACATGTTACTATAAGGTACAGGTTACTATAAGGTAGTACAGGTTACTATAAGGTAGTACAGGTTACTATAAGGTAGTACAGGTTACTATAAGGTACAGGTTACTATAAGGTAGTACAGGTTACTATAAGGTAGTACATGTTACTATAAGGTACAGGTTACTATAAGGTAGTACAGGTTACTATAAGGTAGTACAGGTTACTATAAGGTAGTACAGGTTACTATAAGGTACATGTTACTATAAGGTAGTACAGGTTACTATAAGGTAGTACAGGTTACTATAAGGTACAGGTTACTATAAGGTAGTACAGGTTACTATAAGGTAGTACAGGTTACTATAAGGTAGTACAGGTTACTATAAGGTAGTACAGGTTACTATAAGGTAGTTCAGGTTACTATAAGGTAGTACAGGTTACTATAAGGTAGTACAGGTTACTATAAGGTAGTACAGGTTACTGGCTGCAGTAGATGAACTAAGAGACCCAGCTCCCCAACACCACCTGGCTCACTTGAGCGAGTGCATCTTTGTGGATTTGAGTCGTCGAGTTGCTATTTCTAAATACCATTATCCCGGGCCTCTATGAAAGAGCACTCCTTTTCTCTGCAGCTGCGGTGCGGGTGGGTGGGTGGGTGGGTGGGTGGGTGAGAGGGGAGGCTGGGAGGCGGCGTAGACCCCGGTGTTATCAGCACCAGATGCAGGTTGACTTCAGACTTTGAATGGAAGGTAAAGAGAGAGAGGGGGGAAATTAATGAGAGCTATAAACCAAGCAGGATAAATAATTAGTGAACCAAACCCCAAAGATCCCTGCCTTCACTCCACCACCACCACCACCAGTACAATTCTCCTCCTTGCTAACTTTGTCGTTGTTTGTCAAAACTGCAGGCTGAGGCTATTTTCTTATTTTTTGGGGGGGTTGTGTGTGTTTTAAAGATTCCAGTTTTATTTGTTGGTGCTTTTGTTTTGACAGTGCTCTGTTTCGCTGAGCTCCTGCTTTCTTCATTTGTCACAAGTATCATCAGCGTGACAGCTTCCTCCCTCCGTCCGGCCAGTGCTTCCTCCGAGCCAGCTGCAGACACATGGAGCGCCCAGCGACCATTCTGTCATAATGCTCTTCATAAATCAACCGGATGAGGAGAGTGTCATGTTTGTTTGGAATAAGTAGAGTCCTGTCGAGGGACACAGTATTGCTCAAGTTTGTTTAGAATCAGTAGAGTTCTGGGCAGCCGGGTAGCACAGCGGACTAAGCGTCTGTCTACCACCACAGAGACAGTGGGATCGAATCCAGCTGTGGTGCTTCCGGCTTGGTCGACCGTCCATACTAACACAATTGGCAGTGTTAGCGGGTGGGAAACCCGGCGAGGGTGGGTCCTGGTCGTTGTAAACAGCGACTCCTACAGTTCGGTCGGGGCGCTTGCACAGCAAGGGAAAGATCTAGGAGAGGTATTGTGACCTTCCACACGTTACACTCTCCCAGTGAGAGTCCGCGCTGCCAGGTGAAAAGAAGCGGTGGGCTGGCTACACATGTGTCGGAGGAAGCATGTGATAGTCTCCGCCCTCCCGGACCGATGGTAGGGGGTAGAGTGCGCAACAACCAGGAAGGGGACTGGGAATTGGCATAATGACTAACATTGGGAGGGGAGAAAAAAACGGAAAAAGAAGGGGGGGAAATATAATAAAAAAAAATAAAAGAATAAGTAGAGTTCTGTCAAGGGACACAGTATTGCTCAAGTTTGTTTAGAATGAGTATAGAGGCTTGTCGAGGGACACAGTATTGCTCACGCCTGTTTGGAATAAGTAGAGGTCTGTCGAGGGACACAGTATTGCTCACGCCTGTTTGGAATAAGTAGAGGTCTGTCGAGGGACACAGTATTGCTCATGCCTGTTTGGAATAAGTAGAGGTCTGTTGAGGGACACAGTATTGCTCACGCCTGTTTGGAATAAGTAGAGGTCTGTCGAGGGACACAGTATTGCTCACGCCTGTTTGGAATAAGTAGAGGCTCACGCTCACTGACGCTCAGGTTGACGTTTCCCCTCAGTTGTGCTTAATATAGAAATTGTCATATTGGGAAAAAGTACAAAAACATCCTACTCGAGTAAAAGTACTTGAATACAATTTTACTTAAGTAAAAGTAGAATTGCTGTTGTAAAAATCGACTTGGATAAAAGAGGAAAGTAACTCTATGAAAATGTACTGCGTTATTCTTTTTAATGGTGGGTGTTGTTAAACAGGTTTTTTGAAGGATATATAAAGTTAAAATGTAGTGACCTGTAATCAAATACACGCGAGATCCAACAGGACCACGCAGGAGGCGGTAATGGAAGCTTCTTCTGTGACGATGTCCCCGGAAAACATTCTCATTTTGATCATCAACTGTTGTACAGAAGATGTCAACATTCGTGGAGTGGTTATGATTATGATGAACCCATATAGGCATGATGTCCAATAGAGATGCTGAGGAGAGAGTACTGTAGTGAGCAGTAGATTACAGGCTACTATTGTTGAACTGAAGGCTGTTGGCCTGAGGCCTGGATGGGATGAGTCTGTGGTTGCTGTTGAGATGGTTTACTCCATAATGTCCCAAGAATGTAGTCGAGTTATGTGTTAAGTGTGTTATAGTAAAAGTGCTTGTTGAAAACAGGATAACAAGAGGCTAGTAGAGAGCCTATGTGAAAAGGAGCTTCGTAATGGGCGTCGTGCCACGGAGAGAACGCAGGGTGCTTGTTATTGCTGCGTTATGATGAACATTATTGCTGCATTATGAAAGTCATTGCTGCATTATGAAAGTTATTGCACACGAGTGCCTTTATAACCTATGTTGGACGTCCTAAAAATAGACCGGGTTACGTTCCACTTTCCGATTTGACACTGAAATTAATGTTATTTGATCTGAGGGGTAAAAATAATTATTCACTAATGTTTCAAACTCTACTCTCTGGTAGACTATAGCAAACAAGCTCATTGTTATAGTTCAGCTCGAGAGGCAACCAGGTGCAACCATCACTGAGATGGATGATCGTTTTTTTTTTTTCTTTTTTTTGCTAACGTTAGCTAATATATTTGAGTAGCCGACCTACTTGAAGCTGACGTGGTCCCGTGTTCTTCTATGAATGTGTCCAGGGAATCATTTCTTAGAGTCCTCATTCAGCTTCCTCTGAGTCGATGTGCGTTCAGTAGGATTTATCCGCTGCCCTGCTCTCCTCTGTCTGGTTCATCTTCATCTCCTCGGGCTGATTTAGCGCCACATTGTTCTCTTCCTCGCCGCTAATTGACTCGCTGCAGTCGACCGGCACAAAGCTCACGGACATGTTTACTTTGTAGCTAATTACAACACTCAAAACTAAATATACGTAAGTCAAAGTAAAATTACTTTTTTTTTTGGAAAACTACTCAACACAAGTACAATTACACAAAGAAATGTACATACGTCTGATTAGCACTATTACTCATTAGTACTCATTTCTATATTTTATACCCAGTTTAATCACCTGTACCTTGAATATTACTATTGCATTACTGTTACATTTTCTGGTTGGATGCCAAACTTATTTTCGTTGTACTGTACTTGTGCTGTATGATGACAACACATTTGTATCAAATGTCTATGGGGCGACAGTGGCTCGGGAGTTAGAGCGGTCGTCTGGTAATCCGGAGGTTCCCCGTTCGATTCCCGCTCCTCCCCGAGCAATACAGTATGTCGAACTGTCCTTGAGCAAGACACGTACCCCCTAACTGCTCCCGATGAGCAGGTTGGCACCTTGCATGGTCACCTCCACCGTCGGTGTGTGAGTGAATCGGTAATATAAATGTAAAATATTAATTTATATATAAAATATATAAATGCATCATTTACCATTTAATGTAATCTAATCCAAAAAAGAAAAAAGTATTAGTTACTTTCCAAATATCTTTTCCACAGATAAACATACTCGAGCCTGGCTTTAATGAACGGGTCCGTTCCACTGGAGTGAAGTCACGTCATTGAACCGATCACTGCTCTTACCGTCTCCTCCTCGGGATCAAAGCTAATTTTCGCGGCGTCAAGAGGACCCTGGCGGTGCCGCGCTCACATGTTCCTCCTCGGTGTTTACACGCGGCACGCTCCCCGAGGATCTGGTATTATTGTCGTCGTCACACTGTACGGAGCGACTCGTATTGTTCTAATACTGTACCGGCAGACTTAGAAAAAGAGCTGAGGAATCAGAGAGAGACTTACATTATCCTCCAGTCTTTGATCTCCATTCATGTGTCTGTACTTGGTAATCTCTCCCTCTAATCTCCCCCTCAGATATAAATAAACAAGCCTCCAAATGAGAGAGAGAGGCACATGAGTGAACAGCCAGGGGATTATGGTAATTTACGGATAAGTAGAGGTGTTTAAAACGTGACTTTTTAATAAGGAAGTTACTTCTTTTAATACAAAAAATAAAACAGCCAGTTCGCCCCTTCCTGATCCCGTGTGTTATAGCGGAGAGAGAAATTAATTGTTATACCGGCACATTATTTTCCTTGAATACTCTTCTGCAGGAGAGTACACACATTGTACTCATTAGGTTTTCCTCAACCGTTTTTTTCGGGCATTGGTTAATTTATTACATATTGAGAGAAAAAACAAGATATTGTTAAGATATAACTGTTAAATACATTGAATGGATATTTTAATTTAGTATTTACAGTATTCCACCACACAATACAAATTCCCCTGGGGATTGTGTTTGGTGATGAAGGTTCTTCCTTCTCTTGTTGCATTTAAAAGTATGATCTCAGTTCTCAGACCACTGTGTGTCGACCTGTAACCGTCTTAGCTGATTTCTTATTGTTTATTCGTATTCATTGTGTCTATAATATGTATGATGTGTCTTCGCTCTGTCAGCTCGGCATCGCTGTAAACGAGGGTAACTAACCTCAGTGTCTCGCGAGTTAAAATAAGGGTTTGAAATGTAAATCTAAACGAAGGAGAGAGAGACGTCTCGGTGACAAACGGACTAGATACCATCTGAATCCACGCCGCTCCGTTGATTTTAACCGTGTTTCTTTCTTTCTGCTTCTTCGTCGTCCTAATCTCTTCCAACTTGACATTTGGAAAGTCAGAAAATCAATTACGTTTCCCTGCCCAAATGAAAGGCAGAGGAAAAACTACCACGCGACTTTAAAGTTGCGGTCTCTCGCCTTTGACACGGCACGTTACAAAGGGAAGGGGAAATCACACTGCATACCTGATCCATAATTTTTTTTTTTTTTTTAAAGCCTTTGAAATGGATTGCCGGGCGGGGATCCAGTCTGGCACAAGTCGTGGCGTTGATGGCACAGCCTCTGGGCACCGGGGATACTTGGCCCGGACAAGACGTGGCTGGGCGGGTATCGGTGGGCACGGGCCCCATCCTCTGGGAGCTCCTAAGCCATGCTGTGTGAGGAAGAACTGATGGGGTTGGCAGCACATACGGGCATTGCTCCGCTTTTTTATTTCACTCAAAACAGCCCTGATGCTATCGCCTTGAGCCACAGCACAGCAGCATCAGCGAGGCTGACCTAAATGACTGGGGCTTCGACAGACGGCTCCAGAACAGAGGCAGAACTTTGATTCCCTTCTCTCTCGCGCGTCTTTTTTCCAAAAACCAAAATCGGAAAACGCGCGCGACCGGTTCCGTCCGAAATGTTTACCTTCTTTGTTAAAACGGGGAGTCACGACTATTTGTTCGGCCCGCTAATTGTAAAGTTGTGTCGCCGCCCCGAGCGGCCCGGTGCATCACAGAGACACATTGATATGATAATCACCAGGGTCCCCCGCGGCCTCCCACTGTATTTGGGGAGACTCACAGTGTGAGGAGACTGACAGCGGCGACAGTCTGAGGATTGGGTTATAGATGATAACTGCGGTAATGAAAACCTTTGATGAGCAGTTGAAACCGCGCCTCTCGGCGGCGGGTCTGGCGGCGGAACGTCAGATGCGCTCGAGGCTGCGGGACGGGGGACGGACGGAGACGTTTAAATAGGACTCACCTCGTCCTCTGAGCTGTAGGTGTGGAGCCCTGCCCTCCAGGAGAGGCCTCACCTCGTCCTCTGGACTGTAGGTGTGGAGCCCTGCCCTCCAGGAGAGGCCTCACCTCGTCCTCTGAGCTGTAGGCGTGGAGCCCTGCCCTCCAGGAGAGGCCTCTTCTGTCTCTCGTTATCTTTCACCTCTCTATTGTCTGAAACGGGCGGGTGTTGGATTTCCCTCTTCTTCTTCTTCTTCTTCTTCTTCTTCTTCTTCTTCTTCTTCTTCTTCTTCTTCTTCTTCTTCTTCTTCTTCTTCTTCTTCTTCTTCTTCTTCTTCTTCTTCTTCTTCTTCTTCTTCTCCTTCCTTCTTCTTCTTCTTCTTCTTCTTCTTCTTCTTCTTCTTCTTCTTCTTCTTCTTCTTCTTCTTCTTCTTCTTCTTCTTCTTCTTCTTCTTCTTCTTCTTCTTCTTCTTCTTCTTCTTCTTCTTCTTCTCCTCTTCTTTTTTCTTCTCTAGGAGCTTTTTTGATATCCATTTAGATTGGAGCTTCATTAAAAACAACCTCAGACAATAGAGTGACTTCTAATTAAGCAGCGCCTCATCTGGCCCCTGGCTCCCTATCCCTGTGTTCCATCTATTTTGCTGGGGAGAATTCATTTGTTTCTTAATTAAGAAAAACACCAATAGCATGAAAAATCTGCTTATGGTACCTGAATCCTAATGAGTTAAATAGCGCGGGGAAGGGAGGGGGGGGGGACACACACATTCCAGTAGCCCTAGAAATGAACTCGGAGCTGATAAAAATGAACTAACTAGCCCGGCATAAATGGAGCCTGTGGAGAAAAGTGTAGCATCATTATGGACTAAGACAATATGCCAACTATCTTCAAAGAAATCAAATTGCTAGAATGTTTTCATTTGCATGTATTAACCATTAACATAATGAGCACAAGTGACATTGGACCCGGATTGTGTGTCTGTTCGGATTGATAACTGCACTGCATCTGCAAATAGTCTCCTCCGCAGAATTATGCCAGCAGTCAAATCAGTGTTGAACTGTGGCGAGAGAGGGAGCGAGGGCGGGCGAGAGAGATAGAGAGAGGGAGAGAGAGAGAGCAAAATATAGAGAGAGAGAGCTAGAGAGAAGGGGAGAGAGAGCAAGAGAGAGGGAGGGCAAGAGAGAGAGCAAAAGAGAGAGAGGGAGGGCAAGAGAGAGAGAGCAAAAGAGAGAGAGGGAGGGCAAGAGAGAGAGAAAAAGAGAGAGATAGCGAGAAAGGGAGACAGAGCAAGAGAGAGAGAGAGAGCAAGAGAGAGAGAGCAAAAGAGAGAGAGGGAGGGCAAGAGAGAGGCTTTTTTTTATTTTTTTCTCTTTATCAGGAGCTCTGTGCAAACGTGCTGCAGTGTTGAATCAGAGCCATCATCCCCTGACAGCTGTCCTTAAACAGGAAGGAGCTGAGGATCATTGTCTCTGAGGCTCTGCAGCAATCTGGGGGGGGTGGGGGGGGGGGGGGGGGTGGGGGGGGGGGGGTGGGGGTGGGGGAAGGGGAGAGAACCAGGGCAATGTGCCCATGAGGCTGGCTGCTAGAGCTGGACCTGAAGTGGGCACACTTCTCACTGCTTACCCTCCCCCATGTACATAAACATACATGTGCACATGCACGTACACGTACACACACAGACGCGCACCTACACATTTCTTCAGATGCATATGCACACACACACACACACATGCGCGTGCACGCATACACAAGCACCCCCCCCCCCCACACACACACATCTGGGTGCTTGCAGGATACCAGAGGCTCAGTTATCTGGCGTGTAAAGACAGCGTGGCCCACACCGGCCAAATCACACTGCAGGCATCATGCTAAACATTCAACTGTCTTCACGTTCAAAATCATCTCCCCCAACATGCTGCGCGCTACGATCAGCCTCTTAGGTCAAATTATTCAATTAAGAGTCTGTTTATTACTGATACCAAAGCCGGGTGGCGGCTCTACTTATCACCTTTTTTGCAGATTGGTGTTCTCCCGCGGAATACCACCATAAAGATTGCCTTGGCTGTAATTAAAATGGCACGGAGACAAATTTTAGGCGTGGGACTAAGACAAGGGGAAATGAAGGAGGACGGGGGGGGGGGGGGGGGGACGAGAGCGACCCGGGCTATACGCTCTGTCATCCGGAGAGCAAGTCGACGTCGTTGAGCTCGAGGCAGATCGTCGTCAGAGAGAGGCCGTGTGTCACACACACACACACACACACACACACACACACACACACACACACACACCACACACACACACACACACACACACACACACACACACACACCACAAAGAAACGTGCGCGATTTGTTGCGTGCGATTTGTTGCATGCGATTTGTTGCGTGCGTTTTGTGCGTGCGATTTGTTGCGTGCGATTTGTTGCGTGCGATTGGCCGTGTGTTCCTGGGCCGCCGTGCCCTCCGTGGCTCTGAGAGGAGCAGGTAAACAGGAGTCTGTAAACGGTCTCGGTGGCACCGGCTGCTGTTTGGCTGCTAAACGACAGCCGTCCGTCCACAGGCCTGTGTGTTTGATGAGCTATTGGCAGGCGGTGGGGACACGTGTTCCGTGCCTCGTGGCAAACATACCTTCACCGAGTCTGACTCTCTCCCTCTGCCGCGAGCCTGTGTGACTCCTCTGGGGGAGGGGGGGGGGGGGTGGGGGGGAAAGAAATCAAAGCACCAATAAGCAGAGGATGTTAAGCCACAAAAAAAACACAGAGCGTCGACTTTGGATTCTGACAGAATCTTCACACGCTTCCCGACAAAAAATAGAAATTAGCATTGTTATCGCAGATAAACCAGCGATGTTTTACTTGGTCCTACACATTTTTGTGAATATGTAAAATGTAAACCGAGCCTTAATGACGAGGATCTCGCTCCTCTTCCCCCTCGAACGGAGTCTTAGCCGCGGCTCCGCCACGCGGGACGTCTCGTATCTGAATATTAAAAGGAGTTTCAAGCTCATCTGCAAATGTGATTTGCACATATCACACTTCTACAGTCGTCAAGCTGCTTCATCGCCAAGCTTCAGAGCAAAAGGGAGGCTGGGGAGGAGGAGGAGGAGGAGGAGGGGGAGGAGTGGGGGTGTGTGGGGTGAAGAAATAGGAAGATGCACATATGGGTTCTATTGATGTATTCCGTTTCTGACCTAATTTAAATCCCTGCCAACGACGCACTCATATGCATATACTGTAGATTCGCTAAATGACGGAGTATAAACTCTCGCCCTCCTTGCGCGGACAGGTGTAAAGTCAGCGTGTTGATGTTGTCACAATGCAGTACGGGGCAGTAAGTATGGTAATCGCCGTCGTGCTGCAATAGAGCACACAATAATTTGGACATGATTTGGGGCGCCTCGGGGGTCCCGGGGGGGGTACTGCCCTCCAGGAGAGAAGGTTGACACGCTGCACACGTCTCCCCTCTGCTCTCTCTCATGCAGCCACCCTGGCATTCTCCACCTGTGATGTGGTATTCTGCACCCCTTGAGTTATTCTGTGTGGACGGGAGGCAGAGTACCACAGCTGGGGAGGAGGGGAAAGCTGCCCGGCGACCGGATTCCACAGTCCAGCCGCGGGGGAAGGGGGGCGACGGCCATACCGGTGCGGTGTAAATCAGTCGACCGGCGCTCATGATTAGGGGTCTTCGGCGAATCTCACAGTTCCATTCTATTTAGATTCTCCGGCGCCGTGGTTCGATTTAAAATCTGTTCTCGATTGAACGTGATTATCTCAGTAATTAGATTGATTATAGATTTGCTATTAATCTTGGTGTTACAGGTCGTCCGTCGTGTGATTCTGTGCTAATCTTGGCAAACTGCAGGATTAAGTGAGGCAACGATGTATAGTTCTACGCTCATGAGAAAGTGAAACCTGAAAACAGATATTTTTGGGGGGAATTTGTGAACAGACTTTTCTCGATTCTTGATATTTTTATTTGAGCCGCCCCCTCCGCTAACAATAAATATGAATTATTTTGAATATCTGCCTCTCTGCGCAGGGTACTGTGGATGATAACGGCACCGTGGCATAATATCTAGCAGGGTACTGTGGATGATAACGGCACCGTGGCATAATATCTAGCAGGGTACTGTGGATGATAACGGGGCACCGTGGCATAATATCTAGGAGGGTACTGTGGATGATAACGGGGCACCGTGGCATAATATCTAGGAGGGTACTGCGGATGATAACGGCACTGTGGCATAATATCTAGGAGGGTACTGTGGATGATAACGGGCACCGTGGCATAATATCTAGCAGGGTACTGTGGATGATAACGGCACCGTGGCATAATATCTAGGAGGGTACTGCGGATGATAACGGGGCACCGTGGCATAATATCTAGCAGGGTACTGTGGATGATAACGGGCACTGTGGCATAATATCTAGCAGGGTACTGTGGATGATAACGGGGCACCGTGGCATAATATCTAGCAGGGTACTGTGGATGATAACGGGGCACCGTGGCATAATATCTAGCAGGGTACTGTGGATGATAACGGGCACTGTGGCATAATATCTAGCAGGGTACTGTGGATGATAACGGGGCACTGTGGCATAATATCTAGGAGGGTACTGCGGATGATAACGGGCACCGTGGCATAATATCTAGCAGGGTACTGTGGATGATAACGGGGCACCGTGGCATAATATCTAGCAGGGTACTGTGGATGATAACGGGGCACCGTGGCATAATATCTAGCAGGGTACTGCGGATGATAACGGGCACTGTGGCATAATATCTAGGAGGGTACTGTGGATGATAACGGGGCACCGTGGCATAATATCTAGCAGGGTACTGTGGATGATAACGGGGCACTGTGGCATAATATCTAGCAGGGTACTGTGGATGATAACGGGCACCGTGGCATAATATCTAGCAGGGTACTGTGGATGATAACGGGCACCGTGGCATAATATCTAGCAGGGTACTGTGGATGATAACGGGCACTGTGGCATAATATCTAGCAGGGTACTGTGGATGATAACGGGGCACTGTGGCATAATATCTAGCAGGGTACTGTGGATGATAACGGGCACTGTGGCATAATATCTAGCAGGGTACTGTGGATGATAACGGGCACTGTGGCATAATATCTAGCAGGGTACTGTGGATGATAACGGGGCACTGTGGCATAATATCTAGCAGGGTACTGTGGATGATAACGGCACCGTGGCATAATATCTAGCAGGGTACTGTGGATGATAACGGCACCGTGGCATAATATCTAGCAGGGTACTGTGGATGATAACGGGCACGTGGCATAATATCTAGCAGGGTACTGCGGATGATAACGGGCACCGTGGCATAATATCTAGCAGGGTACTGTGGATGATAACGGCACCGTGGCATAATATCTAGCAGGGTACTGTGGATGATAACGGCACTGTGGCATAATATCTAGCAGGGTACTGTGGATGATAACGGGCACCGTGGCATAATATCTAGCAGGGTACTGTGGATGATAACGGGGCACTGTGGCATAATATCTAGCAGGGTACTGTGGATGATAACGGCACTGTGGCATAATATCTAGCAGGGTACTGCGGATGATAACGGGCACTGTGGCATAATATCTAGCAGGGTACTGTGGATGATAACGGGGCACCGTGGCATAATATCTAGGAGGGTACTGTGGATGATAACGGGGCACCGTGGCATAATATCTAGCAGGGTATGCAGCGCGTCAAGCGGCGGTTTGTTGTCATGATAATCCCCTCATTTGTACCGTGGGGATCAGCAGGTTACTGCACCCTGCCATGTCAAGGCTGGGGACCGGAGAGCTGGATTGTCATTTTTGAAGGAATATTTTGACAGCGCCTTCACTTTAGTGGTGCGCTGCGGCTCACAGGTCAGAGCTGTGCCACTTCCATTTACACTGCGTGTGAACACTCACTCCCTAAGGAGTAGGGCTCTCTACTACTCTCTCTCTCTCTCTCGCTCTCTCGCTCTCCCCCTCTCTCTCTACTGCCTGGATCCGTCTCTCTCTCTCTTTCTTTCCTTTCCTCTCTCTCTGTCTCTTTCTCCCCCTCTCTGCCTCGCACTCTCCCTTCTCTCTCTCTCTCTCTATCTCTTCCACTTCCTCCCTCTCTCTCCTTTCTCTCTCCCTTTCTGCCCCCTCTCTCTGTCTATCTTGTTCCCCCTCTGCCCTCCTCCTCTCTCTCCCTCTCTCTCTCTATCTCATTCCCTCTCCCTTGCTGTCTCTATCTCCCTCTCGCTCGCTCTCTCTATCTATCTTGTTCCCTCTGTCTCGCTCTTTTCCTCTCTCTCTCTCTCGTTCCCTCTCCATTGCTCGATCTGGTTCTAGGTCTCTCTCTCTCTCTCTCTCTCTCTCTCTCTCTCTCTCTCTCTCTCTCTCTCTCTCTCTCTCTCCCTCTCTCACCATTAAATCACATGTTTTAGAGCTAGATGTCGAGGCCAGTCCCACACAGAGCTTTATAGTGGGACTAAACCTCCCAAATCGAAGGGTAATTGCAGCTTATAAACCTTTATTCTAGACTAAGTGGGAACGACAAGTCGCTTCACCTCAGTTCCCTGAAATACCTGCTGATTCCTCTCACCTGCCATTGTTCCAATTAGTTTATCGCACCACTGTGTTCACCTGGCCGCTCCTCACTCGTTCACATTCCCTGTCTCCACGCGTCTCCATGCGTCAGCTGTCAGCTGGCATCACCGTGGTGTTTAGTGCCCCTCTTCAGTACCCAGTGGATGACTGCGCCGCCCCCAAAAAAAAACAAAAAAACACAACAACAACATAATTGTCGCTGCTGTCCATTGTTACCTGGCTCCTCCGCTATAGCTCTCACACAGGGGCGACAGTGGCTCGGGAGGTAGAGCACTTCGTCTGGTAATCCAGAGATTCCCGGTTCCATTCCCGCTCCTCCGGGGCAAAGTGTCGAAGTGTCCTTGAGCAAGACACTTAAACCCCTAACTGCTCCCGATGAGCAGGTTGGCACCTTGCATGGTGGCCTCCGCCGTCGGTGTGTGAATGTGTGAGTGAACGGGTAAGATGTGAGGAACAAATTGTAAGCTATATAAAGGCAGCCATTTGCCATTTGCCATTTACACAGGAAGTGGTGGAGTGATGGCGTTTTGGAGCGCCGTGCCGTTCCAGGGAGGGAGGGGCCCCGGGGGAGTTCTGGGTGTAAACCCCCCCCCCTCACGCTGCCTCCCCCCCAGGCCAGAGGAGAGGCGCATCATTAGCTGCAGCAGATGGAGAGACTTCTCCCCCCTGTCTGTGAACACTGGTGGAATCCTGCACCATGCAGTGGAAGGTGGAGCAGAGCAACATGGAGCCAGACTGAAGACTGAACCAATGATGAAACCCACGTGAAATCACGCACATCAGATGAAAGCATCGTCGCACACATGAAAACCTGAGCGTGTATTAGTGTTTAACGATGGTGACGTTAGTCCTGGCGGATGGAGTTGGATGAAGAGGTGTGTGTGTGTGTGTGTGTGTGTGTGTGCGCGTGTGTGTGTGTGTGTGTGTGTGCGTGTGTGTGCGTGTGTGCGTGTGTGTGTGTGTGCGTGTGTGCGTGTATGTGTGTGTGTGTGTGTGTGTGTGTGTGTGTGTGTGTGTGCGTGTGTGTGTGCGTGCGTGCGTGCTTCACCCGTTATGTGTGTGTGTGTGTTTTGAGACAGGGGGTCTTTCACAGAGGTGACGACATCTCATCTCAAGCAGATAATCGCGAGAACAATCACGTGTGTGAAAGGTATTTATCTCCGGGCGCCACCAGTCAGCCATGGAAGCGCCTTGTGGTCCTCAGTGGTGCTCAGAGAGGCCCTGCTTCTCAGGGAGCAGCCATGGCGCTCTGTGTGCAGGAAGCAGAATCCTAATCTCCCTCCTGGAAGCTTCACATGGTCAGATCAAGAATTAGGAGCGAGGGAGGGAGAGGGAGGGAGGGGGAGGAGGGGGAGAGAGAAAAGCCCATCTCGGTCGGTCTGTGTTTTAAAGGACAGTGCTTTGAATGTCATTTGACAATTTCCTTTTAATTAGAACTAATTTACAGAAAGATGCCCACCAGCTAATCTTTACAGGATAATTAACTCCTATTTTCTTTACTTTTAATTAAAAAGTGGAGAAAAGATTTTGCTGATCCATAAAGAGCTCTTTTGAAATGTTCATCAGACTTCACACTTTATTTTCTGGCAATGGTAATATTTAGATGGTATCTCGCAGCTCCGCCGTCTCCACTGAGTCACTACACTGAGGGGTTCCACCCTCCTGCTTATCCTCGGTCTTAAGGAGTGGAACTATCAATAGTAGAAATGGGAACCAGAGGCAAATTAGAATTGAATTAATGAAGAATTGATTGCAAAGGAAGCCCCCTCACCACCCCCCCCCCCCCCTCCATCCTTTAACGCTGAAATGAAATTGACATCTTAGATACACTATATCCATTTCATAGAAAGTCCTTGATGGGGGAAATATTGTTTTATCTTCGTTTATTTGATACAGTAATCATTTTCCTTTTTTTCTTCTCTTCTGACGGGCCTCCCCATTAAATTATTTGAAATTATTTTAGCTTGACTAAAAGCTGATGTAAGATCAGTTTTACCCATTTTACGTTTATGGCTATTCCAGCCACACTGTATCACAGGGTACCGAATGGTTCACTGTGCTTTAGGTTAAGACACGTTATTGTACAGTACCAAGCGTTTAAACGGGATGTAAGTGGTATTTTTATTTTGTTTAAATAAGTCTACATGTTAAAATAATAAGCTAGGGATGCTCGATATTGGCTTTTTTACCGATACCGATATACCGATATTGTCCAACTCTTAATTTCCGATACCGATATCAACCTATATCAACCGATACCGATATATGCAGGGTCCCCCCCCCCCCCCAAAAAACGAATAATTTCAGGTAATTTCTTTCTTTATTTTACCAGGTAGTCACTTGAGATCAAAGATCTCTTTTTCGAGCAAGACCTGGCCAAAATGGCAGCAAAAACAAAAAACAAACATACAAAAATACATAAAAGGCAAAGTGGGGCAAGGGGATACATTTGAGCTGCAGCAAATCAGATTGAATGGGATTGGGGGAGATTGGGGAGGGTAGGGTAAAAAGGTAGAAAGAGGATGGAAGGTGAGGCCCTGCAGGAGGTTGCTGGGGAGAGAAGGTCAGGTTAAAAACATAAAATATAACAGCACATTATGCAGTGAAGCAGCGACATTCTCCCATCTCATTCTTTAAAATGCCCTTAATTTGAACTTTAAAATCAGATATGGTAGTGAGGGCCTGCAGTTTCAAAGTTTTTTGAAGTCCATTCCAGGCAGAGGGAGCAGAGAACATGAAGGCCCTTTTCCCAAACTCTGTGCGGGTTCTGGGTACTGAGGCATATAAATAGTCCTGGGATCGTAAGCTGTAAAATGGGTTTGATGTGATGGTGAGGTATGAACCGAGGTAAAAAGGGAGCTGACCAATAATTGCTTTATAAATGAAGGTGTACCAATGAAGCAGTCTATGGGCAGTCAAGGACGGCCAGTTAACTTTAGCATACAGAGTGCAATGATGGGTAAGTGATCTATATCCAGAAATAAATCTTAATACACCATGGTAAGCAGTGTCCAACATGTGTAGTGAGGTGGAACAGGCATTCATGTATAAAACATCACCATAATCTAATACTGGTAAAAAAGTGGCAGCAACTAGTTGCTTCTTTGCATTAAAAGAAAAGCACGATTTGTTTCTGAAAAAGAAACCCAACCTCACTTTTAGCCTCTTGACCAGGCTTTCAACGTGTGGTTTAAAAGACAAGCTGTCATCAAGTAAAAAGCCAAGGTATTTAAAAGTCGACACAATCTGAATAGGAATGCCTTGCGATGTGTGTATAGAGGCAAGACAAGGCATTTTTGTTTTGGATTTAGTAAAAATCATCATTTTTGTTTTTTCCGGATTTAAAACAAGCTTTAGTTGCTGATAATTAATAATAATTTGTTCTTACTTGCTTGCCTGGGTAAATAAATGTTAAATAAATGTAAATTTTTTTAATTATAATTAAAGTTTTTTTAAACCGATACCGATATTTTCCGATACCACATTTTTATGCCAATATCGGCCGATAATATCGGACATCCCTAATAATAACTCTACATTCCAACAGCCATCACTGATATAGAGTGTCTGCTCAGTAACATGGGTCTCCCAGTCCCTCCTGCTCTGCATTGAACAGAAAATACAATTCCTGCTGTCTCATTCCCACTTTATCCAATCAGGAGAGAAAACTCCACACAGCAAACACAAACATTTTCTAAAATAAGAAATAGAAACGGGTTTTCAAATTATGTGCTTGAAACTATTAAAATAATCTGCCAGTGCAGTAAGCTAATTTGGTTTGGCAAGATTTCTTGAAATAAGTAAAAAAAATATATATATCTAGAGAGTTCTCTCCTGATTGAGGAGAGAGTGGGAACGAGATACCAGGACATTTATTTTACTGCAGAGCGGACGTTACTGACTGAACACTCTATATATAAGTGATGGCTGTCGGAACGTAGAGCTATTTAACACGTAGTCTAACAAGAAAACACCACTTACAGCACCTTTTTAAGCAACAAAGAAAGTGCTGCTTCCAGGTTTCTGCCTCTCCCCTGGGGAACAACTGGACTGGGTGTGGCGGCTTCCCCCTGTCCCTCCAGTGGACTTTACTTAGTGGAGACGCCGCTCCGCGCCTGCAGACGAGCCCGTGGCTGAAGATGGATGCCCCCACTTAACCATGATCGCTCCCCTGAGGAGGCCCGCTCAATGGCTTCATTAAAAGGGAACGTTCTTGTGAAAAGCGTGCTTATAAACCAGTAATTAAGACTCCACATATTTTACCTGCTTTGTCTCAGCTGTCACCGCCGGGGTGTCGAGCCACGCGGTTAACTTTTATCCCCTTATAAGTTACAGAATGACGCCGATAAATCACTCAGCGAGCGCAGCGGCGTGACCGTATAACGGAAAGTAAATAATAATATGAGTGGCTTTAGTTGTGGTCCTGCTCTCTCTCTCTCCGCTGCCCCTGGACAGCGAGCTTCCTCCCCCTGCTCCCCGCTGGCTGATGTCGCATCTTATTTGGAAGGCTACCTTTCTGACATTTAATCCACCAATCACAGTCTCCGGTGTCCAGTTGGCTGCCTGTTCTCCGCGGGCGAGTTTGAGGAGGGTCCAGGCCTGGCTGAGAGATCTCTGGTTCCTGCTACCAGGTCCAACCCCCCCCCCCCCCCTCTCTGTGTGTGTGTGTGTGTGCGTGCGTGCGTGCGTGCGTGCCTGCGTGCGTGCGTGTGTAGACCACAGGGACGGCCCGGTAGAGGCGGTAAAGTAAAACAGGACCCGGCTAACTCCGCAGAGTGACATGCCTGGCGTCTGCTGAAGCCCCCGGGCGCTCCTCAGAGCTGCCTCCAGCATTTTAATGGCGTAGTCAAACGGGCGGCGTGTTTTCATGCCCTTCCAATGCAAATTCATTGGATGAAGAAATGACAGTTGCGTTATTCCCCTTCAACGGTCCCGACAGAAAGACTGGGCTCCACAACACACGGCGTAGCAGCTCTCTGTAAACACGCGCGCGGATCCAACGCCGTGTCTGATTGGAATATGATACCCGGTGGAATTACTATAACGGTATTTGTTGATTTGGAGGGAAAAAGTGTCCCTATCTCTTTGAGAAGGAGCAGGGGGAACTCCGCGTCTGGTTTCGCCGCGAGAGTCTCACCAGTGTCAGGAGGAATCAGACTGACGGCGACACCAGGGCCGCCGCTCTGCCTCCGCCAGCGGCGCGTCTCTGGTCTTTCTACGCCGAGCGTGCGTTCGGCAGCGTTGTAGAACTCAAAGCGGCCATCTTGACGCATGATGTCATCGGGATGTCTGACAAGAGAGAGCCGCTCGCCCTGTCTCGCGGAAGGATGTGTGTGCGTGCCTGTGTGTGCCTGTGTGTGTGTGTGTGCCTGTGTGTGCCTGTGTGTGGGTGTGTGTGTGTGTGTGTGTGCGTGCGTGCCTGTGTGTGTGTGTGTGTGTGTGTGCCTGTGTGTGTGTGCATGTGTGTGTGTGTGTGTGTGTATGTGTGCGTGCGTGCATGCCTGTGTGTGTGTGTGTGCGTGCGTGCGTGTTTACAAGTAAGTTTCACATCATGTAAATGAGTGTGTTTATTCTGCCTCAGATTAACCCTCTCCCTCCCTCCTTCTCGTCGCTGCCGCTGAGTTCTGAAGCAGTTTGTTGACTGTTGATTATAAGTGGCCCAATTTAGGAACGCAGCCATTTCTAATCACCAGAATTACATTGCTTAGCAACCGGAAAATCTAGTTAAACAATACCATCACTTATTCCCACACAGTCACAGAGAGCAGCTCTGAGAACACATCGGTCTCCACTGAGGCTGCTCCTGCCCCTCCCGTGCAATATCACACACACACACACACACACACACACACACACACACACACGCACGCACGCACGCACACACGCGCACACACACGCGCAAAGTTAATTCAAAACGTAAAATATACAAATGCTAATTTACTTTTGACTGGTGTAGCAGCATTAGCTCCACGTTTAGTTTGATCACAGACTGTGTCACTTGAGAACAGCCTTGTGTTGTGTGTGCCCCCCCCCCCCTCTTGTGATTTACTTGCTACAAAAAGTGTTTGAAATTAATTATTCCTTTGAGGGTCTCTGTAGCACATTAAGCTATTAAGAGTTGCGTAAATGCTATCTATTTTATTACAGTGATCAAGGATTAAATTAGAGTCCTGAGCCCTGTAACACACACCCTGGCCTGCTGCAAGGCTGAGGGAGCCCTCCGCTTCCCAAAGGTCATTAGAGCAGTGGAGAACATCGCCCCTGGTCTCCCCTCGCCTGTTTCCTCTGTCTCCTCCCTCCTGTTCTCTCCCCTCGCCTGTTTCCTCTGTCTCCTCCCTCCTGTTCTCTCCTCTCATCTGTTTCCACTGTCTCCTCCCTCCTGTTCTCTCCTCTCATCTGTTTCCACTGTCTCCTCCCTCCTGTTCTCTCCTCTCATCTGTTTCCACTGTCTCCTCTCATCTGTTTCCTCTGTCTCCTCTCTCCTGTTCTCTCCTCTCATCTGTTTCCTCTGTCTCCTCCCTCCTGTTCTCAACTCTCATCTGTTTCCTCTGTCTCCTCCCTCCTGTTCTCTCCCCTCGCCTGTTTCCTCTGTCTCCTCCCTCCTGTTCTCTCCTCTCATCTGTTTCCACTGTCTCCTCCCTCCTGTTCTCTCCTCTCATCTGTTTCCTCTGTCTCCTCCCTCCTGTTCTCTCCTCTCATCTGTTTCCTCTGTCTCCTCCCTCCTGTTCTCTCCTCTCATCTGTTTCCTCTGTCTCCTCCCTCCTGTTCTCTCCTCTCATCTGTTTCCTCTGTCTCCTCCCTCCTGTTCTCTCCTCTCATCTGTTTCCTCTGTCTCCTCTCTCCTGTTCTCTCCTCTCATCTGTTTCCTCTGTCTCCTCCCTCCTGTTCTCTCCTCTCATCTGTTTCCTCTGTCTCCTCCCTCCTGTTCTCTCCTCTCATCTGTTTCCTCTGTCTCCTCTCTCCTGTTCTCTCCTCTCATCTGTTTCCTCTGTCTCCTCCCTCCTGTTCTCTCCTCTCATCTGTTTCCTCTGTCTCCTCTCTCCTGTTCTCTCCTCTCATCTGTTTCCTCTGTCTCCTCTCTCCTGTTCTCTCCTCTCATCTGTTTCCTCTGTCCCCTCTCTCCTGTTTCCTCCTCTCATCTGTTTCCTCTGTCTCCTCTCTCCTGTTATTTCCTCTCATCTGTTTCCTCTGTCTCCTCTCTCCTGTTCTCTCCTCTCATCTGTTTCCTCTGTCTCCTCTCTCCTGTTCTCT
>NC_140183.1:20345722-20350722 GCF_963971535.1 Notolepis coatsorum | reverse complement strand
TAACTTTCTTAATTTTTTTACCTACTTTGGATGGTTTTGTGAATAAATCTCCATTATGCTTCAATTACTGTGTGTTTATTGTATAGCAATAAGGTTGGGTGAATTCGGCCATTGTATAAAAGCATTACATCACTTGAAGTTGTGTGTTATACTCATTAGATCATGCCTAGGGGTAGGGATGGGAATCAAGAACTGGAACCGGTTGGGAACCGGTTCCTAATTGTCCGATTCCTGGAATCGCATGCCTCCGTGACTATCGATTCCTCTTATCGATGCCATGTTTTTCCGACAGTTGCGCATTTTAAAACAATAACGTTAGCGCCATGCATGCAGCCATAGCAGACTATTTGATTCCTTGACTAGGAAAACCTAAATGAAAACGAATGCTTTCACTGTATAAATATTCTCCCATTTCATCCATTTTAGATGATCACAATAGACTGCGGCTGCAGCTAGTGGTTCTCGCGTACCTCAGGAAAATCCTTTCACGCTAGCACAGCGGGGTGGGGGCTCAACAATAAATGACAATCAGGGGCGGCTGGGTGGCGCAGCGGACATTGCGCTCGTCACCAACGCAAGAGACACCGGTATCGAATCTGGCTGTCAGCGTTGCCTCCGGCTTGGGCCGGCCGTCATACTGACTCAATTGGCAGAGTTAGCGGGAGGGGAGTACAGCGACTCCTACAGGTAGGTCAGGGCGCCTGCACAGCAGAGACAGGAAAATGGCGGGGGCAGTGTGAGCCTCCCACACGTTACACCTCGCCAATGAGAGTCCGCGCTGGCAGGTGAAAAGATGTGACTGGCTGCCTCCACATGTATCGGAGGGGACATGTGATGGGCTTCTATCCTCCCTACGACCGGCCAGTGGGGGGCATATGCGAGCAACGATCAAGACAGGGGAGGGGAGAATTGGCACGGCTAAATTGGGATGGGAGAAAAAATATAAAAATGGAGGAGAAAAAGTGGATAAAAAAAAATGTCAAGTAGCATGTTGTTATTCTAACCAGCTTAGTTCCGTTTCATTTCCAATTTATTTATTTAAATTATAATTTTAAAACTATCATGATACTTACGTCACAATACTATACTATCCTGATACTTAAGTCACGGTACTATACTATCATGATACTTAATTCACAATCATGATTCACAATACTATACTATCATGATACTTAAGTCACAATACTATAATATCATGATTCATGATATTATACTCTCATGATACTTAAGTCACAATACTATACTATCATGATACTTACACAATACTATACTATCATGATACTTATGTCACAAGACTATACTATCAAGATACTTACATCACGATACGATGCAATACAATATATTTGTGATATTGTGGTATATTGTGTTCCATTACCTTTTTGTAACTGCAGATGACGTCCCCAAAGGAAATGTCTGTCAACATCTGCAAAAAAAAACATCAGTTTTATCTAATAAGAGGTTTACAGTTTGATCTTCTCACTTTAATCTGTTTTATCTAATAAGATGTTTACAGTCTGATCTTCTCACTTCAATCTGTTTTATCTAATAAGACGTTTACAGTCTGATCTTCTCACTTCAATCAGTTTTATCTAATAAGACGTTTACAGTCTGTTCTTCTCACTTCAATGATTGTTATTCTATACGATACTATACAATATATTGCCACCAAAATATCACAATACTATGCTGTATTGATTTTTTCCGCCGACACCTACTATTTTGTCAGACCAAGCAGAATTCTTTACTGGACACCTGCCCCTGTTTGGTGATTTAGTGTCTGAAATTATGTTTAGATTGCTGACCTGTTGCCAATTTCCAGGTGCCATTTTCACTAGGCGTATGTAATCCTGTAATCCCATATGGGACCACATCAAGTGTGAGTTCTCCACTGGACGATGCTGGTGGCGATCAGGGGTGTAAAAGGTACCCAGAAATTTACTTTTGTGAAAGTGAAAGTATGGGTACCGTCTCAAAATCGTACTCAAGTAAAAGTCAGAGTATCTGGCTAAAAACACACTTGAGTAAAAGTAAAAAAGTTTCTACTTTTAAATGTACTTTTAAACGTAAAAGTAAAAACTGTTTTTCATTCCGGGGCAATGAAATGTTCCGTTTCATCCTCTTCATTACTCGTACTATCTTTTGTGGCCATCTTCTGTAGCTTGACACTCTGACTGTCTATTCTTCTGATAGCAGGTGTTTAATCAATGATCCCCGCTAATCAATGATCCCCGCTTTCTAGTCTTGCACAAGGACCAATCAGCATGGGTATGGGTGGGTTCATTTTCCATTGATGGGGATTTGATTGGCTGTTTTTAAATAAAGTGCGGCCGCAGGATTAATAACGTTAACGTTAGTTCGGCCAGAGAAACAAATATACTAATTAAAATGTACCTGCGAGATTTGTACTTTGTACTTTGTAGTTCTGCATTTTAAATGTAGGGAGTAAAAAGTATGTTTTTCTTCTCAATGTAATTGAGTAAAAGTACAAGTATACAAACCTAATAATACTTGAGTAAAGTACAAAGCACTGTGTTTTTTTTAAAGGCAATAAAATAAACAGATCTCATTGGCCATAATGGAAGTCAGCACCAACTACATCTGCTAATATCTCAATCCCCAAGCTGTATTTCTGTGCTTGCATCTCTTGTGACCAAATTACCAAGAGTAAGACTAAGGGCTAAATCCACAAAGAATGGATTGCACGGAGCAAGTTGCACCCTTACTTACAATTCATTATGAAATGAAAATGGGGGACCCTGATGTAAACAAGTTGAAAGTCTTTCTCTGGTCTGCATCCCCTTAACAATTGTGTGTATTGAGCCGTATTGTATTGTACCCATTCTGCAATCTGCTAATAAAATGTTCATTCAATCAATCAATCTGCACGGTGATTGATTGAATGAAAATGTTAGCCCTAAGTGCGCTAGCGGCCTGAACTAGTTGAATTCATGAAAATATGTGACGAGGATCCCCTCTTGGGGTAGAGTGAGGTTACTGATACAGTAGGCGGGAGAAGAAGTGTGAAACAGTGTGTGTTTGTCAGAGTCAGATAGCTCTATTTCAGAGTAGATCTGGTTGTGTTGTAATGGAAGCTCTATTTCAGAGTAGATCTGGTTGTGTTGTAATGAGAGCTCTATTTCAGAGTAGATCTGGTTGTGTTGTAATGAGAGCTCTATTTCAGAGTAGATCTGGTTGTGTTGTAATGAGAGCTCTATTTCAGAGTAGATCTGGTTGTGTTGTAATGAGAGCTCTATTTCAGAGTAGATCTGGTTGTGTTGTAATGGAAGCTCTATTTCAGAGTAGATCTGGTTGTGTTGTAATGAGAGCTCTATTTCAGAGTAGATCTGGTTGTGTTGTAATGAGAGCTCTATTTCAGAGTAGATCTGGTTGTGTTGTAATGAGAGCTCTATTTCAGAGTAGATCTGGTTGTGTTGTAATGAGAGCTCTATTTCAGAGTAGATCTGGTTGTGTTGTAATGGAAGCTCTATTTCAGAGTAGATCTGGTTGTGTTGTAATGAGAGCTCTCTTGTAGAGTAGATCTGGTTGTGTTGTAATGGAAGCTCTATTTCAGAGTAGATCTGGTTGTGTTGTAATGGAAGCTCTATTTCAGATTATACAATGGCATGCAAATATCTTGATTCTGATTGGCTGAAACAGTCAAGTTAGCCGTTGTTATTTCGTATAACACACTCCACGTGACCCCAGATCCCTCCCACAACCGAATTACTTTTTCTGAATGAGTCCGCCATAGATAGACAAATGGAAGTATGAATAGCCTTTCAACAAAAAATCCTCCAAAAAATATACAGTCAACTGGAATATGTTAGTTTGTTACACATATGTTGGATTATGTAATTGGTTTTTCATGACCCATTGTGAAACAAAATAAGAATCGTGGACTTAAAAAAAAATAATAATAAATGGCCGTCGATTATTATTATTTTTTGTCAGACTTGGATCTACTATTCAGCATTTCCCAAACTTAGGGTGGTGACCCAAAATGGGTCCCGGACCCGTTTTTATTGGGTCGCCAATTGGCAGAGTAAAATGCATAACAATCAGGCACGTTGGAAGGGGGGGTGTGGCAGCTTCAGTTACTGCACAAAAGTAAAACGGTATTTTTATATACTGTAACTGTGTAACATATATAATATAAGTTATAAGTTTATCCTGCTCAAAGCACTTGACTTCACCATTACACCGACACACTTGTAAAAATACATTAATTCTTGTTAGATTGCCCGGCTGTATTATTTTCCTCGCTGTGTGAAAAACTACAGAACTTTGCGTCTGAGGGGAGTGGTCACTGGCTGAGTGCTCTCTGTCTCTGGTGTCGGAGAGGAGAAGCACAGACAACATGAGAGAGGAGAGATGAGACCCACCTAAATCCATTGCGGGGTGAAAATTTGCCTCTCTCAGGCTCTCTCTCTCTCTCTCTCTCTCTCTCTCTCTCTCTCTCTCTCTCTCTCTCTCTCAGGCTTTCTCTCTCTCTCTCAGCTTTCTCCTCTCTCTCTCTCTCAGGCTCTCTCTCTCAGGCTCTCTCTCATGCTCTTCTCTCTCTCTCTCTGCTCTCTCTCTCTCTCTCTCTCTCTCTCTCTCTCTCTCTCTCAGGCTTTCTCTCTCTCTCTCTCCTCTCTCAGGCTCTCTCTCTCTCTCTCTCTCTCTCAGGCTCTCTCTCTCTCTCTCTCTCGGCTCTCTCTCTCTCTCTCTCTCTCTCTCTCTCTCTCTCTCAGTGGTGTCGTGGTCCCTCTCTCTCTCTCAGGCTCTCTCTCAGGCTCTCTCTCTCTCTCAGGCTCTCTCTCTCTCTCTCTCTCTCTCTCTCTCTCTCTCTCTCTCTCTCTCTCTCTCTCTCTCTCTCTCTCTCTCTCTCTCTCTCTCTCTCTCAGGCTTTCTCTCTCTCTCTCTCTCAGGCTCTCTCTCTCAGCTCTCTCTCAGGCTCTCCTCTCTCTCTCTCAGGCTCTCTCTCCTCTCTCTCTCTCTCTCTCTCTCTCCTCAGGCTT
>NC_140183.1:20331342-20341342 GCF_963971535.1 Notolepis coatsorum | reverse complement strand
CATCAGTCTACAGAACTGTAGCCAGTGTCCAAGTACTGCAAAACATTTCCATCAATCTACAGAACTGTAGTTAGTTGTACAAACAGTGATGTAGCGATCATTAACCATTAAATCATTAAATTGGTGCAAAAGAAGGTTAACCGTGTGTAGTGTGGTAGTGAAAGGGTTAACCTTATGTAGTGTGGTAGTAGAAGTGTTAACCTTATGTAGTGTGGTAGTGGAAGTGTTAACCCTTTGTAGTGTGGTAGTGAAAGGGTTAAACCATATGTAGTTTGGTAGTGAAAGCGTTAAACCCTCTGTAGTATGGTAGTGAAAGCGTTAAACCCTCTGTAGTGTGGTAGTGAAAGCGTTAAACCCTCTGTAGTGTGGTAGTGAAAGGGTTAAACCTTTTGTAGTATGGTAGTGAAAGCGTTAAACCCTCTGTAGTATGGTAGTGAAAGGGTTAAACCCTATGTAGTTTGGTAGTGAAAGCGTTAAACCCTCTGTAGTATGGTAGTGAAAGCGTTAAACCCTCTGTAGTGTGGTAGTGAAAGCGTTAAACCCTCTGTAGTGTGGTAGTGAAAGCGTTAAACCCTCTGTAGTGTGGTAGTGAAAGGGTTAAACCTTTTGTAGTATGGTAGTGAAAGCGTTAAACCCTCTGTAGTATGGTAGTGAAAGCGTTAAACCCTCTGTAGTGTGCTAGTGAAAGGGTTAAACCTTATGTAGTGTGGTAGTGAAAGGGTTAAACCCCCTGTGGTGTGGTAATGAAAGGGTTAAACCCTTTGTAATGTGGTAGTGAAAGGGTTAAGGTCATGTGTCTGGTATTTCTTCGAGTGTTTTATTTGCCCCATAACCCCCACCCCGCCAGCCGCATGCTCATTGTTTAAGCTAGCGTCACGTGAAACTAGACCACCAAAGGAATCCATTGATGTTACGCTTGTTCTACTACCTTGCCGGGAAGGTTTGAGGCACCTGTCACTCACTGTGAGTGGCACCTGTCAATCATTGGGGTCAGTGGGTTGATTGTCCCTGATGAGGGGCAGGTGTGTGAGTCTAATTGTCCCCGGTGTGTGAAGTTTATATCTAGCCCCTGGTTTCCAGTGTTCACAGGGCCGAGTCCTGTTCTCCTTGTTACAGGTAGTGAGAGCATGGTTCTGTGTCAGGTTCTAGGAGTGTAGTGTACGGATCTGCAGAAGTCACCACACAGATCTTCAACATGTGTACCTGTTGTACCTGTTTGTTGTATACTCCTGAGCTGGCTCCCTCTCAGCACTCTGGACGCCGGTTTGCCCTCATCTCTTCAGTTTCCCTGTTCCTCCTCACTGGGCTACGCAGGTCTATTTATTTTCAGTTCCTTTTGCGGTGTTCGGTAACTAGTACTGACGTCTTAGTGAGTAAAGAGAGAGAGAGTGATTATTTAGAGGTCTTTATTGTTTGGTGGTAACCCTGTCTCTTTCTATCACTTGGTGATTTTTGTGAATACCTGAGATTCCCTCGGTCCAAGATGGTTATATATTGCGCTGAAGTTGGGTTCGATTTTGGCGAAGGAAAGATATATTTGACCTCTTAGCTCATGATATCTGAATGAAAATAGGTTCTATACCCAAGAGTCTCCTCTGTACATGCAGTTTTGGGGCAAACCCATATTTTTTAGCTTTTCGCCTATTTTTTAAATGGTGTATTTGCCTATTTCTGCATGCTGTGGTCCCTCAACAGTCTTGAATTGCATAAATTGAGTTTGACCTGGATCATTCCTGGATCCAATGAGCCCAGCTTTATGCATGTGTGATGATGTTAGTCCCCATAGTAATTTCATTGTAGTGAGACCATGTTTTAAGCTTGACTCACTGTATACAATGACCTATTGTGACCTCTAGGATAATCACAGCCTCATGACACCTTACTACCACAAACCAGATACCTGGGCCATTCAGGGGATATATGACTTACAGTACCTAGACAATAAGGGGGTTACTGATCCATTTACTGGAACAGAAGTGCTCACCATCCAATCGCCGATAAATGCAAATCTCCAGATGTCTCCAGATATCAAAATCACAGCATGCATTTTTATAATGTGTTCTGCAAGGTCTTTGTGTCTAAATGGGCCATTTTGGAGGGATCTTTTAGTAGTCAGAAAGGGTTAGGCTAAATGTTTTGTGTAACAAATTATATCAACCCACAAATTGGTGCAACAACTTATGAGACACAATTAAGCATGGCAATGGCTATTATTAGACATTCCCAGGCAACATTCAAAACGTAATGTTTATTGCATATTAAATAATAGACAGAATATTGACATACAGTGTTGATCTCAGATGACTCCTCAGATCCAGCTGGGTGTCTGACTCCTGGATGTTTTCAAGCACCTCGTTCTTCCCTTGTGTTGGACACACTGTTTTGATGTGTGTAGCAACACAAATTTTTTATTTTTTATTTGTATCTACTTTTTCTCCCAATTTTTCTATTTTTCTCCCGTCCCCAACTTCGCATTGTCCAATTCTACCCTCCCCTGTCTCGAACGTTGTTAGGCCATGACTCCCACAAGCCGGCTGCAATGTGGACCAAGCCTTGCATCACGTGTCCCCTCGGGTACACGAGGAGGCAGCCGTCGCATCTTTTCACCTGAACAGCGCGATCTCTCAGTGGCGAGGAGTAACGCGTGGGAGGCTCGCGCTGCCCCCGATACTTCCTGATTCTGCTGTACAGGCGCACCAACCGACCTGTAGGAGTCGCTGTCCACAACGTCCGATCCCCACCCACCAGCTTCCCACCCCCTAATACTGCCAATTGTAATTTTCGAATGAATTATTTCCCCTGCCTGGCTACCCTACGCCCAAAAGTTAATGAAATAAATTAAAATAAAGTGTACATTAGGTAAGCAGTGGTCCTGGCTCCACAAAGCACAGCTAACTGATTAATCAAAGCTAATTCATTGCTTGTAAATGGTAAGTGGACTGCATTTATAGAGCACTTTTATCCAAAGCACTTTACTTTAACTTATGCCTCACATTCACGTACTGACGGCGGAGGCGACCACGCAAGGTGCCAACCAGCTCATCGGCAGCAGTTAGGGGGTTAATCGTCTTGCTCAAGGACACTTCGACATGCTGCCAGGGAGGAGCCACAATCGAACCAGGAACCTTCCAATTACCAGACGACCGCTCTACCTCCTGACCCACAGTCGCCCCTGTATCACCATTGTGACATCATCAAGGGGAATCATTCTGACCAGCTAGTCTAGGCTTATTATAATATAAAGACGTCAAACTCTTACCCTATCCATGTAATTTCCCCCCAGTGCCTAAATAATATAACAGCCTGCCAAATCCATACAAATACTAGGCAAAATCCATTTTCCACAATACTGACTTTACCCACTGCCACTAGGGGGTGCTGCAACACCCTCCCAGTAAGCAACAGCTTCCCTCCTTTGTTATACTATATTTTATACACTCATTTTCACTATCATGCCACGTGTAACTTTTAGATGATAATTTGGATGCGCTTGAGTAATGAGTGAGAACACTTCAGGAAATGTAGGGAAAAACCTGAACGAAACCGTCGTTGTGCTCCTCTGCTCAATTCGTTTGACAGTGAGAGTGATTTCAGTGTAATAAGAAACTGAAATAAAAAATAATAATAAAAAAAAACTGGTCATATTTGTGACTTCTCTTGTGCAAGTGTTTCTAATTCTGTTTTCATCTAGGTGTTGGATTCTAGTCCTGTTTTCATCTAGGCGTTGGATTCTAGTCCTGTTTTCATCTAGGCGTTGGATTCTAGTCCTGTTTTCATCTAGGCGTTGGATTCTAGTCCTGTTTTCATCTAGGCGTTGGATTCTAGTCCTGTTTTCATCTAGGCGTTGGATTCTAGTCCTGTTTTCATCTAGGCGTTGGATTCTAGTCCTGTTTTCATCTAGGCGTTGGATTCTAGTCCTGTTTTCATCTAGGCGTTGGATTCTAGTCCTGTTTTCATCTAGGCGTTGGATTCTAGTCCTGTTTTCATCTAGGCGTTGGATTCTAGTCTGTTTTCATCTAGGCGTTGGATTCTAGTCCTGTTTTCATCTAGGCGTTGTCACTGACATTGTTTCCTGAGTGATTGTTGTTGTATATTGTTGTCGCACCTGGTTTCCAAAGTGATTGTTGATGCATACAATAGATGTATACTAAACTCTCAGCATGTTTCTCTGGGGGACTGTGCCCCTGAACCGCCCTATAGAGGGAGGGGCCTATGACTCAGTATGTACATAAAGCCCAGAGGCCACGCCCCTGCTAACAAAACACCTCCCTCAGTGTCTTCATCACCATCGACCTCCATTTAGCCGAGCAGAGAACATGATAACAGTATCGTCAGATCCATTGATTTGTATCTCGAGTATCAAGGTCCTCGTGGGTAATTCTTGTTGTAAGCTGAAAATCCTTCCGAATCCCAACGATCTTTACAGCCGGACAGAAACTTCCAGACTTATGACTGCGATACAACCCCCCCCCCCCCCCCCCCCCCCCCCCCTCCGTTATCAGAGGCCGTTTGGTATCTACCTTGATGGTAACCGGGGCCGACAGTGGAGAGGAGTTTTGTTATTTTAATTAGCAGATAACAATTCAAAGGCCCTCTCCAGGCAGTGTGTGGTGTGACAGAATCAAAACCACCAGGAGCAGAGGCTGAAGTGTGTCCTCGTCTAGCAGATCAGCCCACAGATAGACACTGCTCTTTAAAGAGAGGCTGGCACACGCACACACGCACACACACACACGCACGCACACGCACACACGCACGCACGCACGCACGCACGCACGCACACACACACACACACGCACGCACACACACTCTCTATCACACACACACACACATACACACGCACGCACACCCTCCCCTGCACACAAATGGGACTTTGAAAGATGGCATATTTTAATACCATTTCCCTCCATTGACACATTTGTACGCGTCTAATTTCCAGCCCCGCCAGCAGATAGGGAGGCCAGAGAGGTTTTAATCGAAACTGCGTTGTGAAATTTGAAATATTAATTTTTTTTTAAATGTTTCTTTATTGAAATAATGGGACGATTCATTCTTGGATCTTTTTAAAGGGATAGTTCAGAATTTTGGGACCCGAGACCCATTTCCTGCCTACTGACGATGTCCTTTCCTCGGCCACGACCCTGCTACCACAGAACTAATGCAAAGTCAATGGGGCCAGGCTCTGTAGACGTCTGTACACGCCACGACCCTGCTACCACAGAACTCATGCAAAGTCAATGGGGCCAGGCTCTGTAGACGTCTGTACACGCCACGACCCTGCTGCCACAGAACTAATGCAAAGTCAATGGGGCCAGGCTCTGTAGACGTCTGTACACGCCACGACCCTGCTGCCACAGAACTAATGCAAAGTCAATGGGGCCAGGCTCTGTAGACGTCTGTACACGCCACGACCCTGCTGCCACAGAACTAATGCAAAGTCAATGGGGCCAGGCTCTGTAGAAGTCTGTACACGCCACGACCCTGCTGCCACAGAACTAATGCAAAGTCAATGGGGCCAGGCTCTGTAGAAGTCTGTACACGCCACGACATAAATGCAAAAGCCTACTTCAGTTTTTAGTCTATGTTTTATTCTTGTACAGAGAATGTTTTCATAATACATGTTGTGGTTTAATACTGTACATGTTGTGGTTTAATACATGTTCTGGTTTCATATTAATACATGTTGTGGTTTAATATTAATACATGTTGTGGTTTAATACATGTTTTGGTTAATACTGTACATGTTGTGGTTTAATACATGTTGTGGTTTAATATTAATACATGTTGTGGTTTAATATTAATACATGTTGTGGTTTAATACATGTTGTGGTTTAATATTAATACATGTTGTGGTTTAATATTAATACATGTTGTGGTTTAATACATATTGTGGTTTAATATTAATACATGTTGTGGTTTAATACATGTTGTGGTTTAATATTAATACATGTTGTGGTTTAATACTGTACATGTTGTGGTTTAATATTAATACATGTTGTGGTTTAATACATGTTGTGGTTTAATACTGTACATGTTGTGGTTTAATACATGCTGTGGTTTAATATTAATACATGTTGTGGTTTAATACATGTTGTGGTTTAATATTAATACATGTTGTGGTTTAATACATGTTTTGGTTTAATATTAATACATGTTCTGGTTTAATACATGTTTTGGTTTCATACATGTTCTGGTTTAATACATGTTTTGGTTTAATACTGTACATGTTGTGGTTTAATACATGTTGTGGTTTAATATTAATACATGTTGTGGTTTAATACATGTTGTGGTTTAATATTAATACATGTTGTGGTTTAATACATGTTTTGGTTTAATATTAATACATGTTCTGGTTTAATACATGTTTTGGTTTCATACATGTTCTGGTTTAATACATGTTTTGGTTTAATACTGTACATGTTGTGATTTAATACATGTTGTGGTTTAATATTAATACATGTTGTGGTTTAATACTGTACATGTTGTGGTTTAATACATGCTGTGGTTTAACACATGTTGTAATTTAATACATGTTGTGGTTTAACACATGTTGTGGTTTAATAGCGTGGAATAATCACATCTCTGTGTTCACATCTTGTTCCTCGTATAGCCACTGAATCCACAGAAAGCAGATTGTTTCTAGAAGCATTCTCACTCTAAACACCTTAACCTTGTCCACGGGGCGTTCTTTTTTAAACCCTATGATTCCTCAGGCTTTGTGTAAACATGGTTAATAATCAGTGTTTGAGACGGGCGGGGCACCTCCCCCCTCCCCTGCCTGCCTGCACACCTCTCCCCAGGACTCTCGTTAGTCCAACAGCTGGGCTCAAATCAAACCCCCCCTCCTCGGCCCGTCACTCTGTCGGAATGTTTGCACATCTTTGAAAGCCAACAGTGCGCTTTTAATTAATTGTCCGGCTTTGCTCCTGAAACAATGTCCTAATTCTGCCATTTAGTATCATGGTGTTGTTATCTCCTCAGCCAGATTTCTGTAAATAGTCATATTAAAAACTTTAATCTCTTCAATGGAAAATGAAGTGCGGCTGAAAAGCCTGTCATGTGTTGAGATAAATATTATCTAAAACCTCCTCTCTCTCTCTGTCTCTCTCTCTCTCTCTCTCTCTCTCTCTCTCTCTCTCTCTCTCTCTCTCTCTCTCTCTCTCTCACTTTCTCTCTCTGTCTCTCTCTTTCTCTGTCTCTCTCTCTCTGTCTGTCTCTCTTTCTCTCTCTCTCTTTCTCTCTCTCAGTCTCTCTCTCGGTCTCTCTCTGTCTGTCTCTCTCTCTCTGTATCTCTCTCTCTCTCTCGGTATATCTCTGTCTGTCTGTCTGTCTGTCTCTCTCCCCCTCTCTCTCTCTCTCTCTCTCTCTATCTCTCTCTCTCTCTCTCCCTCTCTCTCCCTCTCTCTATCTCTATCTTCCCTTCCAATTGCCCTCCCCCTCCTCTCTCTATGTTCAGAAGATTTCAGAGGAATATTTCATCCAAAAACACAAGCATGTAATAAGTGAAGGACCCGTCTCACTGCTCTAGACAGCTCTGCTAGCGGCTGCACTGCTGGCTCCAGCCTCCTCCAGACCACCAGGCCTTTCACACCGGAGACGGTTCCCCAGCGTAGTCTCTAACCGGCCGGCACGTTCACACCGGGAGTAACTGGTTCGGAACATGACGGAGGCTTTAGATCGGCCCTCTAAGAAGTCAAGTCAAGTCAAGTCAAGAGTTTTATTTGTCACGGCATACAAGCATACAGTGAAATGCGGGGGGGTCATGCCCGCAGCGATTGTGCAATAATACAAGTAATAAGAATAGGATGAGAATAAGACATTTGTGCAATAATACAAGTAATAAGAATAAGACATAACAGGTATAATGTACATAAAGTTTACAAAAGGCATGGTAAGACATGCTAAGGTCCTGCGATAGTGCAATACAATGTTAGCTACGGATGAGACACTGGGTCTTATGTACACTACTATACTGAGCACAGATTTTTCATGTTCCGAACCAGTGTGAACGCAACCAGCCGCTTGGAGATTATGTTCGGGAAGCGGCGCCGGCACTTGATGTTTGTCATAATGAAGACATGGGGCCATGCCAGGCTGAAACATCAATTGACTCGAGTTTTCCACCCGGCAGCTGTGTGTATTTGCCATGTCTCGCCCCTTCATCAATGGAGGCCGACACACGTATTCCAATACACATCTCACTACATTTTGCGCATGTATAATCGCGGGAGGGGGCCGGGGGTGTGGTCTTTTGTGTGTAACCTGGACTCGCAATGGATAGGTTTGTTGTCAGAAGCGGTGCCGGTTGGTCGCGATGAAATGGGCTCTACACATAACCAGCTGCTATACCACACTGAAGTGAGGTGGCTATCTCGAGGCAGAGTATTAAATCGCCTTTTTTAACTCAGAGAAGAAGCGCAGATTTTCCTTGCAGACAAAAACAGCCCATTGGCAGATACATGTGCTGATAATGAGCTGGATTACGAAACTCCATTAGTGACACTCCAGGTTAATCAGCGGATATTTTGGGGTAATTCGTCATTTGTGTGACGAGCTACTGAAAGTCAAGTTCACTGGACAGGCCCTCGCGAAGTTCTGGATATCAGTCCGGAACGAGTACCCAGGGTTGTGTAATGCTGCGCTGAGAAAGCGTGTCCCCTTCTCATCAACATACCTCTGTGAGGCCGGATTTTCAGAGTAGAAGCGGGCCAAAGCGCATGTGAGCGCATTTTCTTTTCATGTTCTGGCAACATATTTAGGCTAAATATGCCTTGTTTTATAAATGTGTATACAGAAACAATTCCGTTGCTTTTTTTGATAATATTAATACATTTCATTGATAACATAGTGCTGTAATTACATTTTCTAATAAATATGCATGATCAAGTTCAACAATGTGTGCTTTTATTTTGATATTCCTTATTTCCACGTTGAAATTACGCGATACATTAACACTTTCAGTGCCGGCCATTAACATGGTAAAGCATGGTTAAATGCCACCACCCACTTCAATGATAGCGTTGTGAACGCATAATCTCTGTCTTAAATTATGGCTATGTGTCTAATCTGCCTGTCGCTTATCAATGACTTGTTTGCAGTCAACATTGTCGAAACGGATAGTTTTTTAATCGGTTCATTTCCGTTTTATAGCATTTTGAAAAGCCCTAGTTTTCAAGGAAAATATATAGATTCCGTGATAAAAGGCATTTACTGGAATATTCTGGAATACACAAACACGTTGTAATTTTTCGGCCTATTTATGAATCGTTTTCAAATAAACGCTAGATTATCGATAGCATGTGTACTTATGCACGCTATAGAGGCGGGCTGAAATATCGATTCTCTCATTTCCTGATCGCGCACACACAGACACACACACACACACACACACACACACACACACACGCATAGGGCAAACGCTGATATATAGGTGAAAATAGCTCTGATTATCCTAAGACTGGTAAAATAAATTCCTTACCTGAGATCAGATGTTATCCAAAAAGATTATTCCAATTCCTGATTGCCATTCCAAATATCGATCACGCTTATTGATTACAGTGTTGGGTACTGTAAATACATAATCCACGCGTTTTCCGGGCCGGCGAGCACAATGGATTCTTCAGTTGGCTTGAGGGAAAAGTAAAATGAGGAAACTGGCCACTCCCCCTTCGTCAGTGTAAAGTAATGGGGTGCAGTTACACAGGGAGAGACGATAGGGGGCGGTATCTTCCCAATTGAGCTCAGAGAGAGTCTGCAACACTAGCGTGAGGCTCGATTGATGAAATATGAATTAAAATCGCCAATAAAAGAAAAACTACAAACAAACGCTATATAGCGTCGGGGGCACTCAAAGGTCGGCATGAACTAACGACAAAACGCGTCCGTGGCACTCAATGTGTTAAGTGTGTGGGGTCGCCAAGAAAAATCCTAAATAAAATGGGGTCGTGGTATAAAAAAGTTTGAGAACCCCTGATCTACACTCATTGCACACACATCCACA
>NC_140183.1:20288842-20326342 GCF_963971535.1 Notolepis coatsorum | reverse complement strand
TACCTCCCCTCTCTCTCTTACCTCCCCTCTCTCTCTCTCTTACCTCCCCTCTCTCTCTTACCTCCCCTCTCTCTCTTACCTCCCCTCTCTCTCTCTTACCTCCCCTCCCTCTCTCTCTCTTACCTCCCCTCTCTCTCTTACCTCCCCTCTCTCTCTCTTACCTCCCCTCTCTCTCTTACCTCCCCTCCCTCTCTCTCTCTTACCTCCCCTCTCTCTCTTACCTCCCCCCTCTCTCTCTTACCTCCCCTCTCTCTCTTACCTCCCCCCTCCCCTCTTAACTCCCCCCTCTCTCTTACCTCCCCTCTCTCTCTTACCTCCCCCCTCCCCTCTCTTACCTCCCCCCTCCCCTCTCTTACCTCCCCTCTCTCTATCTTACCTCCCCTCCTCTCTCTTACCTCCCCTCCTCTCTCTTACCTCCTCTCTCTCTCTCTTACCTCCCCTCCTCTCTCTTACCTCCTCTCTCTCTCTCTTACCTCCCCTCCTCTCTCTCTTACCTCCCCTCTCTCTCTCTTACCTCCCTCCTCTCTCTCTCTCTCTCTTACCTCCCCTCCTCTCTCTTACCTCCTCTCTCTCTCTCTTACCTCCCCTCCTCTCTCTCTTACCTCCCCTCTCTCTCTCTTACCTCCCTCCTCTCTCTCTCTCTCTCTCTCTCTTACCTCCCCTCCTCTCTCTCTCTCTTACCTCCCCTCCCCCCTCTCTCTCTTACCTCCCCTCCCCTCTCTCTCTGTCTTACCTCCCCTCCTCTCTCTCTCTCTCTTACCTCCCCTCCCCTCTCTCTCTCTTACCTCCCCTCCCCTCTCTCTCTCTCTTACCTCCCCTCCTCTCTCTCTCTTACCTCCCCTCCCCTCTCTCTCTCTTACCTCCCCTCCCCTCTCTCTCTCTCTTACCTCCCCTCCCCTCTCTCTCTCTCCCACACGGGCCGCAGCCTGCACTCAGTCACCTGCTTAACTAGGAGTGGGTCTCCGCTGGCCGTAGATTAAGCTAGATGAGTGTCTGTGCCGGAGATAAGAGCCATCGACCTTCAAGTTTTTGGGTTCACATAAACACGGCGAGCGCGAGCTAACCTGTTAATTGCTAAATACACGCCTCATGCAAATAGTGTGTTTGTTTACTTAATGAGGGGCTATCTGGGTTCAGCTCGACAGGGAGGCTACTGCAGGCAGATGGTCCAGTGTTCTCGTCTGCCCTTGAGTGAGGGCACCAACCCAGTGCTAGCAGCAGGGATATAGCTCAGGATCTGGTACAACAGCTCCGGCTTTGATTATCAAAGCTATGGAAGAGTAGAAGGGTTTTGTCTGTGTGTGTGTGTGTGTGTGTGTGTGTATATGCATGTGTGTGTGTGTGTGTGTGTGTGTGTGTGTGTGTGTGTGTGTGTGTGTGTGTGTATATGCATGTGTGTGTGTGTGTGTGTGTGCGTGCGTACAGACATACATGCATGTGCACGTGAGCGTGCGGGACCTTTGTCTTTTTAATCTAACGCTGCACCCCCCCCCCCCCCGGTCTCTCCAGAGGACATCTTCCCCTGCAAGGCGTGTGGGATCTGGTACCGCAGCGAGAGGAACCTGCAGGCCCACCTGATGTACTACTGCAGCGGGCGGCAGAGGGAGCCCGAGACCACGGTGGAGGACAGCGACGGCGGCCCCCACCAGACCCCGAGCGTCTGCCCCTTCCCACAATGCAACAAGAGCTTCTCCGGGGCCCGGGCGCTGGAGCTACACCTTAGCACCTCCCACAGCGGTGAGTAGGGAGGAGTTACACCTTAGCACCTCCCACAGCGGTGAGTAGGGAGGAGTTACACCTTAGCACCTCCCACAGCGGTGAGTAGGGAGGAGTTACACCTTAGCACCTCCCACAGCGGTGAGTAGGGATGAGTTACACCTTAGCACCTCCCACAGCGGTGAGTAGGGAGGAGTTACACCTTAGCACCTCCCACAGCGGTGAGTAGGGAGGAGTTACACCTTAGCACCTCCCACAGCGGTGAGTAGGGATGAGTTACACCTTAGCACCTCCCACAGCGGTGAGTAGGGAGGAGTTACACCTTAGCACCTCCCACAGCGGTGAGTAGGGAGGAGTTACACCTTAGCACCTCCCACAGCGGTGAGTAGGGAGGAGTTACACCTTAGCACCTCCCACAGCGGTGAGTAGGGAGGAGTTACACCTTAGCACCTCCCACAGCGGTGAGTAGGGAGGAGTTACACCTTAGCACCTCCCACAGCGGTGAGTAGGACCAGAAGGGAGAGGTTTTTCAACAGGAACACATTATATATATATATACACATACTGTACTGAACAGAATATGTTATTGTCGCTGGAGATGTATTTATAAGAGAACCTAACACCTGCGTATTTGTCAATCATTGTGATAAAGAAACACTTCCTGAGATGAATAAATGAGTTTCCATGCAGGTTCAGAAAAACGGCAGTTGTTTCTCCTCAGAATAAATAAATATATATTGTACTGTCTGCCTGCTCAGGAGCCAGTTTATCCTTCAGCAAAGAGGAGAGGAATAAGCGTTGGCATAATGCATCAGCCTCTGATGGCGTCTGCAGTTGACTCTGAGCGAGAAGTGGGAGGCGAGATTCTGAGCATTCTCTCCCTTTTATCTTCCTCACAGGTGTCAAAATGGAAGAGAGCCTCCCTCCTGGCACCAGCTTGAAATGCACAATCTGTAACTACACGGCGGATTCTCTTATTACATTCCAGCATCACATCCTGTCTCACCTGTCACAGGCGGCCTTCAGATGTAATCACTGCCATATCGGCTTCCAGAGCCACAGGGAGCTCCTGCAGCACCAGGACCTACACCGGCACGGCGGCAAACTTCACAGGGAGGGCGACGGCACCGAGCATTCCCCCCGGGGCCCAGACGAGAGCCTCCTCCACCACCACCAGCAGCAGCAGCAGGCCCGTGTGGAGCTGGCCAACAGGAAGGACGCGCTGCTGGGCAGTCCCAAGGGAACCCACAACAAGGAGACCAACACGGAGGGAGAGGCCGACAAGGCGGAGAAGAAGCCCCTGCTGTCCGTTCAGAAGGGAGAGGCTCACCCCGGCAGCAAGGCCAGCTTCTCTTACACCAGGATCAAGTCGGAGCCCTCCAGCCCCCGCCTGGCCTCCTCCCCCGTGCAGCACAACATGCCCACGTTTCCCATGGGCCCCTTCCTGTCTCAGTTTGCTTTCTCCCAGGACATTTCGGTGGTCCCGCAGGCTTCGGAGATTCTGGCTAAAATGTCGGAGCTGGTCCACCGGAGGCTGCGCCACGGAGGGAACAGCTACCCCCCTGTCATCTACAGCCCCCTCATGCCCAAAGGGGCCACCTGTTTCGAATGCAATATCACCTTCAACAACCTGGACAACTACTTGGTCCACAAAAAGCACTACTGCAACAGCCGCTGGCAGCACATGGCCAAGTCCCCCGACTTCTCCGGCCTCACGGACAAGGTGAGCGAGGCGGTGAGCCCCAACAGCGGCCACAGTTCCGTCAGCCTGCTGGCCGGCTGCCACCCCGCCGCCGAGGCCGACGGCCACCTCATGCAGTCCGCCTGTCTGAGCTCCTCCACCGTTCTGGACATGATCAATGCCAGCGCCAATAAGGGGCCAGAGAAGGACCTCCAGGTGAAGAAGGTGACCACCCCGACCGGCACGGAGGACCTGCTGAACGGCAAGCCGGCGGAGGGCAAGAGCCCCAGCACGGGGCTGGTGGAGAGCGACAACGACCCCAACAAGACCACCTGCGAGGCCTGCAACATCACGTTCAGCCGCCACGAGACCTTCATGGTCCACAAGCAGTACTACTGTGCCACGCGCCACGACCCGCCCATGAAGCGCATGTCTGCCAACAAGCTGCCCTCCATGCAGAGGACCTTGAGGACCCGCAAGCGCAGGAAGATGTACGAGATGTGTCTCCCCGAGGAGGAGGAGCACGCGAGGCCCCCTATGGGACAGCCGGGCTTCCTGGGGGTCCCTCCCATGGGTAGCCACGGTAACCCCTGTACGTCGCAGGAGGCGGCGGAGAGCCTGGCCGATCGCTTCCACCCGCGCTGTGACATCTTCCCGGGGATGGTGCCCAAGCACCTGGAGGCCTCGCTCACCGTCACCAAGTCTATTCTGGCTCCTAAATGCAACGCCATGGACCAGCAGGAGCTGGACGCACCCATCGATCTCAGCAAAAAGTGCTCCCCGGCCCCCGACAAGACGTGCGGCTCCCCTAAAAGACTGTTGGACTATCACGAATGTACCGTGTGCAAGATCAGTTTTAACAAAGTGGAGAACTACCTGGCGCACAAACAGAACTTCTGCCCCGTGACGGCCATCGCTGCCGCCGCCGCCCAGCAGCAACAACCACAACCACAACACGGCGAGAGCGGCAGCCTGGAGCCGGCCGTGTTCCCAGACGTGAAGAGTGAGGGCAATAACAATCCCGATGACGTCTACGATAAGAGCCCTGGCAAATGTGAGAAGAATGGCAACGGGAAGATGCCGGTGCAGAACGGGGGAATGTTCCCCCCTCACCTGGGCCCTGTGCCGGGGCTCAAGCCTTTCGCCGAGCCCCAGCTCATCCCCCCTAAAGACGAGAACAAGAGTCTGTTTCTGCCCCACTGCCTGTACCCCGGAGCCATAAAGAAGGTGAAAGGGGCCGAGCAAATATCTCCGTACTTCGGGGGGAAGCCGACCGATTATGTATCAGGGGGGGGGCCGGTGATGCAGGGAGAGCCCGGCGAACAGGAGCAGAGCGTTAACGGAGGAGGAGGAGCGGAGTCCGCGGCTAACGGCTGCCCCCACCCCGGCAAGGAGCCCCTGCCGCCGCTGCCCAAGAACCGGGGCATGGTCATCGTCAACGGAGGGGGCCACAAGCCGGAGGAGCGGTCGGGCACCACGCCGCCGCAGCAGCAGGAGAACCAGGCCCACACGCCACAGCAGGCGGACGCTCACCCCGCCAACCCCTCGCCGACGTGGGGCGCCGAGACCCCGGCGGACGCCAACGAGAACGCGTCGCCCCCTTCCTCCAAGTCCCCCAGCGAGGAGGCGGCGCCGGCAGCTACTACTAAAGGCGTGAACGGCTCGGCGCCCGGCAGCGGCAAGTACTGCCGCCTCTGCGACATCCAGTTCAACAACCTGTCAAACTTTATCACCCATAAGAAGTTCTACTGTTCGTCGCACGCCGCGGAGCACGTGAAATAAGAGGGAGACGTTGTGGTCACTCCCGAGCTCCGCCCGTCGTATCCCTTCTTCTTCTGTCTGGGCACACTGTCGTGTCTGGAAGAGTGCATCACGCAGTTCTCAACGCTGCTTGTGGACAATCAAGAGGAGCTTCTTCTTTCATCGTTTTAAGACTTAAAAATGCAAAACCGTTGGTTAAAAAAAATAAAATGAAAAGAGAAACATGAATCAAGAGTAATATTGGTGCCACTTTCACATTTATTTATTTTACAATCAGTATTAATAGGAGTAGTGATCTTAATTTAAAATTCAAACTGAAATTTATATCAAGAGTTGTTTGTAATGTTATTGTATAGTCATTCTTGTGTAGCACACATTTACACTGTAACGTAGGCTCAGTGAATCAATAGACAGAATACGAAAATGAGATGCATTTTAGACACAAAAATAGCTACTGAGGCACTTGTGTGTTATTCTTATTTGCTGTACCCGTTTTTGTATATGCTCAAAATGTCACTTGCAGCTTGCGATTCATGACTTCACAGCCTTAAAGGAACACGCCGTCATTATAGGGAATACACTCACCGTCTTCTCAGGCAGACAAGAAGATAGACACCAATTTCCTCCCTGTGCGTTCAGTAGAAAGCTATCTGGCTGCAAGCTATCCTAGCTTAGCACAAATGTACAGAAGCGGATTACGGACCACTAGCCTATAGCTTAAAACTCCGGAAAAGAGGCGTTTGAGGCCAACAGCTGGTATCCGCTTCCATTAATTTGCGCTAAGCTAGGCTATAGCTTGCAGCCGTATAGCTTTCCACTGAACGCACAGAGGAGTGATTGTATATACATCTTCTTGGCCGACTCCGGAGAAGACGGTGAGCACGTTTCCCACGACGTCGCCGTGTTCCTTTGACAAAGCGCCCGTTTGGGAGGCGATGACCAGGCCTGCGTCTCACGTGTTGACATCAGGACATGGCTTTATACATATGTGGCTGTTTGTCTCCGTCTTTTCTTCAACTCAGATATGGATGTGTTCACGAGGATGGAGCGTTCTTGTATAGTTACTCGTGTTTCTGTTTAATGATACACTTTGGTCTCCCTTTTTGAAATTTGCTCTCAATGCAATACTTTGTAAATGAGGGACACGCGTTACTGAAAGCAGTATTATGAAACGGGGGAAACTGTGCATATAATTATTTGTAATCCCCCCGTAGGGAAAGATAAAAAAGAACAAAAAAACGAATTGTACAAGAATGAAGTTTATTGCAGAGGAAGGAGGCGGTTGGAGGTCTGTGTGTTACTGATGTAAAATGATCATTCCAATGTCCTGATTGTGGGAGAAAAATGTTTCTTAAAAAACGTTGTCGCTATGCATGTATATGGATGGAATACAATTCCAGATCTGTTGGAAATTTTTATTTTGATGTGGTGTCATAATTAAACTTAAATCCTCAGGATAATCCAACGCCGTCTGGTCGTTCTTTCAGTTCATACGAGTGATGGATCGGAGTTATTAGATCAATTAAAATGTATTATACAGTACAAGGAAAACAAGTTTGACATCCAAGAGTGCAAATGTAACAGTATAGTGCTATAGAAATATACAATGTACAGGTGATTCAACTGGATATAAAATATATAAATGTCTACTACTGAGTAATAGTACTAATCAGATGTATGTACAGTGGTGTAGTATTATTGTACAGTGATACAGGTATAAAGACACTATGGTAGTAACTTTAGTAAGTCATACTGGCCAGTGGTATAACTAGTAAGAAATGACAAAATAAATAGAAAATGTTTTTTTTTTTTATTTACAAATATTAAGGCAAAACACATACATATTTGCAAATGACCAAATAATCCAGTTTGTTAGAACTGGTCTGATGACATAAATATGTCAAGTGTATTTCCAGTAGGGAACATCCCTGAACTAGAGCCTGTACCTCCCCGGCCATAACTGAAGACAAACTCAACACATACTGTATACCTCTATGGGTATAACAATACAGAATATTCTGCTGGAAATTTATGGAATGAAAGCCATCAAGTAGCCCCCATGGGTAACTGTTGTAATTATTGTAATTATTTTTGGCACTGACTGGCCGGGTAAGGAGACTGCAATCTCTTGCCCGGTGAAGCTCACCTGGGATTTCTTAACTGTGAAACATAACTTAATAATATCCCTGTTTATTTCAATACAAACGCTTCCAGTACCTGGGGAAACATGAAATAGTTTCACGTTTTAATTGAGCGGTATAGATACTTGGGTATAGCTTTAAAGTGGGAACGTTACTTGGAGGGATACGTGAAATCAATCCCACCTCATTCTACATTAAATTATTTGAAATATATTCAATTATAGTTGTTGCCCTGGCCAGGACGGACACAGGTAGGGAGCTGCTGGCAGCGGGTCACTCGCTCTGCTGTCTGGACTGCTTCTGGTGGACCAGCTTCAAGATGTGCTGGCTGATGACGGACGGCCTCTCGTAGATCATTCGCCGGTCCGCTCCTCCGACGTGGATGTGATTGGCCGATGGATACGACTCGTCCAGGAACTTCTTTTGAAGCCTCGCCACCACCTGGAACAAGGATCATTATTAAATCATTTTACACATCCATTGGATATTATTAAAATAGTCTGGGGGAAAAAGAAAAAAAAATTAAAAATAAGAGGTTTAAGAGGTTAAAGGGGAACTCCAACATTTTGGGAAATTAGCTTATTTAACATCTTCCCTGGAGTTAGACAAGAAGATACATACCTTTTTTGTCTCTGTGCGTACATTTTAGCTTTGGGAATAGACGCTCCGTTAGCATAGCTTAGCTTCATCACTGGAAGTGAGGCAGGACAGTAGCCTTACAGTGCCTTACAGTGTATTGCAAGGTCTGACATTGACCAAATTCGATATGCATGACCTTGGTGGGCTCTAGGTCAACTCCTGAAAAGGGGGTCAATGTCAGACCTTGCAATCAAAAGTTAGGGGGCGCACTGAAATTATGGCAAGGGTTATTAGCCCCCTAACTTTTGATTGCAAAGTCTGACATTGACCCCCTTTTCAGGAGTTGACCTAGAGCCCACCAAGGTCATGCATATCAAGTTTGGTCAATGTCAGACCTTGCAATACACTGTAAGGCACTGTAAGGCTACTGTCCTGCCTCACTTCCAGTGATGAAGCTAAGCTATGCTAACGGAGCGTCTATTCCCAAAGCTAAAATGCACGCACAGAGACAACAAAGGTATGTATCTTCTTGTCTAACTCCAGGGAAGATGTTAAATAAGCTAATTTCCCAAAATGTTGGAGTTCCCCTTTAAACATACAACATAAAGAATGTGGGGTTTATAAAATAATGTGACAGGAGAGGGCTTATTTATACATTTCATCCTACGAAAAAAACATAAATAATAACAATATTATAAACAACGTTTATAATAATACAAAAATGTATTGGTAATTCTCACTTGATTTAGGTGCTCTGGAATCTGCCGGTCAAAAGAATCTCCAGTGATCACACTCACTGATGTCCCACTGGAGAGAGGCTTGAACTTTGCAATATCCCTAAAAAGAGAAATATGAGCAACTACAGTCAATACAGAATATTGCTGGAAACATTGAATATTGGAATGAGAGCTTTGAGTACTAACCCTAACATAACAGCATACTGTTGAGTTATACTAATCAACAAAATAACAGTTATTAACAGCATACTGTTGAGTTATACTAATCAACAAAATAACAGTTATTAACAGCATACTGTTGAGTTATACTAATCAACAAAATAACAGTTATTAACAGCATACTGTTGAGTTATACTAATCAACAAAATAACAGTTATTAACAGCATACTGTTGAGTTATACTAATCAACAAAATAACAGTTATTAACAGCATACTGTTGAGTTATACTAATCAACAAAATAACAGTCATGAACGATATACTGTTGACAGTTATACCATCAACAGACTAACAGTTATTAACAGCATATTGTTAACAGTTATACCATCAACAGACTAACAGTTATTAACAGCATATTGTTAACAGTTATACCATCAACAGAATAAGATATTAACAGCATATTATTAACAGTTATATACCAATCAACAAAATACCTCAGATGTCCATTTTAGAGTTAGAGTGTTGTGTTCATTCATAGTTAAAGACAGTAGAGGTTGAGTACTTTATTATCTGAAGATGGTGAGTTAGAGTGTTGTGTTCACTCATAGTTAAAGACAGTAGAGGTTGAGTACTTTGGGGTGATATATCACATTCACACAACACACACAATTGTAAATACACAGGCTGTCCAAAACACATCATAACAGAGTCCTATGTGTTCCTCTGTGCCAGGGTTGGGTTAATAACAGAGTCCTATGTGTTCCTCTGTGCCAGGGTTGGGTTAATAACAGCTCATAACAGCTCATAACAGAGTCCTATGTGTTCCTCTGTGCCAGGGTTGGGTTAATAACAGCTCATAACAGCTCATAACAGAGTCCTATGTGTTCCTCTGTGCCAGGGTTGGGTTAATAACAGCTCATAACAGCTCATAACAGAGTCCTATGTGTTCCTCTGTGCCAGGGTTGGGTTAATAACAGAGTCCTATGTGTTCCTCTGTGCCAGGGTTGGGTTAATAACAGAGTCCTATGTGTTCCTCTGTGCCAGGGTTGGGTTAATAACAGAGTCCTATGTGTTCCTCAGTGCCAGGGTTGGGTTAATAACAGCTCCTCTGTGCCAGGGTTGGGTTAATATTAATAACAGCTCATAACACGGTTATCTTACCCGACTTGAGCTGCACTTTCATTCAGGAAGTAGTGCTCGTCCACGGCGCCGCTCTGGTGGGCGGGATCACTCATCAGGTATTTCTGTAAGACAGGAACACATGAAGTTCAACGTTGTTATCAGGGATGATGCTCGATATTGGCTTTTTTACCGATATACCGATATTGTCCAACTCTTAATTTCCGATACCGATATCAACCGATATCAACCGATACTGATATATGCAGGGTTTCCCCCCGCCAAAAAACGGAATAATTTCAGGTAATTAACATTACATATCTCTTGTTGTGGAATTAACACAACATTATGCATACTTATTACTTTTGACAATACATTTAATCAGAATTTGTTCTTACTTGCTTGCCTGGGTAAATAAAGGTTATAGAAATATAAAAATTAAAAATTTTAAAACCGATACCGATATTTTCCGATATCACATTTTAATGCCAATAACGGCCGATAATATCGGACATCCCTAGTTGTTATCCCTCAGACAGTCTGGCTAGCAGTGTGTCACACAGCCTCCTAGCTGGGTGTCTGTCTCCTCACAGCCTCCTAGCTGGGTGTCTGTCTCCTCACAGCCTCCTAGCTGGGTGTCTGTCTCCTCACAGCCTCCTAGCTGGGTGTCTGTCTCCTCCTCACAGAGCCTCCTAGCAGGGTGTCTGTCTCCTCTCAGCCTCCTAGCTGGGTGTCTGTCTCCTCACAGAGCCTCCTAGCTGGGTGTCTGTCTCCTCACAGCCTCCTAGCTGGGTGTCTGTCTCCTCTCAGCCTCCTAGCTGGGTGTCTGTCTCCTCCTCACACAGCCTCCTAGCTGGGTGTCTGTCTCCTCTCAGCCTCCTAGCTGGGTGTCTGTCTCCTCTCAGCCTCCTAGCTGGGTGTCTGTCTCCTCACAGCCTCCTAGCTGGGTGTCTGTCTCCTCTCAGCCTCCTAGCTGGGTGTCTGTCTCCTCCTCACACAGCCTCCTAGCTGGGTGTCTGTCTCCTCTCAGCCTCCTAGCTGGGTGTCTGTCTCCTCCTCACAGCCTCCTAGCTGGGTGTCTGTCTCCTCCTCACAGCCTCCTAGCTGGGTGTCTGTCTCCTCACAGCCTCCTAGCTGGGTGTCTGTCTCCTCCTCACACAGCCTCCTAGCTGGGTGTCTGTCTCCTCTCAGCCTCCTAGCTGGGTGTCTGTCTCCTCTCAGCCTCCTAGCTGGGTGTCTGTCTCCTCACAGAGCCTCCTAGCTGGGTGTCTGTCTCCTCTCAGCCTCCTAGCTGGGTGTCTGTCTCCTCTCAGCCTCCTAGCTGGGTGTCTGTCTCCTCACAGCCTCCTAGCTGGGTGTCTGTCTCCTCACACAGCCTCCTAGCTGGGTGTCTGTCTCCTCACAGCCTCCTAGCTGGGTGTCTGTCTCCTCTCAGCCTCCTAGCTGGGTGTCTGTCTCCTCACAGAGCCTCCTAGCTGGGTGTCTGTCTCCTCTCAGCCTCCTAGCTGGGTGTCTGTCTCCTCACAGAGCCTCCTAGCTGGGTGTCTGTCTCCTCACACAGCCTCCTAGCTGGGTGTCTGTCTCCTCACACAGCCTCCTAGCTGGGTGTCTGTCTCCTCACACAGCCTCCTAGCTGGGTGTCTGTCTCCTCTCAGCCTCCTAGCTGGGTGTCTGTCTCCTCCTCACACAGCCTCCTAGCTGGGTGTCTGTCTCCTCCTCACACAGCCTCCTAGCTGGGTGTCTGTCTCCTCCTCACAGCCTCCTAGCAGGGTGTCTGTCTCCTCACAGAGCCTCCTAGCTGGGTGTCTGTCTCCTCACAGAGCCTCCTAGCAGGGTGTCTGTCTCCTCCTCACAGCCTCCTAGCAGGGTGTCTGTCTCCTCCTCACAGAGCCTCCTAGCAGGGTGTCTGTCTCCTCACAGCCTCCTAGCAGGGTGTCTGTCTCCTCACAGAGCCTCCTAGCTGGGTGTCTGTCTCCTCACAGCCTCCTAGCTGGGTGTCTGTCTCCTCACAGCCTCCTAGCTGGGTGTCTGTCTCCTCTCAGCCTCCTAGCTGGGTGTCTGTCTCCTCTCAGCCTCCTAGCTGGGTGTCTGCTCTGCCACAAACAACAGATCCAGTCACAAGCGGTCCGTGTGGAACAACACGCTTCACGGCGCTCTGGAGGGAAACCCGTCGGCCTGAAGCAGACGTAAGATAACACCGGTGTAGCTGAGGTGGTGACGTCTCGCTGAACACGATGCTCTGTGTCACTTTGTTATAATAATGTGGTGCTGAGCAGGTGTTTCTACTACAGTGTAAACACACATTCAAACTGGCCAGGCGTGGTCCGTGTCAGTGAGCAGGTGTTTCTACTACAGTGTAAAAACACATTCAAACTGGCCAGGCGTGGTCCGTGTCAGTGAGCAGGTGTTTCTACTACAGTGTAAAAACACATTCAAACTGGCCAGGCGTGGTCTGTGTCAGTGAGCAGGTGTTTCTACTACAGTGTAAAAACACATTCAAACTGGCCAGGCGTGGTCTGTGTCAGTGAGCAGGTGTTTCTACTACAGTGTAAAAACACATTCAAACTGGCCAGGCGTGGTCTGTGTCAGTGAGCCGGTGTTTCTACTACAGTGTAAAAACACATTCAAACTGGCCAGGCGTGGTCTGTGTCAGTGAGCAGGTGTTTCTACTACAGTGTAAAAACACATTCAAACTGGCCAGGCGTGGTCTGTGTCAGTGAGCCGGTGTTTCTACTACAGTGTAAAAACACATTCAAACTGGCCAGGCGTGGTCTGTGTCAGTGAGCAGGTGTTTCTACTACAGTGTAAAAACACATTCAAACTGGCCAGGCGTGGTCTGTGTCAGTGAGCAGGTGTTTCTACTACAGTGTAAAAACACATTCAAACTGGCCAGGCGTGGTCTGTGTGTCAGTGAGCAGGTGTTTCTACTACAGTGTAAAAACACATTCAAACTGGCCAGGCGTGGTCTGTGTGTCAGTGAGCAGGTGTTTCTACTACAGTGTAACAACACATTCAAACTGGCCAGGCGTGGTCTGTGTGTCAGTGAGCAGGTGTTTCTACTACAGTGTAACAACACATTCAAACTGGCCAGGCGTGGTCTGTGTGTCAGTGAGCAGGTGTTTCTACTACAGTGTAAAAACACATTCAAACTGGCCAGGCGTGGTCTGTGTGTCAGTGAGCAGGTGTTTCTACTACAGTGTAACAACACATTCAAACTGGCCAGGCGTGGTCTGTGTCGGTGAGCAGGTGTTTCTACTACAGTGTAAAAACACATTCAAACTGGCCAGGCGTGGTCTGTGTCAGTGAGCAGGTGTTTCCATGAGACAGAAGAACAGGGATCTCAACAGGCATGTTATCCCTCTGCCCCCCCGAGCAGTTTGGTTATGTATTACTGAGCAGGTATTCCTATACCACGGGGGGGGGGGGGGGGGGGGGGGAATCTCTCATGACCTGACAGGGCTGGCCCAAGCCTTTATGGGACCCTAAGTAAAGTGTTATTTGGGCCCCCCCCCCTACAACTTCTTTGGGTAAGTTTTGCTGTTCTCTCTCTCTCTCTCTCTCTCTCTCTCTCTCTCTCTCTCTCTCTCTCTCTCTCTCTCTCTCTCTGTTTACATTTTTATTTTGTTTTTTATTTTATTTTATACATATATAGTTTTTGTTTTTTGTTTTGCATATATATATATATTTTTTTTTTCTTTTCTTTTCTTTTTTATGTTTAAAATAGTACACTCATTTGAGTAGTGGAAAAGGGGTATAGGATTAAATAAGTGTATACTTCTTCCTACTCCTTTTCGAACATGCAGATTGAGTTGTTTTTCTTTTTTGTTATTGTTTGTTGTATTCATTGCATGTTCGAAATAAAGACTTCAAATCAAATCAAAAATCTCTCTCTCTCTCTCTCTCTCTCTCTCTCTCTCTCTCTCTCTCTCTCTCTCTCTCTCTCTCTCTCTCTCTCTCTCTCTCTCTCTCTCTCTCTCTCTCTCTCTCTCTCTCTCTCTCTCTCTCTCTCTCTTGATTAAATCCACATGAAAAGACTATATCCACAAAGACAATTAATTTAAAGAACATAGATAATAAAGCTGCAGATGAAAGATGGAACCTGCCAACATGGTAATAACTGTATTTTAAAACACAATGCACAGGAAGCAGCATGCACACACCTGCAGCTCCCAAGCTACTGTGTTTTTGTGGCTGTTCCAACTGACCAAACAGCTGTGATTGGAGGATCAGGAAAGGAGGGGCTGGGTTTAAGATAGGGAAATTCACATCAACATTCAATTTGAAAAAGCTGCTACATAACGTTTGACGGCAAACGCCTGTCATTTGAAACAAAGTCTCACATGCTGCTCGGTCAACACATGGAATCTATAAAAGAAGGAAGGGTCATCATCGCGTCACTGTGTAGCGTGTGAACGAACGCACATTGGTGCCAAGTGTGGAAACGTTCAGTTCGGCCGACATTGAGTTGAATGGGATCCGCCGTCTCCTGGTCATTTAAACAGGATGTCAGGATCATTGGCAATTTGTTGCATTTTTAACTTGCTAACGTTTGATATATTGGTTGGTGTATATTTCCTCAGATAGCTATCAGTTCTATCTTTAATCTTTCAAAATGTTCAGTTGCTATTAGGGATGGGTACCGAATTCGGTACTTTTGAGGTACCGAACCGAAACACGTCGGTACTACCGAGTATCGAATCAAGTGAGAAACCGAAAAAAAAATATAAAAAAAATAAAGAAAAATATCTTTTATTAATTTTTCTTTTTTTTTACTTTTTTTTTTTACTTTTTTCTTTTCATGTCAACGTTCACACGCACAATATATGCTTACCTAGGATTTGACTTGATTCAACAACAAAGCAGTCGGGGCAATGACAAGCCGAAAACTGTCGAAATTGTAGTTATTTGAAGTTTGGATTCTTTTTTTACGACTGAGGTAGGTAAATTAAATTTCTTGAGACTAAAGTACCGAAAAAAGGTACCGTTGGGTACCGGTATCGATTCACAGGTACCGGTATCGGTTCAAATGTGAAAGGTACCCATCCCTAGTTGCTATTGCATGCACTCATCTGTGTTCCACTACACACTTGAGTGCATGCTTACCAACTGTCCGTCTGCAACACTACTATCACCGACATCTAAGAAGGGAGATCCCCCCTTGAATGGCCCTTCTAAGGTTTCTCTCCTCCACATTGCCTGTGGAGCTTTTTTACCTATTGTTAGGTTTTAGTGAGTTTTTCCCTTACCTTCGTGTGGGGTATGTCTGGGAGTGCTTGCATTCTTTCATTTATTTGCATTTATTTTAAATGTGTTGGACCTTATGGTGTCCTTGTTCTGTTCTTGACTTATTGTTATGTTTTCTTCTTGACTTGTTTAAAGAAGACCTGTACGGCCCATGGGGACATTAACGTGTGTTGTCGGGCCTTATAAATAAATTTGATTTGATTTGATTTGATTTGACAGGCTTCAATAGAACTGGCACCAAGCAGATCATAGAATGCTGGTATTCTGACGTGATGACCCTTCCTTCTTTTATAGTTTCCTTGGTATAGAATGCTGGTATTCTGATGTGATGACCCTTCCTTCTTTTATAGTTTCCTTGGTATAGAATGCTGGTATTCTGACGTGATGACCCTTCCTTCTTTTATAGTTTCCTTGGTATAGAATGCTGGTATTCTGACGTGATGACCCTTCCTTCTATTATAGTTTCCTTGGGTCAACACAGGAAACAATGTTCACCTCCACAACAACCATCACCATCAAAGATATACGGCAGCCATCTTGGTGTGCCGTCCTCTCTATCCATTAATGGTTCTGCCAGCTCCAGGCTGTGTACACTGGTATGAAACCACACATATGAGGATTCACCCCACTGGTTTTCTCGGTTTGGGAGGAAAATGTTAATTTACACAAATACTGATTGGCCCAGGAATGATGTGAATTATAAAAAATGACTGGTATTCCCCTTTAACTGTGTCTCTCCCAGCAGCGATGAGAGGCGATATCCTCGCTGCCATTAACATAGCAGCCAAACATTTCCACCCCAGTTCAATTAAGCAGTGGTCACAGAACATGCCCTTGAGAAATGGACTGCATGCTCTATTGAGTTCTGTGTGCACACGCACACGCGCGCACACACACACACACACACACACACACACACACACACACACACACACACAATAACCTTCACTAGTCAGTCTTGGAAACCTCACTCTTTCCATAGAGAATTCAAGCACAATGATATCCTTATCTCCCTGGCAACATCTGCAATACTTCAAAAGCTGAAGCGGGTCCCTCATCACTACCTCATCGCTACCACCATCACTACCTCATCGCTACCACCATCACTACCTCATCGCTACCACCATCACTACCTCATCGCTACCACCATCACTACCTCATCGCTACCACCATCACTACCTCATCGCTACCTGGTGCCAGGAGAACAGCCTCTCCCTGAACATCAGCAAAACAAAGGAGATGATTATGGACTTTAGGAGGTCGGGGGTCAGGGACCACAGCCCCCTCAGCATCGACGGGGCACCGGTTGAGAGAGTGAACCGTTTTAAGTACCTCGGAGCCCACATATCCGAGGACTTGACATAGGGCTGGGCGATAAAACGATAACGATAAATATCGCGATAAATTATTTCCTCGAAATAAACATGAAACGTGGTCGCAAAGTTTCGATATATCGATTTTCCAAGTTTGGCTCCGTTCAGCCTCGGCTCAGCACACTCACTAACAACAACCAACGTTACGTGATGACGTGCTTACGCACCACAGCTCAGGACTCAAGGCTGCTAGGATACTTAGCTTGCACGGCGCTATTTTATATATTTACGTGCCGAGTATGTATGTGGCGTGAATTCTGATGCCACGGTTATAGTAGTGTGTGGTATACGGTGGACGTCGTTGCAATGTATTGTGGCGGAACAGAGTATTTTAGGGTCATATTTAGTACATTGTCATGGGATACACCGCTTGTCGGCTAACTGCTAACGTGCGCGGACTGATGACGACATCAACTCGAGACATTCACAGCAGAAAAACAAGTCTATTAATAGCCCGTCCATCGGCGCCGGGCATAAAAAGTTAATTAAACTTGACAGACATTATATCGACGATAATTATCGATATCGAGTTATATGAAAATAATTTTATAATTTTATCGCGATAACGTTTTTGGCCATATCGCCCAGCCCTAACTTGACATGGACCACACACATTGACAGTGTTGTGAAGAAGGCACGACAACGCCTCTACTTCCTCAGGCGCCTAAGGAAGTTTCAAGTCAGTCAGAAGATCCTTAAGAACTTCTACAATAGAGAGCATCCTGACTGGCAATATCACCTCCTGGTTTGGGAATAGCACCGCACAAGACCGAAGCAGACTACAGAGAGTGGCACGTTCAGCCGAACGCACAATTGGAGGGGGGCTTCCCACCCTCCAGAACATTTACAACAAGCGGTGCAGGGGTAAGGCTAAGAGAATCATCAAGGACTCCAGCCACCCAAACAACTGCCTCTTTGAACTGCTGCTGTCAGGCAAGCGATACCAGAGTCTCATGGCAAGCACAGAAAGACTCAGAAGAAGCTTCTATCCCCAGGCCATCAGGCTGCTCAACGAACAATAACACTATTGCACACAGCACACACATCCACACGCACACACTCACTTTAAACAAACAACACACTGCAGCACCCACTCTCCACACTTTAGAACACCTAAACACGCTTTATATTTATTGGTAAAGGATTTGCACTACAACCCATACCTCAGTACACCTTACTGTAAATTGTACCTAAATTGTACCTCATCCCATTTCTGCTTTGCACTATATATATAGTATTGTATATTAGTATATTGCATAGTATATTGTATATTGTATGGTAACTCAGTTACTTCTATTCTGCATCGAACATTGTACATATGTATATACTGAACACTGTGACTTCTATTTTTACATGCTATACTATTTTATTTCATACTTATCTTGTCTAGCACAGTCTCTGGAGCGTAACAGTAAGAAGCATTTTGTATAAAAGTATTATGTACTTCTGTATGACAACTATTAAAGAAACTTGAACTTGAAACCTCATCACTACCTCATCACTGCCACCATCATCAGGAGGAGGTCAGATAGGTACTGGGGGCATGGAGGAGGTGTAGGGGTGGAGGAGGTCAGATAGGTACTGGGGGGCATGGAGGAGGTGTAGGGGTGGAGGAGGTCAGATAGGTACTGGGGGCATGGAGGAGGTGTAGGGGTGGAGGAGGTCAGATAGGTACTGGGGGCATGGAGGAGGTGTAGGGGTGGAGGAGGTCAGATAGGTACTGGGGGCATGGAGGAGGTGTAGGGGTGGAGGAGGTCAGATAGGTACTGGGGGGCATGGAGGAGGTGTAGGGGTGGAGGAGGTCAGATAGCTACTGGGGGGCATGGAGGAGGTGTAGGGGTGGAGGAGGTCAGATAGGTACTGGGGGGCATGGAGGAGGTGTAGGGGTGGAGGAGGTCAGATAGGTACTGGGGGGCATGGAGGTGTAGGGGTGGAGGAGGTCAGATAGGTACTGGGGGGCATGGAGGTGTAGGGGTGGAGGAGGTCAGATAGGTACTGGGGGGCATGGAGGAGGTGTAGGGGTGGAGGAGGTCAGATAGGTACTGGGGGGCATGGAGGAGGTGTAGGGGTGGAGGAGGTCAGATAGGTACTGGGGGGCATGGAGGAGGTGTAGGGGTGGATGAGGTCAGATAGGTACTGGGGGGCATGGAGGAGGTGTAGGGGTGGAGGAGGTCAGATAGGTACTGGGGGCATGGAGCAGGTGTAGGGGTGGAGGAGGTCAGATAGGTACTGGGGGCATGGAGCAGGTGTAGGGGTGGAGGAGGTCAGATAGGTACTGGGGGCATGGAGCAGGTGTAGGGGTGGAGGGATTTGTAGGTAAGGACGAGGATTGTATATGATATACAGGCCTTAACTGGGAGCCAGTGGAGGTGGATGAGGATGGAGGTGGATGAGGGTGGAGGTGGATGAGGATGGAGGTGGATGAGGATGGAGGTGGATGAGGATGGAGGTGGATGAGGATGGAGGTGGATGAGGGTGGAGGTGGATGAGGATGGAGGTGGATGAGGATGGAGGTGGATGAGGGTGGAGGTGGATGAGGGTGGAGGTGGATGAGGGTGGAGGTGGATGAGGATGGAGGTGGATGAGGATGGAGGTGGATGAGGATGGAGGTGGATGAGGATGGAGGTGGATGAGGGTGGAGGTGGATGAGGATGGAGGTGGATGAGGATGGAGGTGGATGAGGGTGGAGGTGGATGAGGGTGGAGGTGGATGAGGATGGAGGTGGATGAGGGTGGAGGTGGATGAGGATGGAGGTGGATGAGGGTGGAGGTGGATGAGGGTGGAGGTGGATGAGGGTGGAGGTGGATGAGGATGGAGGTGGATGAGGATGGAGGTGGATGAGGATGGAGGTGGATGAGGATGGAGGTGGATGAGGATGGAGGTGGATGAGGATGGAGGTGGATGAGGGTGGAGGTGGATGAGGGTGGGTGTGATGGTGCGGATGAGGACACTATGAATTGAATGTGTACATCTGCAACACGGACAGTATCTTCATACAGAACCTCAGCTGCAGTATAGAGTCTGAGGATTATAGAAAAGCTTGTAACTTACTGTATAGGCAGCGTCTTCTGTACGGCTCTGAGTTTACAGTACAGAGTGTATCAAGAAGACACTGTACGTCTGTGATGTCATGTCACAGCAATTACAACAACAAAAAAGACTCGGTTTTCATTTATTTCAAATGACATTGGTTCTCATGATGTGAAAACAAAAGCTTTTTTTCGGCTCAAGACAGACCCTGATTACTCTGTCACTAGCGCCATCCTGTGGTAGGGCTGAACAAGCTGCTCTCACACACACACACACACATACACGCGCACGCACGCACACACACACACATTATACAAACAGCACTGTGACTTGTTTTAACATGATGAATTATACTGACCAGAACCAACAGTACTGTGACTTGTTTTAACATGATAAATTATACTGACCAGAACAAACAGCTCTGTGACTTGTTTTAAAGGGGCCATGCATTATAAATGGCATTTTCCAGTGTTTAGCATTGTTTCCTAGCAATGGGGGATTATATCAATGTGGTCTGTGTCGTTAATTATCATATTGACTCATCCGTCTAGTCTCGAGTTCACGAGATCTTCCCTCACTCAATACGCCGTTCTGATTTGACAGTATTGCTGACGTGAATAAGGTACTGATTTGCATATCTCCGCCCCCTCAACAGCAGAGCAAGTGGAAATACCTTCACTTCCTCAAAGTGAAGCGAGGCAGAGAACAAGCGAGCGAGAGAGAGGGAGAGAGAGAGATAGAGAGGGAGAGAGAGAGAGGGAGAGAGAGATAGAGAGAGATAGAGAGGGAGAGAGAGAGATGAGCTTCTGTCGGGGAAACAAACACACACGCATTTTACACACAACCTGACGCACAGGGCTTCTCCCTGGTAGAGAGAGAGAGAGAGAGAGAGAGAGAGAGAGAGCGAGAGCGAGAGCGAGAGAGAGAGAGAGAGAGAGAGGGACCGCGGCGCAGGAGTGTGTGGGTGACTGTCACTCAAATCGCTTATGGGCGGAGCCCAGCACAAACAGCATGAAATACTGAGGTCGAAAATGTTTGCTTTTGAGTACTTGATTAAAAATATAAAACAATGAATTTTATTTTTTTTACTTTACAGATGTGTTCCATAGACTCACAGGAATTGTGTAAAGTTGCCCAAATAGTGCAAGGAATAGCAATGCATGGGACCTTTAACATGATAAATTATACTGACCAGAACAAACAGGACTGTGACTTGTTTTAACATGATGAATTATACTGACCAGAACAAACAGTACTGTCTTGTGCTGCTGGGATGAAATGCTCGTTTGGTCGCAGCTTTCGTTACACAGTAGCAGGAGTTGGTTGGGCTTGACGTGCCGAGACAGCTTGTACACAACCCGAAACCTGTCTGGCCTCACGTGGTATGAGGCTGCAATCCATTACCTGGAAGACAATAGGCCAGGGGAGGGGACTAACAAACCAACTCCAAAACACCAGAAGCCAGAAATGGTGGAAGGTTGGGCTTGGGGCCAGCGACCCCATCCTGTAAAAAACTCATTGCTACAAAAACGTCAACAAAGAAAAACCAAGAATCTCCGGCTCTGAGAGAGGATGGACCTCAGGTAGGAAGTATGACGCAGTGTAGTGAAAGCCGGAAACATCCGGAAGCTACCCTGCCGACCACCATTCTCTCAAGCAGGGCCATTACCACCATCGGAACATGGAATGTAAGGACCATGTATGAAGCCGGAAAGACTGCGCAGGTGGCTGCCGAGATGAGGAATTACAATCTTGCCATACTCGGAATCAGTGAATCAAGGTGGATCGGATCCGGCCAGAAGAGGCTCGCCACAGGCGAGATGACACTGTACTCAGGCCATGAAGAGGACAATGCACACCATACCCAGGGAGTGGCCTTGATGCTGTCCAAGGCTGCCCAGAGAGCACTTATTGGATGGGAAGCACATGGTCCTAGGATCATTGCAGCTTCCTTTAGAACTATGAAGGCAAAAATAAACATGAACATTATCCAGTGCTATGCCCCTACAAATGACAGCAATGAAGAGAGAAAAGAAGAATACTACAGCAGACTACAGGACATCATTCAGAAATACCCAGAAAGAGACATCAACATCATAATGGGAGACTTCAATGCCAAGGTAGGAAGTGACAACAGAGGCTACGAGGAGACAATGGGAAAGCAAGGTATAGGAGAGATGAACGACAACGGGGAGAGATTCGCAAACCTATGCGCCACTAACAACCTGGTCATCGGCGGAAGCATTTTCCCCCACAAAAGGATACACAAAGCTACTTGGATCTCACCGGACCTCAACACCGAAAACCAGATAGACCATGTGTGCATCACTAAGAAGTTCAGGAGGTCCCTTCAAGATGTTTGTGTTAGGAGAGGAGCTGATGTTGCCTCAGACCACCACCTCCTGGTTGCCCGGCTGAAGCTGAAATTAAAGAAAAACTGGACAGGAGAGAAGAATCGGAGACAAACATTCAACACAGCACTTCTGAGAGACCCAACCAAGTTAGAAGAATACAAACTCACACTTAGGAACAAGTTTCAAGCCCTGCAAGAGTTGATTGAAGAAGAGGAGGAAAACATCGACAAGAAGTGGAAGTCTGTGAAGGAAGCAGTAAGTACAACGTGCAAAGAAGTACTGGGCCCGAAGAAACACAACCACAAGGAGTGGATATCAGCAGAGTCATTGAGGAAGATAGAGGAGAGGAAAGGGAAGAAGGCACTAATCAACAACAGTCGAACAAGAGCCGAAAAGGTCAAAGCACAAAACCAGTACACAGAAGCCACAAAAAGGGTTAAGAAAAGCATCAAGGCAGACAAGAAGGACTATATAGAGAGTCTTGCGGCAGAGGCTGAAGAAGCAGCTAGACATGGAAATTTGAAAGACTTATATAACACCACCAAGAAGCTGTCAGGAAAGTTTAGTAAACCAGAAAGACCAGTTAAGGACAAAGATGGACAGCCAATCATCGGAGAGGAAAGACAAAAGGAAAGATGGGTAGAACATTTTGAGGAACTGCTAAACAGACCAGCACCACAGGACCCACCAGACATCCACCAAGCTGACAGGGATCTGCTGATAGACTGCAGCGTGCCAACAAAAGAAGAGATCCGCAAAGCCATCAAGAAGCTGAGGAACGGCAAGACTGCAGGACCCGACGGTATTCCGGCAGAAGCACTGAAGGCCGATATAGAGACGATGGAAGAGATGCTCCATCCTCTCTTCAAGAAGATATGGGAAGAAGAACACATCCCATCAGAATGGAAGGAGGGCTACCTCGTCAAAATACCGAAGAAAGGAGATCTGAGCCAATGTGCAAACTACAGAGGGATCACATTACTCTCCATCCCAGGAAAAGTATTCAACAGGATTTTACTGGACCGGATGAAGGACGCAGTCGACCCACAGCTACGAGACCACCAGGCGGGCTTCCGCAAAAACAGATCCTGCACAGACCAGATTGCAACACTGCGGATAATACTGGAGCAGTCATTAGAGTGGAATTCACCCCTATTCATTAATTTCATTGACTATGAAAAGGCTTTCGACAGCATAAATAGAGAGACCCTCTGGAAGCTACTCAGACACTACGGAGTGCCAGAGAAGTACAGAAATATCATCAGGAACTCCTATGAGGGGATGACCTGCAGGGTAATTCATGGCGGTCAACCCACCGACGCCTTCCAGATAAAAACTGGAGTGAGACAGGGCTGTTTGTTGTCACCATTTCTGTTCCTGCTGGCAATAGACTGGGTCATGAAGCAATCCACGGCAGAGAAACGAAATGGCATACAATGGACATTATGGACGCAGTTAGAAGACCTCGACTTTGCAGATGACCTGGCCCTTCTCTCTCACACCCAGCAGCAGATGCAGGAAAAGACCAGTACCATCGCTGACAACTCTACTCGGCTTGGGCTTAACATCCACAGAGGGAAGAGCAAGGTCATGAGAATCAATTCTGACAACACATCACCCATCATTCTGGAAGGAGAAGCGTTGGAAGAGGTAGACAACTTCACCTACCTGGGCAGCATGGTTAACAAGCAAGGTGGAACAGATGCTGATGTGAGAGCCAGGATTGGCAAGGCCAGAGGAGCCTTTCTCCAACTAAAAAACATCTGGAGCTCAAGAGACATTTCCATCACAACCAAAATCAGGATATTTAACACCAACGTGAAGTCAGTCCTACTCTATGGCGCTGAGACCTGGAGGACCACTGTCACAACAACCAATAAATTACAAGTTTTCCTAAACACCTGTCTGCGCCGAATCCTCCAGATTCGCTGGCCTAACACCATCAGCAATAAAGACCTGTGGCAACGAACACAACAACAGCCAGCAGAGAAAGAGATTCTCCAACGGCGTTGGAGATGGATTGGCCATACACTCCGTAAACCATCCCTGAGCATCACAAGACAATCTCTCAGGTGGAACCCCCAAGGGAAAAGAAAGAGAGGCCGACCACGAAACACCTGGCGCAGAGACTTGGAAGACGATGCCAAGAAGATGGGACACACCTGGGGCCAGCTTGAGAGGTTGGCTCAGGATCGGGATGCTTGGAGAACCCTTGTTGACGGCCTATGCCCCAAACGGGGTAAAAGGCGTAAGTAAGTAAGTAAGTAAGAACAAACAGTACTGTGACTTGTTTTAACATGATGAATTATACTGACCAGAACAAACAGTACTGTGACTTGTTTTAACATGATGAATTATACTGACCAGAAGAAACAGTACTGTGACTTGTTTTAACATGATGAATTATACTGACCAGAACAAACAGTACTGTGACTTGTTTTAACATGATGAATTATACTGACCAGAAAAACACATTGAGTGCCACGCCCCTTCCGGGAAGTGCATCTGGCCTTGCCGCCCATTAACCCCATGTAAACGCTCACCTTGTTTGTAGAGCTAAACCTATATTTTATATTATAGCTATGGGTCTAATAACACTGTCGGTTGTCAGTGAGTTACTTCTGGTCAACGTGCAAAAAACTGATTATCTTTTCATCCATACATTTCCGTTTTATACCGTTTTGAATATGAATATAGTTTGGGTGCTTCTGAGTAATCCCAGGAAAAAGACGTGAAAATAGCGTTTTAGTGGAATCCACATTTTTCGCCTGATTATCGAATCTTCCTACGTTATTCGGCATTTCATATGAACGAGGGGTGGGGGCAGCCTCGTTGATGTATGATGGTGACCGCTTGGGTCGCCGGATTATTTAAACCCCACCCGCACGGCTCAGCTCAGGCCAGAAAACAAACCACATCGTTTCTAATGGGGTGCAATCGCTGCCACAAAGCGTTAGGGGGTGGTATTGACCGTCTGCAATCTCAGACACACTCAGAACAGTATGCACTAGGTGCCTCGATAAATTATGAATGGCAATAGCGAATAAAAGAAATACCGTGAGAAAAACGTAGATCTACGTTTCCGGCACTCAACCGTTGGGCCACAGAAACGTAGCTCTACGTGAACGGCACCCAATGTGTTAACATGATGAATTATACTGACCAGAACAAACAGCTCTGTGACTTGTTTTTAACACTTTGACTGCCACTCACGGCTAATCTCGGGTTTACGATAGTTACGTTGAAAGCCACTCACGAGATTTCTCGGATATTGCATCACGCAAGCCTACCCTAGCCTACCCAAGGGCCGCCGGCGATCAGATGTGAAAAAAGCGCCCCCTATCGTCTCCCAGATGACATCAGGGATTTTGGAATGGACTCAATGAAAATGGATGGGGGAAAAAAAATATTCCAGTCCACATTTTCCAGTCCACTGATGCAGCCGGGGTTACCAGAGTTCATTCTGGATCCTCTGAGCGCCGCGGATCATGAGTTCTACTGTATACACGTTAGATCTATACACTTACCGATTTTTTCGAATGGTGATCAGGAATTGGAATATACCAGTTGGATACCATCTGATGTCAGGTAAGGAATCTATGTTATCAGTGTTAGGATAATCAGACTCGTTTTGATGAAGATATAAGCTTTTTTCTGATATGTGCTCCAGCGGTTTCACTGTAAAATCCATGAGGAAATGAAAACGGCTATTATCAGCGCGCGCCTCGAATGTGCGTGCGTGCACGTATACTATTGATCATCTAGCGTTTATTTGAAAACGATTCATAAATAGGCCGACAAATATCAACGTTCTGGAATATTCCAGTAAAAGGCGATTATCACAGAATGGGCTGTTTTTTACCTCAAAACGGGTGCTTTTCAAAATGCTCTCAAACGGAAATGAAGAGATAAAAAACCAATCTGCCTTGACAGCACTGACTGGAAAATGATTCTTTGATAAACGACGGGCAGATTAGACACATAGCCATAATTTAAAACATAGATTAGGCGATATTAACGTTAACATTGGAGTGGATTTGGGCATTCAAGGGGGTAAAAAGGAAAACACGGACTGGCTCTCATGATGAATTATACTGACCAAAACAAACAGCTCTGTGACTTGTTTTAACATGATGAATAAAAAAGCACCAGTACTGTGGATTAAGCGCTACATCTCTGTATCTTCAGCACTGGATTAAGTGCTACATCTCTGTATCTTCAGCACTGTGGATTAAGCGCTACATCTCTGTATCTTCAGCACTGTGGATTAAGTGCTACATCTCTGTATCTTCAGCACTGTGGATTAAGCGCTACATCTCTGTATCTTCAGCACTGTGGATTAAGTGCTACATCTCTGTATCTTCAGCACTGTGGATTAAGTGCTACATCTCTGTATCTTCAGCACTGTGGATTAAGTGCTACATCTCTATATCTTCAGTAGGGATGTCCCGATCACGTTTTTTTTGTGCTCCCGATCCGATCCCGATCATGTGATTTTGAGTATCTACCGATACCGATCTTTCCCGATCCGATCCAAAAAAAAAAAAAAAATGTATTCAACAAACATGACCATGTTCAAATCTTAAACTCATACTGAGGCCTTAGTTTTGGTTTTAAATTGCATATCATCTTTAATTTATTTATTGTCACACAGAGCAGAAGAATTTTGCCAAAACAAACCAATAGTATCCAGCTGACCAGCCACACTCTCAGACCCAAACGCATTTCCTTTGATTTAATTATACATCAAATGATTTATGTCAAGGATTGCAATGCCTCGCTTGAATGAAGTTAACTTTTCACCTGGATAACGTCAACATTCAGGGTGAATGTAATGTGAGAAATTGGGATAAAAAAAATATATATATATATATATATATATATATATATATATATTAAAATTTGGGTCTGAGAGTGTGGCTGGTCTGCCGTTCTGCAGCTGGATACTATTAGTTACTACTAGTATCCAGCTGCAGAACGGCAGACCAGCCACACTATCAGACCCAAATTTTTATATATATATATATATATATATATATATATATATATATATATATATATATATATATATATATATATATATATATATATATATATTTATCCCAATTTCTCACATTACATTCACCCTGAATGTTGACGTTATCCAGGTGAAAAGTTAACTTCATTCAAGCGAGGCATTGCAATCCTTGACATAAATCATTTGATGTATAATTAAATCAAAGGAAATGCGTTTGGGTCTGAGAGTGTGGCTGGTCAGCTGGATACTATTGGTTTGTTTTGGCAAAATTCTTCTGCTCTGTGCGACAATAAATAAATGAATGATGATATGCAATTTAAAACCAAAACTAAGGCCTCAGTATGAGTTTAAGACGTGAACATGGTCATGTTTGTTGAAAAAAAATATATTAAATAAATAAATCTCGATTATTATAATTTTTTTTTGCCGACCCCGATCTTCGGAAAATCACGTGATCGGATCGGGACATCCCTAATCTTCAGCACTGTGGATTAAGCGCTACATCTCTGTATCTTCAGCATCAGTGAACCGTCATAGTGACCTCTGAACCCTGGCCCAATCACATCTAGGCATGACAGAACAAAAATCTACGTGTTCTTGACAACTCAATGCCTTTCAACACACTCCGGTGTGTGTGTGTGTGTGTGTGTGCCTGCGTGCGAGCGTGTGCATGCGAGCGTATGTGTGTGCCTGCGTATGTGTGCGTGCGTGTGTGTGTGTGACAGTCACCTGCCGCTGGACGAGGTCCTCTGAGACGTTGTGTCCTGTGATGACCGGCTGCATCACTCCCAGGATGAGCATCATGCGGCTCAGACCAGTGGCTGCTGACAACTGCCTGGTCTGAAGAGAAGGTACCAGCTTACTGTACCTGCACACACACACACACACACACACACACACACACACACACACACACACACACACACACACACACACACACACACACACACACACACACACACACACACACACACACACACACACACACACACACACACACACACACACACACACACACACACACACACACACACACACACACACACACACACACACGCACGCACACACACACACGTTTACTTTTACTCATAGTATATATTCAGATTACCCTTTTTTTTTGATTGCCTATATTCATTGTACCATAATTGTATTATAACCGATAGGGCATACAGTACATTTATTTACACTGTTTATTTTTCTGTTGTTTTTATATTCAGAGTAAATTATATGGTTTACACACTGTTTATTTTTTTTCTATTACCCTGAACCATACCTGTACACCCCCCCCCCCCCCCCCCCCTCCCCCATACTGCTATGACGCCTGAATTTCCCCAAGGGGATCAATAAAGAATATCTTATCTCATCTTACACAAACAAGCTTGTGTCTTTAAAGGGTGGTACTGTATCAGTGAGATATGTTGATTGTTTGTTTGGAGTGAGAACCATGTAGTTAAACCATGTAGTTAAACCACGTTCAATTTCATGGAATAAGCCTCTAATTGGTTGAGTCTAAACGGTCGTCACATTACGAAAAACATTTAGACTCAACCATTAAAGTCTACATGGTTCTCTTTTCAAACAATCAAATATATTACTGACCTTTAAGAGGACAGTTTAAACATCTATTTGTAAATATGTCATGAGCCTGACTGAAGATCTATCGCTGGCAATTCTGCAGGCTCCACGACAGCTGGTCAATAAATCACTTGATGGGGGGAAAAAAGACTTCATTATTGAGAGGTTAGACAACGGCTGGTGTAGGACCAGTCAGTCAGTCACTATATACACATCACCACATACAGCAGTCATACTGCTGAACCATGACCGGCATATTACCTGCTCCGTCAAATCTCTCATTACAAAAAGACAGGATTTGAATATTTCTTAGTTATGATGTATTCGGGTTGCATACTGAACGAGGCTGTGAGAACACCGCTTCCCACTCTTGGTCTGGAAGGTGATTCGTTGGAGAAACAGAGAGAGAACTATGTCCATGGTTCCTGCAGGTTTCAACAAGTTAAAATTAAGACTTTTTAAGACTACTTTGATTCAAATTTTGATTTCAAGGCCATCCTGGCCAAAAAAATTCAAATAAGTAATTCCATATGAATTGTTAGAGGGGACTGATATGCTATTACCATACTGCTTACTCTGCAGCGCGGACATTCCCGAAACCTATTTAAACAAGATACAGAGACGTTATCGCAACATAGAAGTAACTTAATCCAATACGTTTTTAAGAAATCAAAATCATATTTAAGAAATGTTTAAGAAATTTTGAGGCCTAAAATTCAGATTATTAAATGTAAGACTTATTAAGACCCTGAATATCTGTTCAGGGTCTCATCATAAAGATGAAACTATTTATAGCATCACATGGTTATATGGTGGCTTTTAGGCGAATAGGCTCTACTCTTAGGCTGAGGTTACACCTTTCGTATCATCTTCGTATTGTTTTCTTATACGCATCGCCGCGTATCGCCGCGACGTCATGCGCCTCGAGTCACACTTTCGTTTTTTTTCCGTTTTGTCACCAGAGCACACTGATGTAGTACACTGCCAAAGCAGTAGGTGGCAGTAGGTGGCAAACATGAAGGCAATTTCAACCAATCAGAACGAATGTGCCAATACACTTCCTGGAAGCTCCAGCAAAGAAAATGTAAATAAGGCAGGCGCCTATGCCGCGCCACCATCTTGCTCAATGCAGCAATTCTTTTTTCAGCAAAGCCTAATAAAAGTGCAATAAACAAAACGGATACATTCACTGTGTGTTCTGCCTGTCATTTGTTGATGAAACAAAACTAACATCAACACAAGTGACCACCAAGAGCGGATAGTTTAGGCTAAAAAACGATCGGACGCATTGTAGCATTGTTAGCTGCATGCTAACGTCAATGGAGTATTGTGGCTAGAAGCTACCGTTAGCTCACGCTACTTAGCCAGCATCAAAACTGATGATATCGCGAGCTGAGCTATCAGTAGTTAGATAACATTAGAGACAACGCTGTGTGTATTAAACAAAGGTGAATAGATGACTGGGCCATTTTGTTTAATGCTTCTTAAGTTGAAAGAGGAACTCTGAGCTAACAGGGTCTGAATCCTGATAGCTCACGTTAGCCAGCTGCTCATGCCATCGGTAATGCTAGCAGAATGAATGGATGTAAACTTTATTTAACATATTGCATATGGGTACAATACAATACGGCTCAATACAAACAATTGTTAAGGGAATGCAGACTGTTGTAGCTTGGACTGGGGTCCTTATAACAATAACTTGACAACACATGGTAGCTGAAGCTATTTGGGACACGGAGCTCTGTCCCAAACACACACACACACACACTCTGCTGTCACCGGAAGGGCACGCAGATGGTATCTACTGCGCATGGGCGTTTTCGCAACAACGGCTAGCGTGCTGACTACACGCTGTTTGTCGACTCGTTTTTTTGCGTATCTCCAAACGCAAACACAATTTTGCGTTTCAGCCGTATCCACAAAAAAACGCCAAAATACGCGTTTCTGTGTAGATAGGACATCATACGTCGTCAAAAACGTATAAAAAAACGCCAGGAATACACTAGTCTAACCTCTGCCTTAGGCTGCTCCCAGCATGAGTCCATGCAAGCTGCTATACATTCAAATATATATTCCTGATTACTGACAACTTAAAGCATTTACTGTGTCTAAATACGTGTTTTATGTGTTTCTCAGATCAGCTGGTAGCTGCTTAATAACAATAAAAATAATAATAATAAATAATAATAAATTGTATTTATAGAGCACACTTTAAAATACAATGTAACCTCAAGGTGCTTTAACATGACATACTAAAGAAAATCAAAAAGCAGATAAATGAAAACAATAGAATGGCCAAGGAAAGCCCATACACTGTAAGTAGAACACACCAGGACCCTAGAGAGAAACACGGTGGAAGAGATGTCTTCAGTGTCTTCCGTTTGGATTTAAAAACAGTAATGGAGGCAGTCAGGTGGCGTAGCGGAGATTGCGCTCGTCACCAACGCCGGAGACGCTGGATTCGCCTGTTCGAATCCAGCTCCCGGCGTGTCACCAGCTTGGCTGGCCGTTCACACTAATACAATTGGCAGTATTAGAGGGTGGGAAAGCTGGCGGGGTGGGTCCGGGTCGTTGTAAACAGCGACTCCTACAGTTCGGTCGGGGCGCCTGCTCAGCGTGGATAGGATCTAAGGGGGGTAGTGTGGTCCTTCCACACGTTACACCCTCTCAGTGAGAGTCCGCGCTGCCAGGTGAAACGAAGCGGTTGATTGGCTGGACGTGTGTCGGAGGAAGCACGTGATAGCCTCCACTCTCCCAGACCGACTGTGGGGGGTAAGTGCGCAGCGACCAGGAAGGGGATTGGGAATTGGCATAACAACTAACATTGGGATGGGAGAAAATCGGAGGAAAAAGGGAAGAAGAAAAAAAAAAAAAAAAAAAACAGTAATGGAGTCTGGGGCCCTAATTGTTTCTGGGAGCTGATTCCACGGTTGTGGGTCCAGTGCTGTCTGGGGCACCGTGAGGAGGTCTGAGAAGAGGGTCCAGGATGAGGTCTGTGCAGAGGGTCCAGGGTGAGGTCTGAGCAGAGGGTCCGGGATGAGGTCTGAGCAGAGGGTCCAGGGTGAGGTCTGGGGCACAGTGAGGAGGTCTGTGCAGAGGGTCCAGGATGAGGTCTGAGCAGAGGGTCCAGGATGAGGTCTGAGCAGAGGGTCCAGGATGAGGTCTGAGCAGAGGGTCCAGGATGAGGTCTGAGCAGAGGGTCCAGGGTGAGGTCTGAGCAGAGGGTCCAGGGTGAGGTCTGAGCAGAGGGTCCAGGGTGAGGTCTGAGCAGAGGGTCCAGGGTGAGGTCTGAGCAGAGGGTCCAGGGTGAGGTCTGAGCAGAGGGTCCAGGATGAGGTCTGGGGCACAGTGAGGAGGTCTGAGCAGAGGGTCCAGGATGAGGTCTGAGCAGAGGGTCCAGGATGAGGTCTGAGCAGAGGGTCCAGGGTGAGGTCTGAGCAGAGGGTCCAGGGTGAGGTCTGAGCAGAGGGTCCAGGGTGAGGTCTGAGCAGAGGGTCCAGGGTGAGGTCTGAGCAGAGGGTCCAGGGTGAGGTCTGAGCAGAGGGTCCAGGGTGAGGTCTGAGCAGAGGGTCCAGGGTGAGGTCTGAGCAGAGGGTCCAGGATGAGGTCTGGGGCACAGTGAGGAGGTCTGAGCAGAGGGTCCAGGATGAGGTCTGAGCAGAGGGTCCAGGATGAGGTCTGGGGCACAGTGAGGAGGTCTGAGCAGAGGGTCCAGGATGAGGTCTGGGGCACAGTGAGGAGGTCTGAGCAGAGGGTCCAGGATGAGGTCTGGGGCACAGTGAGGAGGTCTGAGCAGAGGGTCCAGGATGAGGTCTGAGCAGAGGGTCCAGGGTGAGGTCTGAGCAGAGGGTCCGGGATGAGGTCTGAGCAGAGGGTCCGGGATGAGGTCTGAGCAGAGGGTCCAGGATGAGGTCTGAGCAGAGGGTCCAGGATGAGGTCTGAGCAGAGGGTCCAGGATGAGGTCTGAGCAGAGGGTCCAGGGTGAGGTCTGAGCAGAGGGTCCGGGATGAGGTCTGAGCAGAGGGTCCAGGATGAGGTCTGAGCAGAGGGTCCAGGATGAGGTCTGAGCAGAGGGTCCAGGATGAGGTCTGAGCAGAGGGTCCAGGATGAGGTCTGAGCAGAGGGTCCAGGATGAGGTCTGAGCAGAGGGTCCAGGGTGAGGTCTGAGCAGAGGGTCCAGGATGAGGTCTGAGCAGAGGGTCCAGGATGAGGTCTGAGCAGAGGGTCCAGGGTGAGGTCTGGGGCACAGTGAGGAGGTCTGAGCAGAGGGTCCAGGGTGAGGTCTGGGGCACAGTGAGGAGGTCTGAGCAGAGGGTCCAGGATGAGGTCTGGGGCACAGTGAGGAGGTCTGAGCAGAGGGTCCAGGATGAGGTCTGGGGCACAGTGAGGAGGTCTGAGCAGAGGGTCCAGGATGGCCTTAAATACCAACAGCAGTGTCTTGAAAGTGATAGGCTGGTTTATTGGAAGCCAGTGAAGGGAGCAGAGAAACTGTGACCTAGCTGCTATATCTGGCCTGAGCTGAACACAAAACTCCATATGACATTAAAGAGTCTAAGCTACATATTCCCCATGAATATTCCCCCTCCTCAAGACGCTTTCAAGCCAAACTCAAAACTTTCTCTTGATGACATTTGACTGGAGAATGAGATTTTTTTTTTTTTTTTGGCAGATGAGGAGAGGGGGGATTTTGTAACTAAGGAGGCCCAATCGGTCTCAGCTCACTGGTGCTGTGAATTGGCTGGTCTCAAGCCTGTGGAGCCCAATCAATAGTGTCGCCCGTCTGCTGCCGTCGCTGGGGCCCGGCCCAGAGTACAGCCAACCACACTGCAGATCAGCCCCCAGCCCGGCCCAGCGTACAGCCAACCACACTGCAGATCAGCCCCCAGCCCGGCACCAGCGTACAGCCAACCACACTGCAGATCAGCCCCCAGCCCGGCCCAGAGTACAGCCAACCACACTGCAGATCAGCCCCCAGCCCGGCCCAGCGTACAGCCAACCACACTGCAGATCAGCCCCCAGCCCGGCCCAGCGTACAGCCAACCACACTGCAGATCAGCCCCCAGCCCGGCCCAGCGTACAGCCAACCACACTGCAGATCAGCCCCCAGCCCGGCCCAGAGTACAGCCAACCACACTGCAGATCAGCCCCCAGCCCGGCCCAGAGTACAGCCAACCACACTGCAGATCAGCCCCCAGCCCGGCCCAGCGTACAGCCAACCACACTGCAGATCAGCCCCCAGCCCGGCCCAGCGTACAGCCAACCACACTGCAGACTCCTGTACCTTCACACCTTGTCTCAGTCTACTTTGGTAGTGCAGCAGTGAAAGGGTTAATGGACCTCTCAGCACTAAGGATCTATAGCATAACCCCTGAACCCAGTCAGATCTGGTTTTTACCCAGAAAAGTGCTATACAAGTTTGATGTATTATTATTATTATTATTATTATTATTATTATTATTATTATTATTATTATTATTATTATTATTATTATTATTGTTATTGTTATTATTATTATACAAGTTTGATGTATTATTATTATTATTATTATTATTATTATTATTATTATTTCATTGCTAAATCCAGACATTAAAGACCACCGTCAACGACCGCCTCCACTACCTAATGTTACACCCACGTCCTGGGACGTGCCACCAATTACAAGGAGTCTTCTACTATTGCTGTGCGCTCCATTTGTAATTAACTTGACAACCAAAAATATACTGTCCTCAGTCCTCTCTTCAGCACTATAACCACACCTGATGTTATACTGTCCCCAGTCCTCTCTTCAGCACTATAACCACACCTGATGTTATACTCGGTCCTCTCTTCAGCACTATAACCACACCTGATGTTATACTGTCAGTCCTCTCTTCAGCACTATAACCACACCTGATGTTATACTCTCAGTCCTCTCTTCAGCACTATAACCACACCTGATGTTATACTGTCCTCAGTCCTCTCTTCAGCACTATAACCACACCTGATGTTATACTGTCCTCAGTCCTCTCTTCAGCACTATAACCACACCTGATGTTATACTGTCCTCAGTCCTCTCTTCAGCACTATAACCACACCTGATGTTATACTGTCCTCAGTCCTCTCTTCAGCACTATAACCACACCTGATGTTATACTGTCAGTCCTCTCTTCAGCACTATAACCACCTGATGTTATACTCTCAGTCCTCTCTTCAGCACTATAACCACACCTGATGTTATACTGTCCTCAGTCCTCTCTTCAGCACTATAACCACACCTGATGTTATACTCTCAGTCCTCTCTTCAGCACTATAACCACACCTGATGTTATACTCTCAGTCCTCTCTTCAGCACTATAACCACCTGATGTTATACTCTGTCCTCTCTTCAGCACTATAACCACACCTGATGTTATACTGTCCTCAGTCCTCTCTTCAGCACTATAACACACCTGATGTTATACTGTCCCCAGTCCTCTCTTCAGCACTATAACCACACCTGATGTTATACTGTCCTCAGTCCTCTCTTCAGCACTATAACCACACCTGATGTTATACTGTCCCCAGTCCTCTCTTCAGCACTATAACCACACCTGATGTTATACTCTCCTCAGTCCTCTCTTCAGCACTATAACCACACCTGATGTTATACTGTCCTCAGTCCTCTCTTCAGCACTATAACCACACCTGATGTTATACTGTCCTCAGTCCTCTCTTCAGCACTATAACCACCTGATGTTATACTCTGTCCTCTCTTCAGCACTATAACCACCTGATGTTATACTCTCAGTCCTCTCTTCAGCACTATAACCACACCTGATGTTATACTCTCAGTCCTCTCTTCAGCACTATAACCACACCTGATGTTATACTGTCCTCAGTCCTCTCTTCAGCACTATAACCACACCTGATGTTATACTCTCAGTCCTCTCTTCAGCACTATAACCACACCTGATGTTATACTGTCCTCAGTCCTCTCTTCAGCACTATAACCACACCTGATGTTATACTCTCAGTCCTCTCTTCAGCACTATAACCACACCTGATGTTATACTGTCCTCAGTCCTCTCTTCAGCACTATAACCACACCTGATGTTATACTCTCAGTCCTCTCTTCAGCACTATAACCACACCTGATGTTATACTGTCCTCAGTCCTCTCTTCAGCACTATAACCACACCTGATGTTATACTCTCAGTCCTCTCTTCAGCACTATAACCACCTGATGTTATACTCAGTCCTCTCTTCAGCACTATAACCACCTGATGTTATACTCTGTCCTCTCTTCAGCACTATAACCACCTGATGTTATACTCTCAGTCCTCTCTTCAGCACTATAACCACCTGATGTTATACTCTGTCCTCTCTTCAGCACTATAACCACACCTGATGTTATCTACTCCTGGATCAGCTTAGCTGAGCTACAAGAAAGCCAGAAGGAGATCCATTAAAACGTCAGCCGGGATACTTTGGTACAAAGACTTAAATGTAGGAAATGAGCTCTCCTTCTCTGTTCCGTTACTCCGGAACTCCCCCAAAAACAAACTAAAAACTCTCCGGTATTCCGAGACCCCAAACACCAACCCCCTGAGCAGCTTTCTTAAAGAGCTGTATGTCTACAGTACCGTGACACTGCACACGGTTGTACAGATGTAGTCGTAAATATTATACCCGTAAACTCGGAGCTCATTCAACAATAGGCGCTCGGGGTTCTGAGCCGCGTTCCTCACTCTTATCCAGACGACATCATAAACGCAACCATTTGCATGATGTGTCAAATAACTCCTGCTTGGCATGTCGACGACACGGCACACTAGCTGCCTGTAGAGCCTGTAGAGCCGCTGCTGAAACATCAAGCTCCACTCGGGGAGGGGAAGAAAAGCAACTGATTGAAATACTGATTGGTCGGATAAGGACGACAGAAACATCTGTAAATGGCTGTCGGGGAGCGCGGTATAAACTGAGAGAGAGGGAGAGAGAGAGAGAGAGAGAGAGAGAGAGAGAAGAGAGAGAGAGAGAGAGAGAGAGAGAGAGAGAGAGATAGAGAGAGGTAGAGAGAGAGAGAGATGTAGAGAGAGGTAGAGAGAGAGAGATGTAGAGAGAGAGAGAGAGGTAGAGAGAGAGAGAGAGAGAGGTAGAGAGAGGAGAGAGGTAGAGAGAGAGAGAGAGAGAGAGAGAGAGAGGTAGAGAGAGAGAGAGGTAGAGAGAGAGAGAGAGAGAGGAGAGAGAGAGAGAGAGAGAGAGAGAGAGAGAGAGAGAGAGAGAGAGAGAGAGAGAGAGAGAGAGAGAGGCTGACTGTTCTACTTTCCAACCTTGCGACAGTCAGAGGGGAAACTTTTTCAAATCAGAGCCTCCAAAGAGTGACATTTTGACATTCTCATCTTCCTTTTGCCAACGCTTGCCAACCCTGAAGTCATTCCCTCCACAATTTAGACCCGACTCTCCGCTCCGGCCTCTTTAGGGACTTTTCAGTCTCCTCACATTTTCCACCTGTCACCACCCTCTCTCCCTCCATTCCTCCCCCCAAAAAAGAAAGAAAACCCCTCTCTCTCTCTCTCTCTCTCTCTTTCTCTCCCTCTCTCTGACTCTATCGGGCCCCCAGTTTGAATCTGGTCAAATCATCCGCGGGTCTGTCTGGCATGAACATTATTTCAAGGATTCTCCAGCCACCTGTCCCCGTTCCCTGCTCTCTCTCTCTTTTTTTCCATTTTTAATTCTGCCCCGGAGTGAGGATTATGCGAAGCAAGGCATGCGTGTCAAAGGAAATTTAGTGGGTAAAGACAGCCAAGATTGGCGGGATGAATTAACCAGATAACGCGAGGAAGACGAAGTGGAGGGAACCATGTAGAGCAAGACGCCTCACCGATGTTGGTCATTTCTCTCTCTCTCTCTCTCTCTCTCTCTCTCTCTCTCTCTCTCTCTCTCTCTCTCTCTCTCTCTCTCTCTCTCTCCCTCTCTCCCTCTCTCTACCTCTCTCTACCTCTCTCTCTCTCTCTCTCTCTCTCTCTACCTCTCTCTCCCTGCAGAGCGGCGAGGCACA
>NC_140183.1:20055581-20288642 GCF_963971535.1 Notolepis coatsorum | reverse complement strand
GAGAAAGGTATTCCCGTAACCTATAGGTAACCGAGAATACCTTGCCTAGGTATTCTTGGTTACCTAAATAGGTATTCCCGTAACCTGATAGGTATTCACGGTAACTTTAGATATTGATATGTATTCCGGTGACTTGTGAAAAGGAGAGGTTACCAGGAATACTATTACCATATAGGTATTCACGGTAACTTATATGTATTCCGGTAATTAATTAATTGAAGCTAACACATCATGGAGGCCCAGGCCGTTAGCTTCAAGCTACAAGCTAACAACACATCATGGAGGCCCAGGCCGTTAGCTACAAGCTAACAACACAACATGGAGGCCCAGGCCGTTAGCTACAAGCTAACACATTAATTAAATGTATTAATATTATCAGGGGTAGGCTAGCATATATAATAGAATGGTGGCATGGTGGTGTAGACTGACTAGGAGCATGGTGGTGGTGTAGACTGACTAGGGGCATGGTGGTGGTGTAGACTGACTAGGGGCATGGTGGTGGTGTAGACTGACTAGGGACATGGTGGTGTAGACTGACTAGGGGCATGGTGGTGGTGTAGACTGACTAGGGGCATGGTGGTGGTGTAGACTGACTAGGGGCAGGTTGGTGTAGACTGACTAGGGGCATGGTGGTGTATACTGACTAGGGGCATGGTGGTGTAGACTGACTAGGGGCATGGTGGTGGTGTAGACTGACTAGGGGTACGGTGGTGTAGACTGACTAGGGGCATGGTGGTGTAGACTGACTAGGGGCAGGTTGGTGTAGACTGACTAGGGGCATGGTGGTGTAGACTAACTAGGGGCATGGTGGTGGTGTAGACTGACTAGGGGCATGGTGGTGGTGTAGACTGACTAGGGGCAGGTTGGTGTAGACTGACTAGGGGCATGGTGGTGTAGACTGACTAGGGGCATGGTGGTGGTGTAGACTGACTAGGGGCATGGTGGTGGTGTAGACTGACTAGGGGCATGGTGGTGTTGTAGACTGACTAGGGGCATGGTGGTGTAGACTGACTAGGGGCATGGTGGTGGTGTAGACTGACTAGGGGCATGGTGGTGGTGTAGACTGACTAGGGGCAGGTTGGTATAGACTGACTAGGGGCATGGTGATGGTGTAGACTGACTAGGGGCAGGTTGGTGTAGACTGACTAGGGGCATGGTGGTGGTGTAGACTGACTAGGGGCATGGTGGTGGTGTAGACTGACTAGGGGCATGGTGGTGGTGTAGACTGACTAGGGGCATGGTGGTGGTGTAGACTGACTAGGGGCATGGTGGTGTAGACTGACTAGGGGCATGGTGGTGGTGTAGACTGACTAGGGGCATGGTGGTGGTGTAGACTGACTAGGGGCATGGTGGTGGTGTAGACTGACTAGGGGCAGGTTGGTGTAGACTGACTAGGGGCATGGTGGTGGTGTAGACTGACTAGGGGCATGGTGGTGGTGTAGACTGACTAGGGGCAGGTTGGTGTAGACTGACTAGGGGCATGGTGACCAGGAATACCTGTTTTTTCCAAAATGCAGTTCAAATGCCATCTTGGAATAACAAAACAACGATTGTGTGCAGACAATTGAAAATGTTGGGTTCCTTTCCACTTTCTTGAATATAGAACAAATTAAAATACTTGTTCTAGAACTGTATTTTTTGCACTTGTTTGTTAAGTTACTGGGAATACCCTTTCCTTGTTTTTGCTCATTTTAACAGACAAAACACAACACATTCTAGTAATTCTGGTTTACACATAACCCTTATTATTGCTGTTATGATTTCCAAAAATAAAATCTCACCAATCTTTAGTAAAATAGGAGATTTAAGTGTTTATCTGGAATTGTGAGGATAGGTATTCGCGGTAACCTGGGATCAATATGTGAAACGTAATTATCTCCTAAAATAATTGGCCACAAAAGACGAAACTCATTTTTGTTGTTCATTGGGGTGCCAAGATCATGCCCAAAACATATCATGCATCTGCCATGAAAATTAAGCCTTTTTTGTTTGTCATCAATTGAAGGCCATGAACTATGTTGACTCATATCCCTCTACCCGTATTTTTCCTTCAGATTCAGCTACATTTGAATTCTCTTGAGATAACTCGGAGAGAACTATGGTATTATGTTACATGATGATGATATCCCTACAAAACAACAAAAACATTTGAATTCTCTCTTAAATTGGAGGAGATAGTGAATTGGTATTCCCGGTAACTTAGGTCAACTTTAGAGGTCCGCCATCCCTCATTACATGATGTTTTTTTTTTTTTTTTTTTTTTTTGGCATCTATAACAATCATTCTTGACATGAGAAAAGATTTTAATGTTGTTCGTATAACGTCCTGGGTTATATGGCTTAGAAATGGGGCAGGTTACCGGGAATACATGCGTTACCCATATAGAGAGAGAGAGAGAGAGAGAGAGAGAAAGAAACAGAGAGACAGATAGACAGAGAGAGGAACACAGAGAGAAAGAGAGAGAGAGAGAGAGAGAGAGAGAGATAGACAAAGAGAGTAAGAAAGAAAGAGAGAGAGAGAGAGAGAGAGAGAGAGAGAGAGAGATAGAGAGAGAAAGAAACAGAGATACAGATAGAGAAAGAGAGAGGAACACAGAGAGAGAGAGAGAGAGTAAGAAAGAAAGAGAGAGAGAGAGAGAGAGAGAGAGAGAGAGAGAGAGAGAGATAGAGAGAGAAAGAAACAGAGAGACAGATAGAGAAAGAGAGAGGGACACAGAGAGAGAGAGAGAGACAGAGAGAGAGAGAGAGAGAGAGAGAGATTGCTTATCTTAATATTATGAAAATTGTTTTATGAACTTATTTCACTTTACCTTTATTTATTATTATTATTATTTCTTTAAACCAATGATTTAATGAGTTGAGGCCCGTATAGGCCCATCTGGGTCTCTTGCCTCTACTCAGCACCTTTATATACTTCCTGTCATGATCAATGTTTTTTTACTGTTTTGTTGAAATGGTGCGGAAAAAAACAAAAAAATTAAAATAAAAAAACAAGAAGACATATTTGTTTTTAAACGCAACTTCATGTGACAACACCTCCAAGATGACACATTCAATCATACACACACAGGCAAACAGTGCCCTATTAAAGGTGATCACCTGCTCTTCCACGCACATGGTTTACATTAGGGCTGCAACTAACGATTATTTTGGTAGTCGACTAATCTGTCGATAATTTTTTCGATTAGTCGACTAATCTAACGATTATTTCTGTCACACCCTCCATCTCTGCTTCCTGTGGGCGCGGCTCCTTTTCCGGGCTCTTAGCAGACTTCTTAGCTTAACATAACAGACCGACAGTACGTTTGGGGGAACTAATGGGATAACTGGGGTTGCAACAAAAGTGCAACTAGGGCTAAAAACACAATGAAATAAAATAATAATAATAATAATAATAATAATAATAATAATAATAATAATAATAATAATAATAATAATAATAATAATAATAATAATAATAATAATAATAATAATAATAATAATAATAAATAATATATCCTTCTTAGCAGACTTCTTAGCTTAACATCCGAGGGAACTAATGGGATAACTGGGGATGTTGTTTGCTCCTGACAAGAGTCTCAAAGTCTGGGGTGATGGTAGACAAAGCAACTCTGAGGTCATGCTCAATGTCCAATCTGTTCCTCTGCTTTGTCTTCAGCTGGACCAGAGCTGAGAAGCCACTTTCACAAAGATATATCCCGCGTATTACATGGCTAACTTACTAACAATATACCTAATTAATTTTACACCATCGACAAGACGAGATCAAATGCAGACGCAGTTGTTCTGTGGCTCCTCTGTCATCGCCGGCAGGTGTGGACGTGATTGCACCTGATGTAGTGCAGCTGTGCGAGATAAAGCTGGGAACGAGGTTATAGCTTTCGTGAGTGCGGTCAAAATGCTTGATTGTGATTGGTCAATAGCGCTCTGTTGCCCCTAACAGCGGTCATTATTGCGCGTCACCCATAGCAGCGGTCAATTATCGAGAAATAATTGACCGCTGCTAGGGGTAACAGAGCGCTATTGACCAATCACAATCAAGCATTTTGGCGAATGTTAAAACGCCATGTAATAATGATAGATAGTGACTGATCTCAGGGAGAGTGATGATAGATACTGACTGATCTCAGGGAGAGTGATGATAGATACTGACTGATCTAAGGGAGAGTGATGATAGATACTGACTGATCTCAGGGAGAGTGATGATAGATACTGGCTGATCTCAGGGAGAGTGATGATAGATACTGACTGATCTCAGGGAGAGTGATGATAGATACTGACTGATCTCAGGGAGAGTGATGATAGATACTGACTGATCTCAGGGAGAGTGATGATAGATACTGGCTGATCTCAGGGAGAGTGATGATAGATACTGACTGATCTAAGGGAGAGTGATGATAGATACTGGCTGATCTCAGGGAGAGTGATGATATATACTGACTGATCTCAGGGAGAGTGATGATAGATACTGACTGATCTCAGGGAGAGTGATGATAGATACTGGCTGATCTCAGGGAGAGTGATGATAGATACTGACTGATCTCAGGGAGAGTGATGATAGATACTGACTGATCTCAGGGAGAGTGATGATAGATACTGACTGATCTCAGGGAGAGTGATGATAGATAGTGACTGATCTCAGGTAGAGTGATGATATATACTGACTGATCTCAGGGAGAGTGATGATAGATACTGACTGATCTCAGGGAGAGTGATGATAGATACTGACTGATCTCAGGGAGAGTGATGATAGATACTGACTGATCTCAGGGAGAGTGATGATAGATACTGACTGATCTCAGGGAGAGTGATGATAGATACTGACTGATCTCAGGGAGAGTGATGATAGATACTGGCTGATCTCAGGGAGAGTGATGATAGATACTGACTGATCTCAGGGAGAGTGATGATAGATAGTGACTGATCTCAGGGAGAGTGATGATAGATACTGACTGATCTCAGGGAGAGTGATGATAGATAGTGACTGATCTCAGGGAGAGTGATGATATATACTGACTGATCTCAGGGAGAGTGATGATAGATACTGGCTGATCTCAGGGAGAGTGATGATAGATACTGACTGATCTCAGGGAGAGTGATGATATATACTGACTGATCTCAGGGAGAGTGATGATATATACTGACTGATCTCAGGGAGAGTGATGATATATACTGACTGATCTCAGGGAGAGTGATGATATATACTGACTGATCTCAGGGAGAGTGACTGAACTGAAGATCAGAGGAACGGCTCAATGTAGTTTTCGGGGTGGATTTCATTCCTAAAAGAATGACTCTCTAGTCTAGACGTCCTGTTCAGGCCGTAAATCTGTCAACTAACAAAGTTCAGAGCAGACAGACAGAGGCATTCTTCATATCCTCTCGTATAAAGAAAGCCCGCCGTGCAGCGTATAAATCAGATGAAATGAGAGGAATGGCGTCAGTCTGAGACGAACGGAGCAGGTCGTCAGTCAAGCTGACAGCCGTACGCTGTCTGTCCCGCAGAGTGGGCTGCAGATCAGAGCACAGCGGGCATCCTGAGCCACACAGGTGTGTGAGTGTGTGTGTGTGTGTGTGTGTGTGTGTGTGTGTGTGTGTGTGTGTGTGTGTGTGTGTGTTAGGGCTGTCCCTGACTAAGGATTTGGATAGTCGACTTTGATTGGCCGAAATTAGCCGATAGTCGACTATTAGTCGACTATGAAAAGAAATAAAGTATAATTCGACTAAGAGGTTGGCAGTCGACTACGGCTCCTTTCGATCGATTAGTCGACTATTCGACTAATAGGGGTCAGCCCTAGTGTGTGTGTGTGTGTGTGTGTGTGTGTGTGTGTGTGTGTGTGTGTGTGTGTGTGTGTGTGTGTGTGTGTGTGGTGTGCGTGCGTGCGTGCGTGCGGATGAGGGGGTCGAGTTGACTCGGCACGTTATAATGACAGGGAAGATGATGAATGGGCTGGCAAATTGGCATCTTCATTTTGGACTTGTAACTCAATCAAGCCTCCACACAGTAGGGCTGGACGGTATTGGTCTAAAATTTATAAAAAGGACCCCCTCGAAAACGAGATAGCATATCTCAAGGGGTTTATCCTTCCAATAAATTTAAAATTTCAAATATCATGGTATAATTTGAAGTGTAGGCGGTAACGGTATATCACGGTATATTCATTTATCTTAAAATGTCTATATAAATGCTTCTGAAGGGGTAAAACATGGCAGCTATTACTAGGGATGCCCCGATCGGTATCGGCCGATATTCAGTATAAATATGAGATCTGTGAATTCCGATAATGCTTTATTTTCGCTCATCGATGACACGCACAAAAAACATGATACAATTATCAGCAGAGTTCTAGCTTGCTGTCTTCTCTGAGGCACACACAGCTGCTGCTGCATGCCTTGCCCCTCCCCCTCACAGACCCATGTCAACAAATGCTCCGGCAAGAGTCGAGTCCGAGTGCAGCTCCTCTTTCAACATAACAAGCATTAAACAAAATGCCCCGGTCTATTCACTTTAGTTTAATGCATGAGGCGTTGTCCAATGTTATCTAGCTACTGATAGCTCCTGATATCAACGTCTGATATCATCAGTTTGGGATTAGTTTTCGCAGTTGTTGGCTATCGTTGGCTAACTAGCTATCGTTGTTCCGTGAGCTAACGTTAGCTACCTAGCTAACGTTACTGTTTAAAATGACCCAGTCAACTATTCACTTTAGTTTAATGCATGAGGCGTTGTCTAATGTTATCTAGCTACTGATAGCTCCTGATATCAACGTCTGATATCATCAGTTTGGCATTAGTTTTCGCAGGTTGTTGGCTATCGTTGGCTAACTAGCTATCGTTGTTCCGTGAGCTAACGTTAGCTACCTAGCTAACGTTACTGTTTAAAATGACCCAGTCAACTATTCACTTTAGTTTAATGCATGAGGCGTTGTCTAATGTTATCTAGCTACTGATAGCTCCTGATATCAACGTCTGATATCATCAGTTTGGCATTAGTTTTCGCAGGTTGTTGGCTATCGTTGGCTAACTAGCTATCGTTGTTCCGTGAGCTAACGTTAGCTACCTAGCTAACGTTACTGTTTAAAATGACCCAGTCAACTATTCACTTTAGTTTAATACATGAGGCATTGTCTAACGTTATCTAGCTGGCTAGCTACTGATAGTTAGCAAGTGGAGAAAAACTCAGTACAATTAAACACTATGCAACGACCACTGCAAACGTCGAGTGAATCATCAAGTAGCGTTAACGTCATTGCTACTGCTGTGACTAGCTGCTCTAGTCTACCGGTCACAAGGTATAGTGAAAATCCATACCGTAGCGCAAATTCATACCGTTTATACTGTATACCGTACACCCCTACCACACAGGCACACAAACAAACACACACACACACACTGATTCACCTGCGTGAGTTCACATGGTCAAACATCCATGAGCTGAAACAATCTCACCTCCATGTGAATGTTAGATATAACTCTCACTACATCACGTAGGGAAGGTAGATTATGCTACTGTAGGCTAGGTGGTCCGTATCCGCTTCCATTAATTTGTGCTAAGCTAAGCTAGCTTGCGGCAGGATGGCTTTCTACTGAACGCACAGAGAGGAAATTCGTATCTATTCTTGTCTGACTCTGGAGAAGACGGTAAGCACATTTCCCATGATGCTGGTGTGTTCCTTTAAAGTATAGCACACTTTAAACCTTTCACTACCGCACTACCAAATGGTTAACCCTTTTCACTGCGACAATACAGAAGGTTAACCCTTTCACTGCCACACGACAAAGGGTTAACTGTCTGTAGTGTGATAGTAAAGGGTTAACCTTCTGTAGTGTGGTAGTGAAAGGGTTAAAGATCAATAAAGTGTGAAATGCATTTAGTAAGGTAGGCTGAGAGCACACAGTATACACACCTACCAACTAGGGATGCACCGATCCGACTTTTTCAGTCCCGATACCGATACCTGGGTTTGGGTATCGGCCAATACCGATACCGATCCGATACCCATTATCCAAATTGTTTTTCCAAAAAAGTAAAAAGAAAATATATATATATAATCCACGTTTTTTAAAAATGTTATTCAAATATATTTAGTTTTTAAGAATTGTAAACAAAGACAGAAAATAAACGTCATTCATTCAATTAATAAACTGTATGCCTCACTGTCACTGTGTGGAAGAGACTGGGATCATTCTTTTGTGCAAGGCAACATCAGGCTTGACTTAAAACATTACTTTCCTAACTTAGTGAAACTAAATGTAACAAATTAACACATAGATATAAATGTACTGAATGGTTATTTCTTATTTTATTTTTTTTATAAAAAAAAATTAAATAAAAAAAATCCGATATACAGTATATATTTTTTTTTACCGATACCCGATCCAGCTATTTTACAGATATCGGCGGCCGATACCGATACCGGATCGGTGCATCCCTACTACCAACACAACACAAGCTACAGACAGGGATACTCTCTGGTGATGGTGAGGAGTCCAGTATGGTCCTGTAAAGTAATCCTCCTGTAAAGTAATCCTCCCGTGAGGACTGCGTTGTGTTTAATTACATCAAAGGGACATTAAAATCTACCAATCAATCAGCAGTCATTAAGCTGTGAGGACCGGCCAATGAGAGAGGACCATGTCCTGCTGTTCCTGCCCCCTGGAGTCAGAGGAGAGACTCCACCCGCCGTGGGGCAAATTAACATGTAATCTACACGCAGAAGACACACACACACACATGCAGACACACACACACACACACACACATGCAGACACATACACACACAAACAGCACACATGCACACACACAACACACACACACATGCAGACACGCACTGTGTGTGTACAGAGAGAGAGAGAGAGAGAGAGAGATAGAGAGAGAGAGAGATAGAGGAGAGAGAGAGAGAGAGAGAGAGCGAGAGAGAGAGGGAGAGAGAGAGAGAGAGAGAGAGAGAGAGAGAGAGAGAGAGAGAGAGAGAGAGAGAGAGAGAGAGAGAGAGAGAGAGAGAGAGAGAGAGAGAGAAGAGAGGAGAGAGGAGAGAGAGAGAGAAACAGCCACAATATGCCCATGAATACAGTGCATTCCGTCTGTAACAGAAACACAGTATGGACACACACTAAAGAGGTGAGAGGATTGTCTTCCTATCCTAGCTTGCCTGGGTAAATAAAGGTTATAGAAATGTAAAAAAAAAAAAAATTAAAAAAGAATTTGAAAACCGATACCGATATTTTCCGATATCACATTTTAATGCCAATATCGGTAGGCCGATAATATCGGACATCCCTAATAATAATATATTAAAATATTGTATAATACTGTATACCAATATAGTGTAGTATAAATAGTATGACTTAGTTATATTATAATAAAATAGAATAATACATTATATAAATATATAGATAAATGTGTGTGTCTGTGTGTGTGTGTATAAATTAATTAACCTAAATATGCAATTTAACTGATATATACACAAAATGTATTCATGTATGTTCATTTAATTGTGTTGATGTTTCCATTTCTGCAAAATAAGTATGTACATTCTGTTTGGTTTGGTAAACATCACAATTAGTCTCTCAGTGTACTGTATGTGTGTAGGGGCAGGGACAAATAAGGTCTATCAGTGTACTGTATGTGTGTAGGGGCAGGTACAAATAAGGTCTATCCGTGTACTGTATGTGTGTAGGGGCAGGTACAAATAAGGTCTATCCGTGTACTGTATGTGTGTAGGGGCAGGTACAAATAAGAATAGTCTTCTTCCTGTTCCTTTCGGCCATGGAATTTAGTGGAGCATATTAATAGGTACTGTGGGACTGTAATAATTCCATGTACGAATAAATAAGATGATGATCAATCATGATGATGATGTTGAGAAATACAACACGTAATAAATACAAAAAAACCTATATAGAACCAGAAAGTCAATCAATTAAACATTTAAAATTATTAAAAACTGCAGACTGTGGTGAAATGGTTTGCTATTAAAGATTTATTTTAAACTGACCAATAGATACTAATGAATTGAGTTTTAAAGTGCATTGCAAAACGTTCCATGTTTCTGTGGCGTAATTCAGTGCAACAAGGTCCAGAGCTCCAGTCCAGCCATGACGTGATGTAGGTGGAAGATCACCAATAATGGCCATATACCAATACTGTTGGATTACTGTGAACAGAGGGTGCTACAGCCACAGAGCTGTACTCTTCACCAGGCAGCGTTTCCACGGCTACAAGAACAAACGCTGGGAGGGAAATGAGCTGTTGTTGCTGCTTCCTCTTCAGAGGAAAAACCCCAATAGGAAAGTTGATCCCCTCCTCGTCAACACACGACACAGACACGCGCGCGTGCGCAACAATCGTGCACGCACACACACACACGTTCAAGTCTCACAGTGCATGTGAGGGAGAGAGGGAAAGAGAGGGAGGGAGAGAGAGAGAGAGAGAGAGAGAGAGAGAGAGAGAGAGAGAGAGAGAGAGAGAGGGAGCGAGAGAGAGAGAGAGAAAATAATACTGTTCTCGAGAGACGGCCGTGGTTCATTTTGTCGGAGACGTCATTTCTAGGAATGAGCGGGTCTTTGATGTGTAAATCCTCTGATACAGTCTCCCCACGTCCTGCTCCCGGCTGCTTATCTTGTGCACCAAACACTGTGTGCCGTCCCCGAGCGAACACAGCCCCGTCTGAACACTCAGCCCGGTGCGGAGACTGAGCAGACAACAACAAACAAACAAAGAAAACAGAGAGTCCAGAGCTGCTGTGGTAGAGAGACAGACGCAGAGCGGTTTGAGGCGCCGACTGGTAACCCAGAGGTCGCTAGTTTGATCCCCGGGAACCAGGCAGGTGTATTCCAGTTGGGAGCTATAGCGACTTGAAAGGGTGGCTGGTATTTACGTCTAGGGTGCCCGTCGTCTCTGCCACAGTGCCCTCGTGCAAGGCAGCGAACCGCCAAACTACTTTAGGGGCGCTGCTCTACAGACACAGAGACTCTACAGACACAGAGACACTACAGACACAGAGACACAGAGACACAGAGACACTACAGACAGAGACACAGAGACACTACAGACACAGAGACACTACAGACACAGAGACACAGAGACACTACAGACACAGAGACACAGAGACACAGTGACTCTACAGACACAGAGACTCTACAGACACAGAGACACAGAGACACAGAGACACTACAGACACAGAGACACTACAGACACAGAGACACTACAGACACAGAGACACTACAGACACAGAGACACTACAGACAGAGACACAGAGACACTACAGACACAGAGACACTACAGACACAGAGACACTACAGACACAGAGACTCTACAGACACAGAGACACAGAGACTCTACAGACACAGAGACACTACAGACACAGAGACACAGAGACACTACAGACACAGAGACACTACAGACACAGAGACACAGAGACACTACAGACACAGAGACACTACAGACACAGAGACACAGAGACACTACAGACACAGAGACACTACAGACACAGAGACACTACAGACACAGAGACACAGAGACACTACAGACACAGAGACACTACAGACACAGAGACACAGACACTACAGACACAGAGACACTACAGACACAGAGACACAGACACTACAGACACAGAGACACAGAGACACTACAGACACAGAGACACAGACACTACAGACACAGAGACACTACAGACACAGACACTACAGACACAGAGACACAGAGACACTACAGACACAGAGACACTACAGACACAGAGACACAGAGACTCTACAGACACAGAGACACTACAGACACAGAGACACAGAGACACTACAGACACAGAGACACAGAGACACAGAGACACTACAGACACAGAGACACAGACACTACAGACACAGAGACACTACAGACACAGAGACACTACAGACACAGAGACACTACAGACACAGAGACACTACAGACACAGAGACACTACAGACACAGAGACACAGAGACACTACAGACACAGAGACACAGAGACACTACAGACACAGAGACACTACAGACACAGAGACACTACAGACACAGAGACACATAGACTCTACAGACAGAGACACAGAGACACAGAGACACTAGACACAGAGACACAGACACTACAGACACAGAGACACAGACACTACAGACACAGAGACACTACAGACAGAGACACTACAGACACAGAGACACAGAGACACTACAGACACAGAGACACTACAGACACAGAGACACTACAGACACTACAGACACAGAGACACTACAGACACAGAGACACTACAGACACAGAGACACTACAGACACAGAAACACAGAGACACTACAGACACAGAGACAGACACAGACACTACAGACACAGAGACATTACAGACACAGACACAGAGACACAGAGACACTACAGACACAGAGACACTACAGACACAGAGACACTACAGACACAGAGACATTACAGACACAGAGACCGAGACACAGAGACACTACAGACAGAGACACAGAGACACTACAGACACAGAGACACTACAGACACAGAGACACTACAGACACAGAGACTCTACAGACACACTACAGACACAGAGACACAGAGACACTACAGACACAGAGACACAGAGACACTACAGACACAGAGACACAGAGACACTACAGACACAGAGACACAGAGACACTACAGACACAGAGACACAGAGACACTACAGACACTACAGACACAGAGACACAGAGACACTACAGACACAGAGACACAGAGACTCTACAGACACAGAGACACTACAGACACAGAGACACAGAGACACTACAGACAGAGACACAGAGACACTACAGACAGAGACACTACAGACACAGAGACACTACAGACACAGAGACACTACAGACACAGAGACACTACAGACACAGAGACACTACAGACACAGAGACACTACAGACAGAGACACTACAGACACAGAGACACTACAGACACAGAGACACTACAGACAGAGACACTACAGACACAGAGACACTACAGACACAGAGACACTACAGACACAGAGACACTACAGACAGAGACACAGAGACACTACAGACAGAGACACTACAGACACAGAGACACTACAGACACAGAGACACTACAGACACAGAGACACAGAGACACTACAGACAGAGACACTACAGACACAGAGACACTACAGACACAGAGACACTACAGACACAGAGACACAGAGACACTACAGACAGAGACACTACAGACACAGAGACACAGAGACACTACAGACACAGAGACACTACAGACACAGAGACACAGAGACACAGAGACGCTGCTCTACAGACACAGAGACACTACAGACAGAGACACTACAAACACAGAGACACTACAGACACAGAGACACTACAGACACAGAGACACTGCTCTACAGACCCTGTGCTCTGATCTCTGTGTGTAACTATAACTATAACTATACTCTATAGGAGGGACATGAATAAAGACACAGTTAGAGTGCCTTGTGTAAATTGACAATAAAGTAAATCTTATAATCCATCACACATTCCTTCCTCAGAATCAGACGTTGATAATATGAATGTTTTAACAGAGTAAGATTAGTAGTAAGTCCTCTCTCGGCTGCTTGGCTCCAGAGTGATTGGATTGCTGGTGCACCACGGTGTGCGCTGTGAGATGAGCGCCTATTAATCAGAGGGTAATTGGACACATATCCCTGATAGATGTTTCCGCTCCACTTTGAGTCAAACGTACAAATTGGGCCCATTTTCAAGGATTCATTTCTTATCTGGGAAAATACTTGGGAATATTGGAACGAGAAACGCCTACTGTAGGAGGACACCGACAGTTAATCATTCAAATCAATATGAATCTTTAATTAATATTCATGTTAATCTTTCAAAACAGTTCCCCTTTTGTTTTGTCGTCGTGGTTACTACGCCGTCAGTCACAACTAAAGTCTCACGGGTAAACGATGCAAAAACGGAATGCCATCCGTCTAGCCACCGCCGGCGTGATACCGCTTTGTTGTCACGGCGACTAGCTGTCGGTCACAACTAAAGGCGGAGTGCGGTTTGGTGACTGATGTAACTGGTTAATAACACATGTTAACGATCACACGTGAGTTACCGTGCCGCTAGCTTGTGTAAAGCATCGTGGTTCTAGCCGCGGCTTCTCATCCGGTGACAGTCCCACCGACCTTCATCATCATTAATAATAATAACCCCTCCACTCTTTATGATCATTAATCTACAAGGAGGTGTATATGAGGGGGCCATGTCCACAGGTTGACTTGAAGCACGTCTGAGGAATTAAGACCCCATTATTACACTTTTTGTCATCAGCAACCTCCCCCCCCCCCCCCCCCCCCCACCCCCCGAGCCTGACTCGCTCCTCTCATCTGTTGTGACGCTGAAGGAAGAGAGTGTGATCAACTAATGAGTTTCTTTGGCCTCCGATTAATCATGTTAATGCACCCCAACCCAGCAGAGATAATCAAGGAGAGCCAATCCCGTCCATAAAGAGCGACAGAGAGAGAGAGAGAGAGAGAGAGAGAGAGAGTCAGTCGGGAGGCTGGGTGTCTAGCTCCCTCCTCTCCGCACGCTAATCCTCTTTCTCTCTTTCTTCTTTTCTCTTCTCACGTCTCTGTCCTTCATCGCAAACTCTTTATCTCTTGCTTCTATCCTTTCCGTGCCCCCCCCCCCCCCCGTCCCTCCTTCACTTCCATTAAGCCTCTCCTCCCCGCTTCTCCTTCTAGCGCACACCTTTATTCTTCTACTTTCTATTCCAGTTTTTCACACTTCTCCCCGTCTCCCCTCATCTCCTCTCCCTTCTATCTAGGTCGTACTCGGACGGGCCCTCCATCGGTGCTTCCAGTCATCCCGATCCTCCATGCATCTGGCTAGCTCGCCGGTGCTTTCTGTTCCCGCATCTCTCCTGAGTACGTCCACGTAGGTTAACGTGGGACGTCCTCGTGATCGATGCCCGTGTGTTGGTTCCCACAGCACAAGTTTGCTGGTTGGCAGCTCATGGTGTCTCTGACAGTGACCTGCCAGCCTCATTCTCCTGACTGCCACTTTATCGCTCACCTTTATTAGCACCCCCCCATACAAGTTTGCATTAGTGACATGCTCATCCCTGTTGATGTTGAGCACCACACGCATCATTCTGGTGTAGCACCCATCCAAGGACTTCTGCAGGGTGGGCTTCAAGGTCCAGCATTCACTGCCATACAAAAGGACAGACTCAACTGTTGCATGAAAGAAGTTGAGCTTGATTTGACGGGGGAGGTTGGATTTCCACACACTGGTCATGCCGTTCAGAGCCCTCCACGCAAGCGCCTTCCTCCCTTTAAGGTCTTGCTCGGACGAGTTGACCCACGAGCCCAGGTACTTGAAATCACCGACTTCCTTTAGAGCAGAGCCTCCTGTTGTCCTTAGAGGTGGATGATCCGGGAGGATGTTATACATTATGACCTCGGTTTTCTTGGCATTTAGCCTAAGGCCAACCTTGGCGCACTCCGTCTCCACTCTGCACATTTACCTTACTGGTAAATGGTGCATTTTATATAGAGCTTTTATCCAAAGCGCTTTACAGTTTTGTTCCTCACATTCACTCACACATTCACACACCGATGGCGGACGCAACCATGCAAGGTGCCAACCTGCTCATCGGAAGCAATTAGGGGTTAAGTGTCTTGCTCAAGGACACATCGACACGCTGCCTGGGAGGAGCGGGAATCGAACCAGGAACCTTCCAACTACCAGACGACCACTCTACCTCCTGAGCCACTGTCGCCCTGTCGGAGACACCTAACCCTGACCTAACCCTTACTGGATACACCTAACTTAAGGCCACATCCACATGGAGACGGAACCGATCTTTTTTCGTTTTCATTTCAAAAAGGTTTTCCGTAAACACAAAATCGTCTCAAGAAATATGTGCGTCCAAACGAAACCACTGAAAATGCTGTAACGCTGCCACAAATGTACAAAATAAACGTCTTTCAATAGCTTCTGTGTTTTAGACTTCGCTCTTTTATTTTGAAACCCCCCGACCGGAAGTATTATTGTTGGTATCGCTAGCGGAACAACTTGTGTCGTCCGGTTCTGTGTTTTTGAGCTAAGGCTAGTTAAGCTAGCTAATATTTGTCTTCCTTTGACTTGTTGAAAATGTCTAGAATACAAATGTTGAGATTGTTGGTGAACAAGTGACTAACTGCAGCTATGTTGTTTGTTGTATGGTGTTTCTTTTTTGTTGGGTTTGCGCATTCGGGTTAAGGGAGAGGTGGGCTGTTGCGTCATCGGTTCAGGAAAGATGCGTACTGGCTTGTAAAGACGGAAACGCAAGAGTGGCGACTTCAGATTTGTTCACTCCGGGACCCGTATTCAGAAAATAGTGTATTCAGGCTCCCAGAACGCAGTTCCGTGTGGACGAAACGTGCATACGATAAAACACGTTGGCGGATACACCCAAACTCGTCTCCGTCTGGACATGGCATAAATCTCTCTCTCTCCCTCTCTCTCATTCCTTCCTTCCTAGAAACTCACCAGAACTCGTTCCACTGTTCGTCCTCAAACAGCTGCTCTGGGATGGGATCAATCAGCACCAGGTCTGACACCTGCCTGTGGACCAAAAGACACACACACACACACATATATATATAGTATATATACACATGTACACACACACACACATATATATACAGTATATATACACATGTACACACACACACACACATATATATATATACACATGTATACACACACACACACACACACACATACACACACAGAGATGTAGTTTGAATCATGGACTACTTTATCCACTGTGGCCTTCCAGCCCCGAGCCGTAATAAGAGAGATAGATGATGCTGAGATAGTCTGTCTGTCTGTCTGTCTGTCTGTCTGTCTGTCTGTCTGTCTGTCTGTCTGTGTATCAGCTGACAGATGACCAGGCGCTCCTTCCAGAGGTAATATTTTCATCCTCTCACCGGTGCCACTTAATTCACCTCCCTAACGGCCCTGACATCACGGCTGATGATGAAACGCTAAATCTCTCAACCAGGGAGCAGCAGCCAGGCATGTTAATCACCACGTTGTCTCCGAGGTGGGGGGGGGGGGGGGGATGAAGATAATGATGGTGACAGGAATGGGAGTAAGTCATATTTATGTCCCACGGATTGACACATGTGAATGTGAACCTGGAGGGTGAGAACTGGGAGGAACTGGGAGGAAGTGTGTTAGTATGCTTTTTAAGCCTAAAACACACAAAAAACCCACCACCACCAGTCCACCACTAATAATAATGTCATGGCTCAGTGATGCTCAGTGGGTCTTGGTCCTCACAACCCCTTGGTCCTCACAACCCCAGGTGGTGAAACTAGGAGCGATATAAGGACTGTGTGAGTGTAACTAGGAGGGATATGAGGACTGTGTGTATGTATGTAACTAGGAGGGATATGAGGACTGTGTGTATGTATGTAACTAGGAGGGATATGAGGACTGTGTGTATGTATGTATGTAACTAGGAGGGATATGAAGACTGTGTGTATGTGTAACTAGGAGAGATATGAGGACTGTGTGTATGTGTAACTACAGTAGGAGAGATAGGCAAAAAGACACATTTCAATTGCCTTGTGTACATTGACAGTAATGTTCTTCTTCTAGTGTAGGAGGCACTCACACGTCATGGATGTGGCTGTAGAACCTGCCATTGAGCGCGCCCAGTTCAGACCCCGCCAGGATGAAGGGCGTGGCGATCCCCGCGGCCTGGACGAGCCGGTGGAGGTCGTCAACCATCCTGGGAACACAAACACAGCTCATCGGGCTCAAGTCATGACAGCTGAACGGCAAACGTCGACAATATCTATAACAGACGGGCAGACCCGAGTTTAAAAAGGGGAGGGTTGGGAAAGGTAGACCTAACATGAGGTGTCTGACAGAACCAAGCAGCTCGGGGCACTAGGGGGCATGGGGTGTTGTTACGTGGTGTAAAGCTACCTGGTGGAGGGTGTTGTTACGTGGTGTAAAGCTACCTGGTGGAGGGTGTTGTTACGTGGTGTAAAGCTACCTGGTGGAGGGTGTTGTTACGTGGTGTAAAGCTACCTGGTGGAGGGTGTTGTTACGTGGTGTAAAGCTACTTGGTGGAGGGTGTTGTTACGTGGTGTAAAGCTACCTGCTGGAGGGTGTTGTTACATGGTGTAAAGCTACCTGGTGGAGGGTGTTGTTACGTGGTGTAAAGCTACCTGGTGGAGGGTGTTGTTACATGGTGTAAAAAGCTACCTGCTGGAGGGTGTTGTTACGTGGTGTAAAGCTACTTGGTGGAGGGTGTTGTTACATGGTGTAAAGCTACCTGGTGGAGGGTGTTGTTACGTGGTGTAAAGCTACCTGCTGGAGGGTGTTGTTACGTGGTGTAAAGCTACCTGCTGGAGGGTGTTGTTACGTGGTGTAAAGCTACCTGCTGGAGGGTGTTGTTATGTGGTGTAAAGCTACCTGGTGGAGGGTGTTGTTACGTGGTGTAAAGCTACCTGCTGGAGGGTGTTGTTACATGGTGTAAAGCTACCTGCTGGAGGGTGTTGTTACGTGGTGTAAAGCTACCTGCTGGAGGGTGTTGTTACGTGGTGTAAAGCTACCTGGTGGAGGGTGTTGTTACGTGGTGTAAAGCTACCTGGTGGAGGGTGTTGTTACGTGGTGTAAAGCTACCTGCTGGAGGGTGTTGTTACGTGGTGTAAAGCTACCTGGTGGAGGGTGTTGTTACGTGGTGTAAAGCTACCTGCTGGAGGGTGTTGTTACGTGGTGTAAAGCTACCTGGTAGAGGGTGTTGTTACATGGTGTAAAGCTACCTGGTGGAGGGTGTTGTTACGTGGTGTAAAGCTACCTGGTGGAGGGTGTTGTTACGTGGTGTAAAGCTACCTGGTGGAGGGTGTTGTTACGTGGTGTAAAGCTACCTGGTGGAGGGTGTTGTTACGTGGTGTAAAGCTACCTGGTGGAGGGTGTTGTTACGTGGTGTAAAGCTACTTGGTGGAGGGTGTTGTTACGTGGTGTAAAGCTACCTGCTGGAGGGTGTTGTTACATGGTGTAAAGCTACCTGGTGGAGGGTGTTGTTACGTGGTGTAAAGCTACCTGGTGGAGGGTGTTGTTACATGGTGTAAAGCTACCTGCTGGAGGGTGTTGTTACGTGGTGTAAAGCTACTTGGTGGAGGGTGTTGTTACATGGTGTAAAGCTACCTGGTGGAGGGTGTTGTTACGTGGTGTAAAGCTACCTGCTGGAGGGTGTTGTTACGTGGTGTAAAGCTACCTGCTGGAGGGTGTTGTTACGTGGTGTAAAGCTACCTGGTGGAGGGTGTTGTTACATGGTGTAAAGCTACCTGCTGGAGGGTGTTGTTACGTGGTGTAAAGCTACCTGCTGGAGGGTGTTGTTACGTGGTGTAAAGCTACCTGCTGGAGGGTGTTGTTACGTGGTGTAAAGCTACCTGCTGGAGGGTGTTGTTATGTGGTGTAAAGCTACCTGGTGGAGGGTGTTGTTACGTGGTGTAAAGCTACCTGCTGGAGGGTGTTGTTACATGGTGTAAAGCTACCTGCTGGAGGGTGTTGTTACGTGGTGTAAAGCTACCTGCTGGAGGGTGTTGTTACGTGGTGTAAAGCTACCTGGTGGAGGGTGTTGTTACGTGGTGTAAAGCTACCTGGTGGAGGGTGTTGTTACGTGGTGTAAAGCTACCTGCTGGAGGGTGTTGTTACGTGGTGTAAAGCTACCTGGTGGAGGGTGTTGTTACGTGGTGTAAAGCTACCTGCTGGAGGGTGTTGTTACGTGGTGTAAAGCTACCTGCTGGAGGGTGTTGTTATGTGGTGTAAAGCTACCTGGTGGAGGGTGTTGTTACGTGGTGTAAAGCTACCTGCTGGAGGGTGTTGTTACGTGGTGTAAAGCTACCTGGTGGAGGGTGTTGTTACGTGGTGTAAAGCTACCTGCTGGAGGGTGTTGTTACGTGGTGTAAAGCTACCTGGTGGAGGGTGTTGTTACGTGGTGTAAAGCTACCTGCTGGAGGGTGTTGTTACGTGGTGTAAAGCTACCTGCTGGAGGGTGTTGTTACGTGGTGTAAAGCTACCTGGTGGAGGGTGTTGTTACGTGGTGTAAAGCTACCTGGTGGAGGGTGTTGTTACGTGGTGTAAAGCTACCTGGTGGAGGGTGTTGTTACGTGGTGTAAAGCTACCTGCTGGAGGGTGTTGTTACGTGGTGTAAAGCTACCTGGTGGAGGGTGTTGTTACGTGGTGTAAAGCTACCTGGTGGAGGGTGTTGTTACGTGGTGTAAAGCTACCTGCTGGAGGGTGTTGTTACGTGGTGTAAAGCTACCTGGTGGAGGGTGTTGTTACGTGGTGTAAAGCTACCTGGTGGAGGGTGTTGTTACGTGGTGTAAAGCTACCTGGTGGAGGGTGTTGTTACGTGGTGTAAAGCTACCTGGTGGAGGGTGTTGTTACGTGGTGTAAAGCTACCTGGTGTAGGGTGTTGTTACATGGTGTAAAGCTACCTGGTGGAGGGTGTTGTTACGTGGTGTAAAGCTACCTGCTGGAGGGTGTTGTTACGTGGTGTAAAGCTACCTGGTGGAGGGTGTTGTTACGTGGTGTAAAGCTACCTGCTGGAGGGTGTTGTTACGTGGTGTAAAGCTACCTGGTGGAGGGTGTTGTTACGTGGTGTAAAGCTACCTGGTGGAGGGTGTTGTTACATGGTGTAAAGCTACCTGCTGGAGGGTGTTGTTACGTGGTGTAAAGCTACCTGGTGGAGGGTGTTGTTACGTGGTGTAAAGCTACCTGCTGGAGGGTGTTGTTACGTGGTGTAAAGCTACCTGCTGGAGGGTGTTGTTACGTGGTGTAAAGCTACCTGCTGGAGGGTGTTGTTACCTGGTGTAAAGCTACCTGGTGGAGGGTGTTGTTACGTGGTGTAAAGCTACCTGGTGGAGGGTGTTGTTACGTGGTGTAAAGCTACCTGCTGGAGGGTGTTGTTACGTGGTGTAAAGCTACCTGGTGGAGGGTGTTGTTACGTGGTGTAAAGCTACCTGGTAGAGGGTGTTGTTACGTGGTGTAAAGCTACCTGGTGGAGGGTGTTGTTACGTGGTGTAAAGCTACCTGGTAGAGGGTGTTGTTACGTGGTGTAAAGCTACCTGGTGGAGGGTGTTGTTACGTGGTGTAAAGCTACCTGGTGGAGGGTGTTGTTACGTGGTGTAAAGCTACCTGGTGGAGGGTGTTGTTACGTGGTGAAAAGTAGGCTTGGGCGGTATCCTTTTTTTCACACCGTTATACCTTTATCACATAATACCCCGGTGCACGGTATTTGACGGTATGACTTTCATTTTCATCAGCGGGGGGGGGGGGGGTGGTGGCAACCCGTGTTACCAAGTAAACAAATCATCGTCAGCTCTCAGATTGGTAGTCAGAAGCCTGCATCGTTATCGTTACTGCGTTACTGCGTTACTGACAACATCCCCTCCAAATTCCTCAGAGACTCAGCAGCAGCCATCACCCCAGCCATCACACACATAATAAACCTCTCCATAAAACAGGGACACGTCCCCAAGGACTTCAAAATTGCGAGAGTAACACCCCTGCACAAAAAGGGCAGCAAATTAGACCCGGGTAACTACCGCCCTGTTTCTATCCTTACATCCATCTCGAAAGTCATGGAAAAAATAGTATACGAACAGATCGAAAAGTACCTCGCGGAAAAAAATCTAATCTACGAATTCCAATCTGGCTTCAGAACATCCCACTCCACTGACACATGCCTTCTCTACTTGAACGACCACATCAAACAAGAGGTGGACGCGGGCAAATACTGCGGCATGGTCATGCTGGACCTACAAAAGGCCTTCGACACTGTCAATCACACCATTCTGATTGACAAGCTAAAAGCAATTGGTTTTGATAGTTTATCAGTGAGCTGGATACAATCCTACCTGGAGGGGAGGGAACAGATGGTGGAAGTAAACGGTACCCTATCCCCCCCCCCCTCACAGTGAGCTGTGGTGTTCCACAAGGAAGCATACTAGGACCGCTACTATTCCTAATTTATGCAAATGACATGTCGTCAGCTTGTGACTGCAACTTGTTCCTGTTTGCGGACGACTCAGCCCTGCTGGTCTCTGACAAGAACAAGTTACAGGTTGAAAAAGCCCTCAGCTCGGAACTAGGCAAAATCTGCATATGGCTCGCCGACAACAAACTATCATTATACATGGGCAAAACAGAGTCCATTCTCTTCGGTTCAAATAACAAACTTAGCAAGACCGACGGCTTCTCGGTTACAGTGGGTGACAATATTATCACAAGGAAAGATGAAATTACCTACCTGGGTTCCATCCTAGAGGCTAATCTTTCCTGTGACAAAATGGCATCCAATGTAATAAAAAAAAGTCAACCAACGAACGCGATTCTTGTACCGGATCTCCTCTCTGGTAAACAAGAATACCCTGAAGACTCTAGCAGGAGCACTCATTCAAGGGTACTACGACTATGCTTGCACCTCATGGTACCAAAGCACCTCAAAGGCACTAAAAAACAAATTACAAACATCTCAAAACAAGCTAGTCAGACTACTACTTGACCTGACTCCTAGAACCCACCTCACCCCTGCCCACTTTGACAACCTAGGATGGCTTAGAGTAGACGACAGAGTACAGCAACTTGCAATGGGCCTGGTCTACAAGATACACTACGCGACCAAGGTACCCATGTACATGTCAAAATACTTCCCAAAGGTCAGTGAATACCACGATCACAACACCAGAGGGAGCTCCACAAATCATGTAAAACCCAGATTCGGCTCAAACAAGGGACTAAACACGTTTCGCAATTATGCCACATCAATGTGGAACGCCCTACCTAAAGCTGTAAAGGAATGTGAATCACTACCCACCTTCAAAAACACTCTCAAAAAACATCTACGTGAGACTGCAATTCGAAACTGGCCCCTACAAATGTCCTAACCTAGTTGTACAGTAAATGACCAAGTAAGACTTTGTCAATATTCCAATGTACAGTGTAAAATGTGTGTGTGTCCCCTACCTAACACCCCCCCCCCCCCCCCCCCCCACCTCCAATGTACAGCCCTCACCCAACCCCACCCCACCCAACCAACCTCCTCCAATGTACAGTTTCTACGCCAAATGTATATACACTCCTTTTCTGGACACTTTTGTATCACAAACAGTACTGTATTTGCAAATCTGATATGTCATAAATGTATAGATGTAGCAGTACTGTCTATCTGTATGTCATGTATGTCATATATGTTATAATGAATTGAAAATGGGGGACCCTGATGTAAACAAGACGAAAGTCTTTCTCTGGTCTGCATCCCCTTAACAATTGTATGTATTGAGCTGTACTGTACTGTACCCATTCTGCAATCTGTTAATAAACTTTTCAATCAATCAATCAAAAGCATCTAGCCTTGGCAGACTATTTGATTCGTTAAGGGCTCGAAATTGCATGAGTTTTGGTCATATGCTCCCGAAATGCTCCCGTTGTTTGGCTACTTCTATGTGCAGTGAAAACTACTCGAATGCTTTATAACCTAGTCATTGATTTAGTTCAGGGTAATCTAAGATTAGCCGCAGAGCTAACGCTAGTTAGCGTGAGCTAACGCTAGCTAATCAAGCTCAGTAGCTCACAGAGAGAGATAAACAGCTGACAGCGGATAGTACAGGACGATACAAATACAATAAAAAGGCGGGTGGGGGCTGTTGTGTAAACCTTGTACTCATTAGTTCACATAATAAGAGACGGATTATTTGCTTGCTCCACCAGTGCACCACTCCACAACAACACACACCAACTCTCGTCACAACGCTTTACGGTATTTTCACAGCACTGTCGCAACATTACCATAAAACGTGAACACCGTTGTGACCCACTCGCTCCACTAGACTGGTCTCGCCCTCTGCTGGCGCGTGTGTGCACTACACTCCGTGTGTGCACTACACTCAAAACTCCGTTTCACTGTAATAGAAGCTGAAGCGCATCTGTGATTTTGACGGTGACGGACGGTATTGATTTTCAATACCGTCGGTATTTTTAAATACCCCGGTATATCGTAATACCGTCATACCGCCCAAGCCTAGTGCAAAGCTACCTGGTGGAGGGTGTTGTTACATGGTGTAAAGAAGCTACGATCGACCTCTGCTTCTTAAGCTCCTCCCATAGTCGAGCGGACCGTACATGGAGCAGACTCCCGTGGACTCAAAGCGGACTCAAAGGGTACTCAAAGCAGACCCAAAGCAGACTCCAAGTGCGAAGCTCCAATTTTCTAATGCACGGACGTCCGCGCCGCTGACTTGGTGTCACACAAAACGCTGCTCGGCGTTTCGGTTGACATCGAACTGCATTTAATGAGACGCCGATCTGCATTTTACTCTGACCACTCGCTCCGTGCCAAGAGAGAGTAGGGCTTGAGATGTTTGAATGGCTTTTCTAAATGAGGTGTGTAAAACTGCCAGTTTTATTTAGAAATATTGGAAACGGATATCTCCGTTTCCAATATTTCGAAATAAAACTGGTGCTTTTATTTCATGCAATGCGTGTTTGTCATTTCAGCACCACGCGCTGTCCACCTCAAGCCGATACGGTACATTGCATCTCGCTGCCTATATACCTGTTATTCAAGTGTGTAAAACTGCCCGTTTTATTATCGAAATATAACTCTTTATTTTGACATCGGATGACGACGACATGACAGAAGTTGAACAGCGTGGGAAAAATTGTGTAAACTGGCGCGAGACATGTAGGAAATTGGTCCGTGGAGGTCCGCTCGACTATGAAAGCTCAAAGAGTCCAGCAGACTCCGCTGAGTCCAGTCCGCGTACAGTCCGCTCGACTGTTCTCTTGGCCTGATCGCTCCGTAGCGGCTTGTTGATGCAAGGATTGCATGTGGTAATGTAATTGACATTGTCTTGACCTGCTCAAATGTGATGGAAGCTGCGACCTCTGTTGTTTTCTGGTTTACTTTGGCCTGATTAGATATTGTTTCATTTGTTCTGAGACAGTCTCTTTCTGTGTTGTGTCATTAATCTCCAATGCACTCAAACATGGCAGATCCTATCGACAGCTAATAGTTCCCTACGATAGCCCTCTCTCTCTCTTTCTAATTGTGTACTAACTCACTAATTCTTCTACCACTGCCTCCGACAGTGACACACACACACACACACACAGACAGACAGACAGACAGACAGACAGACAGACAGACAGACAGACAGACACGCACGCACAGCCCGCCAGCCCTGCCTCCTCCCACTCAGCACACAGAGCTGAAACAGTGGTGTTTTAGAGCTACGTGCAGCGCCTCTGGCAACACTAGATTCAAGCCTGAAACAGAGTATCTTGGGGATTCAGGTGCTGTTGGATCGACTAAAGCAGGTAGACAGTAACACCCAGATCTCATCTGTAGAGCAGGTAGACAGTAACACCCAGACCTCATCTGTAGAGCAGGTAGACAGTAACACCCAGACCTCATCTGTAGAGCAGGTAGACAGTAACACCCAGACCTCATCTGTAGAGCAGGTAGACAGTAACACCCAGACCTCATCTGTAGAGCAGGTAGACAGTAACACCCAGATCTCATCTGTAGAGCAGGTAGACAGTAACACCCAGACCTCATCTGTAGAGCAGGTAGACAGTAACACCCAGACCTCATCTGTAGAGCAGGTAGACAGTAACACCCAGATCTCATCTGTAGAGCAGGTAGACAGTAACACCCAGACCTCCTCTGTAGAGCAGGTAGACAGTAACACCCAGACCTCATCTGTAGAGCAGGTAGACAGTAACACCCAGATCTCATCTGTAGAGCAGGTAGACAGTAACACCCAGACCTCATCTGTAGAGCAGGTAGACAGTAACACCCAGACCTCATCTGTAGAGCCTGCGTCTCCTTGTGCTACTAACAATATTTGGATGATGTTGTTTGCGTCAGCATATGCATTAGGGGACACTGCTGCCTGTAGACTTTGCAAAGAGCGACTGAAGTATCGAACCACTGTGAGGATCCACGTTCAAACATGAAGGCTGTAGCTATGAACTGGTGGAGCCGCCCCAGCTGGAGGCAGAGTTGGGTGGGTATCTGCAGCTGTAGAAAACCATCTAAAAAAAAAAAAACTTTAATATTCAAATCATGTGATTCAAATGTGCTGCATTTCATTAATTCCAAAGGTTTTGGGCTGTTTGTGTATCTTTTTTTCCTTTGCTTTTTTGTTCAAATAAACATTAATAAACAAACAAACCAAAAACATAATGCAGTCAAACCACAAACACAAACAGCACCACGCGCAGAAACCAGGCCAGACCAGCAGCGGTTTGTGTATTGTGTGCACAGTGAGTGCAGAGCCCTGCGGCGTGAAGGATGAACAACAGAAACCAGGTCATCAACAGAAACCCCCTCTCCTCACTCTCCTCCTTAACTAGTTCACCAGGGACCTGTGGTTAACCTCCTCTCCTCCATAACTAGTTCACCAGGGACCTGTGGTTAACCTCCTCTCCTCCTTAACTAGTTCACCAGGGACCTGTCGTTAACCTCCTCTCCTCCATAACTAGTTCACCAGGGACCTGTCGTTAACCTCCTCTCCTCCATAACTAGTTCACCAGGGACCTGTGGTTAACCTCCTCTCCTCCTTAACTAGTTCACGAGAGGACAGAACAGTCAAATATACGACAGTGTGACCGTGTCCAGTCGAGTGGCGACACAGACCATTAACATCCAAGTAAGAAAAGGTCAACAGCCTCTCTCCCTCTCTCTCTCTCTCCCTCCCTCCCTCCCTCTCTCTCTCTCCCCCTCTCTCTCTCCCCCTCTCTCTCTCCCCCGCTCCCTCTCTCCCTCTCTCTCTCTCTCTCTCTCTCTCTCTCTCTCTCTCTCTCTCACTACAGGGAAGGCGAACACCACCAGACGTCATCAGCATCAAGTAAAATATAGTGTCTCTCTCTGACAGCCATCTGTTGCTCTGGGTTCCTCCCTGGCCCTCTAATACATCAAACCTGGAGCCCAGTGCTGAAGTGACGAGGTTTCACAACCGTAGCAGGGAGGAAATTGATTGCTTGCGTCAAAAAGGGGCGTGTTCCTGCTGCCGGGGCCAGAAGCCAAGGTAAACTAGACTGCTGACTGTCAGAGGAGCGCGCGCCTCATCCCTCACACAGGTTTAATGCTAAACAAACACATTGCTGTGTCAAAGACAGGGGGATCAGGGCCCGATCCCTGGGCAGGCAGGCGGGGGGGGGGGGCAGAGCTGTGGCGCATTGAGCAGCACAGAGCAGAGATACACACATACATCAGTGGTACACACATACATCAGTGATACACATACATCAGTGGTACACACATACATCAGTGATACACATACATCAGTGGTACACACATACATCAGTGATACACATACATCAGTGATACACACATACTTCAGTGATACACACATACATCAGTAATACACACATACATCAGTGATACACACATACTTCAGTAATACACACATACATCAGTGATACACACATACTTCAGTAATACACACATACATCAGTGGTACACACATACATCAGTAATAGACACATACATCAGTGGTACACACATACTTCAGTGATACACACATACTTCAGTGATACACACATACATCAGTGGTACACACATACATCAGTGGTACACACATACTTCAGTGGTACACACATACATCAGTGGTACACACATACATCAGTGATACACACATACATCAGTGATACACACATACATCAGTGATACACACATACATCAGTGGTACACACATACATCAGTGATACACACATACATCAGTGATACACACATACATCAGTGATACACACATACATTAGTGATACACACATACATCAGTGATACACACATACATCAGTGATACACACATACATCAGTGATACACACATACATCAGTGATACACACATACATCAGTGATACACACATACATCAGTGATACACACATACATCAGTGATACACACACAGTTTCCCCCCCCAAAAACACAACATTATGCATACTTTTCACAATAAATAAAATAAGAATTTGTTCTTACTTGCTTGCCTGGGTAAATAAAGGTAAAATAAAAGATTTTTTTTTTTTTTTTAAACAGATACCGATCATTTCCGATATTACATTTGAATGCCGATAATATCGGACATCCCTAACCACAATAACGCCACAGATAGGCACAAACCCTCCGCAGCTCAGCAACTTTAGCACCGGCCATTAGAGAACATTTAGGGGGGAAACCAGTGACTGAGAGGAAGGCAGCGCTCACCGGCCGGTGGTGGACTCCCCCCAGACCCTCTCTGTGCCCGTGCTCACCGGCCGGTGGTGGACTCCCCCCAGACCCTCTCTGTGCCCGTGCTCACCGGCCGGTGGTGGACTCCCCCCAGACCCTCTCTGTGCCCGTGCTCACCGGCCGGTGGTGGACTCCCCCCAGACCCTCTCTGTGCCCGTGCTCACCGGCCGGTGGTGGACTCCCCCCAGACCCTCTCTGTGCCCGTGCTCACCGGCCGGTGGTGGACTCCCCCCAGACCCTCTCTGTGCCCGTGCTCACCGGCCGGTGGTGGACTCCCCCCAGACCCTCTCTGTGCCCGTGCTCACCGGCCGGTGGTGGACTCCCCCCAGACCCTCTCTGTGCCCGTGCTCACCGGCCGGTGGTGGACTCCCCCCAGACCCTCTCTGTGCCCGTGCTCACCGGCCAGTGGTGGACTCCCCCCAGACCCTCTCTGTGCCCGTGCTCTCGTTCTGCACCGCTCGCCTGCTGAAGCCCAGCCCCACTCGGTCATAGCTGCACACCTGGGAGACACGGAGACACGGAGACACCAAGACGGTTCATTAGGTTCAACTATATTACAGCACATGACACACTCTCTACACTCATCGCCTCGTGGTGGCGGCGGCGCGGCGGTGTAGTGGTTAACACTGTCCTGGGTTCGATTCCTGCTTGCATGTTCCCCCTGTGAGAGGGGGGTTTCCCCTCCAGAAAAATAGACAAACCCAATGGAAAAACATGCAGAACAGATCGCTAACACTGTCGCAGGAGCAGCACTAGGAGGATCGGTCCCCGGGGCGCGGCTCCCAGCCGACCTTGGTGGGAAGGATGACGGGATGGGTCAAGAAGCGCAGAGAGGATATTTAATCGGCGAGTCCCAAAAGAGAAATGCATGCGTGTGTGTTCCTGTGTCGCCCCGTCTCGCATGCGTGTGTTCGCTCGCTGCGTGACGATGTGCCAGGCCACGTGAGCGGATCGGCGCGGCCGAGAAATCCGCTCTTCGCTCTTTAAAACTTGGTCCGCTCCGCTAATCGCTCATGTTGACCCCGCCCCCAAGTCGCTCCCCGCTCACCTTGAATCGAGCGCTCCCCGCTCCCCGCGCCAGATCGCTCGGCAGATTATTATTATTTCTTTTTGAGCATGGTGTAAATTAGCTCAAACTACAACAGTCTACACCCCCTGGGCCCCTTAACAATTGTTTGTATTGAGCCGCGTTGTAATTGTACCCATTCTGCAATGTTAAATAACGTTGTTTATCCATTCACTAGCTCTATTAAGCGATGATAGGCTAGCCGAGCCACAATGCTATGGTCGCTGCCATTAACGTTAGCATGTAAGCTAACGACAACAACAATGGCGTCGATACTTTTTCTAACAGGAGTGAGTGAAGGAGGAGTGAAGCCTGAACAGGATATCACAGGTTCACCCTTCTCATTGGTTGAAAATGGCCTTCATGTTTGTACATCGCCATCTGTTGCTTTGGCATTGTACTGCATGTATATTAACATCAACAGTGTTAAACCACTGTGAGCGGCCTGGAGTGGATTGGAGCGGAGGAGAACTCTCGCTCCGGACGTCGCGCCGACTCATTTTAAAACCCACTCCTCGCTCACGTCAAAACCGCCCGCTCCGCGCCCCGCGCCGCTCACGCTCCGATCCGCTCACATGGCCTGCGATGTGCTACAAAATAAAGACGTCTTCAAGTCCAGTTTCATCAAACAGCCACTGAGGTGGAGTCAGGTTGTGAACGAGTGAGTGAGTGAGGTGATCAGTGGTCCGGCTGCAGCGCTGCGCTGAGAGAAACCTCTACTACTCGCTGGTTAGCAACACAGCGGCCCAGGGCTCCACAGATCAGTGCATTATCCCTTTACGTGAGATTCCTGATCATCTCTGTTGGGAAGCAGGAAACTAAATTTGAGTTGGTCGAATACATCTGTTCGCTTGTTTGTGTTTGTTTGTGTTGTAGACACAGCGAGGCTCAACGACAAGCCGGTGAGGTCACTGGGGTCACACAGGGGTCACACAGGGAGGGTCACACAGGGGTCACACAGAGAGGGTCACATCTCACAGAGAGAGGGTCACATCTCACAGAGAGAGAGAGAGGGTCACATCTCACACAGAGAGAGAGAGAGAGAGAGGGTCACATCTCACAGAGAGAGAGAGAGGGTCACATCTCACACAGAGAGAGAGAGAGAGGGTCACATCTCACAGAGAGAGAGAGAGAGAGAGGGTCACATCTCACACAGAGAGAGAGAGAGGGTCACATCTCACAGAGAGAGAGAGAGAGAGAGAGAGAGAGAGGGTCACATCTCACAGAGAGAGAGAGAGAGAGGGTCACATCTCACAGAGAGAGAGAGAGAGAGAGGGTCACATCTCACAGAGAGAGAGAGGGTCACATCTCACAGAGAGAGAGAGAGAGAGGGTCACATCTCACACAGAGAGAGAGAGAGAGAGGGTCACATCTCACAGAGAGAGAGAGAGAGAGAGGGTCACATCTCACAGAGAGAGAGAGGGTCACATCTCACAGAGAGAGAGAGAGAGGGTCACATCTCACAGAGGGAGAGAGAGAGGGTCACATCTCACAGAGAGAGAGGGTCACATCTCACAGAGAGAGAGAGAGGGTCACATCTCACAGAGAGAGAGAGAGAGAGGGTCACATCTCACAGAGAAAGAGAAGGTCACATCTCACAGAGAGAGAGAGAGGGTCACATCTCACAGAGAGAGAGAGAGAGAGAGGGTCACATCTCACAGAGAGAGAGAGAGGGTCACATCTCACAGAGAGAGAGAGAGAGAGGGTCACATCTCACAGAGAGAGAGAGAGAGGGTCACATCTCACAGAGAGAGAGAGAGAGAGAGGGTCACATCTCACAGAGAGAGAGGGTCACATCTCACAGAGAGAGAGAGAGAGAGAGAGAGGGTCACATCTCACAGAGAGAGAGAGAGAGAGAGAGAGGGTCACATCTCACAGAGAGAGAGAGAGGGTCACATCTCACAGAGAGAGAGAGAGAGGGTCACATCTCACAGAGAGAGAGGGTCACATCTCACAGAGAGAGAGAGGGTCACATCTCACAGAGAGAGAGAGAGAGAGGGTCACATCTCACAGAGAGAGAGAGGGTCACATCTCACAGAGAGAGAGAGGGTCACATCTCACAGAGAGAGAGAGAGAGAGAGAGAGAGGGTCACATCTCACAGAGAGAGAGAGAGAGGGTCACATCTCACAGAGAGAGAGAGGGTCACATCTCACAGAGAGAGAGAGAGAGAGAGAGAGAGGGTCACATCTCACACAGAGAGAGAGAGAGAGAGAGGGTCACATCTCACAGAGAGAGAGAGGGTCACATCTCACACACAGAGAGAGAGAGAGAGGGTCACATCTCACAGAGAGAGAGAGCGTCACATCTCACAGAGAAAGAGAGAGAGGGTCACATCTCACAGAGAGAGAGAGAGAGAGAGGGTCACATCTCACAGAGAGAGAGAGAGAGGGTCACATCTCACAGAGAGAGAGAGGGTCACATCTCAGAGAGAGAGAGAGAGGGTCACATCTCACAGAGAGAGAGAGAGAGGGTCACATCTCACAGAGAGAGAGAGGGTCACATCTCACAGAGAGAGAGAGAGGGTCACATCTCACAGAGAGAGAGAGAGAGAGGGTCACATCTCACAGAGAGAGAGAGAGAGGGTCACATCTCACAGAGAGAGAGAGAGAGGGTCACATCTCACAGAGAGAGAGAGGGTCACATCTCACAGAGAGAGAGAGAGAGGGTCACATCTCACAGAGAGAGAGAGGGTCACATCTCACAGAGAGAGAGAGAGAGGGTCACATCTCACAGAGAGAGAGAGGGTCACATCTCACAGAGAGAGAGAGAGGGTCACATCTCACAGAGAGAGAGAGAGAGAGGGTCACATCTCACACAGAGAGAGAGAGAGGGTCACATCTCACACAGAGAGAGAGAGAGAGAGGGTCACATCTCACAGAGAGAGAGAGGGTCACATCTCACAGAGAGAGAGAGGGTCACATCTCACAGAGAGAGAGAGAGAGAGAGAGAGAGAGAGAGAGAGGGTCACATCTCACAGAGAGAGAGAGAGAGAGAGGGTCACATCTCACAGAGAGAGAGAGAGAGAGAGAGGGTCACATCTCACAGAGAGAGAGAGAGGGTCACATCTCACAGAGAGAGAGAGAGAGGGTCACATCTCACAGAGAGAGAGAGAGAGGGTCACATCTCACAGAGAGAGAGAGAGAGGGTCACATCTCACAGAGAGAGAGAGGGTCACATCTCACAGAGAAAGAGAGAGAGGGTCACATCTCACAGAGAGAGAGAGAGAGGGTCACATCTCACAGAGAGAGAGAGAGAGGGTCACATCTCACAGAGAGAGAGAGAGAGAGAGAGAGAGGGTCACATCTCACAGAGAGAGTGTTGTGAAGGATCAGATTAAACCGAATATATATATTTATTTATGGATATATATTTAATAGTATTTGTATATCGTTTGATATCCCTTGTATATTCCTTGTACATATACACTGAATATCCATTTAGTCTACTAACAGCCCATAATAGTTTCATTCTCTCATTGGACAAGAACTTGGCGCCAGCAGCCAAGCCCCTTGGTTCAAGTTCAATCGTGCCGACGAACATGTCGTTACTAGCCCGGTTCCGCGTAGGAATACGTCTGGCGAAATACGAATGGTACTATTTGTTCACAGCGCATATATATATGGCGCAAGTAAAGTAGAACTTTCTTTTAGTCCCTTAGCCCTTAGTTCTTTACCCTCCAACCTAGTGGCAAGACGTTAAGCCTCACCCACGATACACGTGTGGTGCAGTATGGTCAACTTGGCCTCAGAATGGCATTGAGACATCGTGTGGATTAATAGTTGAATTGTCATAGTTTGGCACTATACCGTCGAGTGGGACGTATTTCTATTAAGTTAATAATAGTCTATTATGTATGGTGCATCGTTCGGTTAGAGTTATACAGTGAGTAGTACCCCCATCGTTTCCTCGCGTTATCTAGAGTCTTAACCAGGCTGGGCAGACCACGTGTGGTGCTTTCATCCGAGGAGTTCTGGGCTAGGACGAGTGGACCTGCACATTGGATTACCTTACCCGGACGACGGCGAGCCCTACACGGCTTGGATTATCTACTTGCTTTGGGTGCTTTGATTTATGCCATGGATAACAGCCAACACTGGTGAGTGTTGGAACTACCCCCCGAGAGGAGTCCAGGTGAGACGGCGCTCTACCCCGAGTGAGGTCGCCTCACGTCTCTTCGTTGTGGACCGGCAGCTACCGTCTACAAGAGGGCCCAACTGTATTCATCTGTGGACCAAGGTTCTGTGGGCACCGTGTTCAGCACTCTGAATTCTCCCAAGAAATCGTTGGCCAGATGGGATATCGCCGGCGGCTCTCCTAACCCCCCCCCTACTGACTTACAACCAGCAGGACCCCCCTTTAGTATATCCAGCTATAATCATTAAGTACCATCGCTATAGTTCCCTAAAGAACCAGGTTGTATACTTGCTTCCTGCGTAACCAGAGATTGGACATTCAATGTTGATTTGCCTACGAATACTCATTTGCCTTACAAGTGCATTCAAATCATAAATGTCATTACGTGAACGTTGTATATACCCTTTGCTATATATTAAATATTCGACGGATACATTTGTGTGGACTTGGTTTCATGGTGGGAAAGTGTTCATCATATCTATATCATGTACTGTGTGGCCAGTAGTTAAAGTACATAAAGCGGTAGTGGTTTAATGATACCATACTTATCAATACAGTCAGGGAATTGTACCCCTCAGTTACAATTGGTCCTTCGAGCCGGAGGGTAACTAGTGTAATATTAATATAGTGTTATTAATATTGAAATGGCCTATGATGAACACTCCACGAAACGGTCCTCCTAACGTAGAACGCCCGCGGCGCAGACGACAGACACCTCAGTACTTAGAGGATTACGCTGTCAGTCAACTACCTAGCCTTCGACAAACAGTAAACGCGGTAAAAGTAGAAAGTAAAATTATGTCTGACCTTAACGACCAGGTTACCCCGACCACAGAGGCCCTAGTGGGTTCTAATGTAACTGACCAAGCTCACGGTGGGGACCAGGAGGGAGCCGACATGCCTTTACCCCCCGCCAATACCGAAGAAGTAGTCCCCGACCAGCCCCGGGAGGAAGACAACCCTACAGAGAGAGAACTCTGCACGGAACAAGATGAGGAGAGCGCCGAGGAGATAGAGCTCCAGGACTCCCCAACGAGTACAGCCAGGAGCGGCTCACCTCTACAACCGTCTTCCCCCAGCGAAGCGGAGAGGATGCTATCACAGGCGTTCCTCGTCAGCCTGACAGCCTCTACCGAACGCGATCGACTCCAGGGTGAACGCGATCGACTTCAGGGTGAACGCGATCGACTCCAGACGCAGCAACGGAGCGAAGAAGAGCGCATACGCCTGGAGATGAGACGCCTTCAGACGGAAGAGAATATGGCAAGAGACCGAGCAGACACCCAGCGCGCCGCTGACGGTGCCCAAAGAGAGGCAGAGCGCGACCTCGCTCTCATCCAGCGCGAAACCGAGCGCGACAGACTACAGGGCGAGCGCGACAGACTACAAGCCGAGCGCGACAAGTTACAAGCGCAGCTAATGGAGCAGCTGATCACCAAGGCAACACCCTCTCCCTCCGCCAGGGGTTCAAGGAACTCGTCGAGACAACAGTCAAGGGCAGCATCCCCTAACCGAGCAAGCGACCCTGAACTTGACCAACAGACCAAGCCTATACCCCCCGCAGACCCCCTTCCCCGACCGGTCCAAGCGAGACCCAGCTACAAGGAAGGAGCGGCATACACTGCGGAGAAGCTAAATAAACGACTACAGGATCTAGAGGACCTGATAGAAGAAGAAGAGGGAGAGGAGGAGAACCAAGCCCGACGACAGCACAGTACTCCACCGGACCAGGAGGTCCAGTACAGCCCAGGCTATACCCCCGCGGCGCTGCGCTACAGACCCCCGACTCTATTCACGGGTGAGCATGACGCACGACCAGCCCCGAGGAATAGCACCTGGACCAGCGGGCCATGGTACCCTGCCGGTACCAGCCCACAGAGAGGCGCAAGAGGAGACTCGCCTAGGAGGCCTCTCCCCCAACGCTCGCCGATGTATCAGCCATCCACGGCGTCATACATTGGTACACCGACGTTTCCAGACTTCACCTATGAGAATCGAGCACAGTACACGGAGCTCCGGATGTGCTTAGAGACAATGATGGTGGATGTCGCTGATGAACGCCACAAGTATGCAATATTACTGAAGCACCTGAAAGTACCCCGAGCGCACAATATAGCGCTAGCCTATGCCACCTCTACGACCCCATACACCGCGGCTCTAGCAGCGCTGGACCAGAGATATGGACGTATATGGGATTACGTAATCCAAGAGATAAGGCATATTGACCGCCTACCCCCAGCAACAGACAATCGCTCATTAGACGACCTGTCTATAAAAGTGCAGTCCCTGGTAGGGATGCTGGGAGCGCAACGAGAAAAGGGTATGCACGAGCTATACGCCAACTCTAACGTCAAGAGGATTTTAGAGAAGCTGCCACCCGCCAGACAAGAGCGCTTCAGGCGGCAGAGAGACCACCGTGATCCTAACGGTCCCGAACCATCCCTCCTCGATCTAGCCGACTTCCTGGCGAGAGAAGTCAGCAGCCTACGACTGGATACGTTCGTGCGGAGCACACCAAGCTCCAGAGAGGGACCCAGGAGAATAAACGATGGAAGAAGATCGGTGACCGTCATGCACCAATCAGAATCAGTACCGAGCAGTAAGAACCACAGTACCCCCTCGAGAAAAGAGAAGTGGAAGATGGTGTGCCCGTACTGCGAGAAGGAACACTGGCTGTCACAATGTGACCTGTTCACAAAGATGAATGCAGAAGAAGTGAGTCAATGGATAAAGTCCAACAGGCGCTGTTACCGATGTGCGCGCAGTCACATGGCAGCCGAGTGCCGCCTAAAGAAGAGGTGCAGTCGGTGTGACGGAGCCCACCTAGATGTCCTACACGACAGTAACAGAAGAAAGCCTGCACCTGCACCATCGAGCAGCACAAAGGCAAGTGTCATGTACATTGACCCCGCCAGCAGCAGCGGCGCCCAAGTGCTCTTAAAGGTAGTCCGTGTAACATTGAGCTACCAAGATAAAGTCATGGACACTTACGCCGTCCTTGATGACGGGTCAGAGAAGACCCTTCTGCTCGCGTCCGCTGCGGCCCAGCTGGGACTGCGGGGGAGCGAGAACCAAATGACGATTCGGACAATAAGAAGAGATTTAAAGACGATAAAAGGCGAGAATGTCTCCTTCACTATCGCAGCAAGCGGGCAGCCAGAGCGACGGTATAGGATTACAAATGCTTTCACCAGCCAAGAAATAGGACTATCACAGTACACCTACCCCATCGCCAAACTGATGGATAAATATGTGCACCTGCGTCAACTACCTATCCCGCTCATAGACGGCGCCACCCCGACCCTGCTGATAGGCTCCGACCATGCAGACCTCATAGTCCCGATAGACCGGGTCCATACAGGACCCAGAGGCTGTCCTGCAGCAGTCGAGACCCGCCTAGGATGGACACTACAAGGCCCCCTCGCTAAATCTCTCAACCGAACAGCAGCCACTAGCTGCCTCCACTCCAGAGTGACAGAAGAAGACACCACTCTCCTGCAGCATGTCGAGAGGCTATGGACACTAGAGACAATGCCCTTTAAGAACGAAAAGAAAGACATTCGTTCTAAAGAAGACATTTACGCCATAAACCTCCTCGAGCAAGGGACAAAGAGAGTCACAGTCGGCGGAGTGATGAGATACGCAACTCCACTCCTGAGGCGAGAGGGAATGCCCACCTTTCACGCAAAGAAAGACGCTACGGAGCGGTATCTATTGAACACAGAGCGGCGCCTAGCCAAAGACCCCGCTCAAGAGAGTGTGTACCGCGCTGAGATTGAGAAGCTAATCACAGCGGGACACGTGACAAAGATTGACATTAAAGAGGCCGATCAGACGACCGAATCATGGTACGTGCCGCACCACAAGGTCCACCACAACGGCAAGGATCGCATTGTGTTTAACTGCAGCTACCAGATCGGATCCCAAAATCTGAATAAAGAGCTCTTGCCCGGCCCCACACTCGGCCCCTCTCTACTAGGCGTGCTACTACACTTCCGCCAGGACAAAGTGGCTATCAGCGGGGATATCAAAGGGATGTTCCTGCAGGTGAGACTAGTGGAGGAGGACAAGCCCCTGCTGCGGTTCCTATGGAGAGAGAGGATCGGAGATGAGCACCCCGCCATCTATCAATGGGAAGTCCTCCCTTTCGGAACTACATGCAGCCCGTGCTGTGCTACATTTGCACTACAGAAACACGTCGCAGAGGACCCAGCAGCAGATGAAGAGGTCCGACACAGTGTGAAGAACAGTTTCTACGTGGACAACTGTTTACAAAGCATTTCGACTCAAGAAGAAGCCGAGGCTCTCCTACTCAAGCTACGCGCCTCTCTGATCAAAGGCGGCTTTGATCTCAGGCAGTGGGCCAGCAGCGACCTGCACGTATTGCGCAGCATCTCCCCCGCGGACAAGGCTGCCAGCAGCGAGACCTGGATGGCGACAATCCCAGGAGAAGCCCAAGAAATGACACTAGGACTAGTCTGGCGCTTCAAAACAGACTCGCTCCACTATAGACACAAACCCCTGACCACGGAGCAGGGAAGGTCGACGGCGATACCGACCACCAGACGGAGTGTGTACAGAACACTCGCCAGACAATATGACCCGTTGGGATGTATTCTACCTTACACCACCAGGGCAAAGATGATTGTACGAGCACTATGGGACAAGGACCAGGGCTGGGACGACCCAATACCCGCACCCCTTGCCTCCACATGGAGAGAGTGGGAGACGGAACTCCGCTCACTCCCAGGCGTCAATATACGCCGCAGCTACTTCCCACCCACAGTGAGGCCAGAGACATGCAAGATGGATCTACACGTCTTCAGCGACGCCTCCGAAGTAGCCTATGGATCAGTGGCCTACTTGCGTGCCCAAGAGAAGGGAGGAGAGATACACACCGCCTTCATCCTGGCTCGCTCAAGAATAGCCCCACGAAAGCAACAATCTATCCCGCGTCTAGAGCTCTGCGCAGCCCTAGCAGGAGCGCATCTAGCCACGTTAATCCAACGTGAACTCACCATTCCGGTGCACAGAACAATCTTGTGGTCAGATTCCACGACAGTACTCACATGGATCAAGTCTGATTCATGCAGATACAAGGTCTTCGTGGGAGTCAGAGTCACAGAGATTCAAGAGTTAACAGAAGCAGCGAGCTGGCGGTATGTGGACACCAAACACAACCCAGCTGACGTCATCACCCGGGGAATGTCCCTAGATGACCTCACCCGTCACAACATCTACAGTGACGGACCAGAGTTCCTCAAGCTCCCGGAAGAAGAGTGGCCTACGCCCACCCCACGGGAAGCGAGTAAAGAGGAGGCTGAGAACAAGAAACCTATGTTCTGTGGACTGAGCACAGTCGCCTCCACAGACCCCAACATAGATGATTGCATTATCCTACAGAGTGCGCAGCTAAAGACATTCCTGTGGCACCACCCAGAGATTCAGCCCACTGCCGACATTTCAGCAGCTGACTACGAAGAAGCAGAACTTCTTCTACTACAACGAGCCCAGAGAGACTCGTTCCCCGACGAGCTAGACTGTCTACAGGGAGGAAAGCCCGTCCCATCAGACAGCAGATTGCTCCACCTGGCACCCGAGAGCGACGCCCATAATCTCATCAGAGTGGGTGGTCGTCTGCGGAGGGCCCCCAATCTACCGGATGACGTTAAGTACCCGATAGTCTTGAACAGCCGACACAAGGTCACAGAGCTGATCATAAAGAAATACGACGAGGATGTGCATCACGCAGGAGCAGAGAGAGTCTTCGCGGAGATCAGACGTCGCTATTGGATACTTCAAGGGAGAGAAGCAGTGCGACGCTTCCAGCGAACCTGTCTAGACTGCCGAAAGTGGCGCGCGCAGCCCAGCATACCCCGGATGGCTGACCTACCCCCCTGTCGCCTCCGACTCGGCGACAAGCCATTCCACTCCACAGGCATGGACTGTTTTGGCCCGTTGTATATAAAGAAAGGAAGAGGAACCGAGAAGCGGTGGGGTATTGTATTCAAATGCATGACCACCAGAGCGATACATATCGAACTCCTTCCAACCATGAGCACAGACTCATTCCTTATGGCCTTCCGAAGATTCACATCACGGAAAGGAAAACCGTCTACGTTGTTGTCTGATCACGGGACAAACTTCAAAGGCGGAGAAAGAGAGCTGAGAGAGAGCTTCCAAGCTATGGGCCCAGAACTCAAGACCCACCTCGCTCCATCCCAGATTGACTTCCAGTTTAATCCCCCGAACGCACCCCACTTCGGTGGAACCTGGGAACGAGAAGTACGTTCTATAAAGACAGCCCTGTACGCCGTGCTTGGGGCCCAGACTGTAGCGGAAGAAGTCCTAATGACAGTCCTCACGGAGATCGAGGGAGTATTGAACTCCAAGCCCCTCGGCTACGTCTCCAGTGATATAGCAGATGTCGACCCAGTCACCCCCAACACACTCTTGATGGGGCGGCTGGACCCCGCGCTACCCCAGACAATGTACAGGCCTGAAGAAGCGAACGGCCGAAGAATGTGGAGGTACAGTCAAGTACTAGCTGACAAGTTTTGGAACAGCTTTCTACTCCACTACCTACCGTCTCTACAGACCCGCCAGAAGTGGGTAAAAGAGAGAGACAATTTGACAGAAGGAACAGTCGTCATGATTATCGACCAGTCACTACCCAGAGCTATGTGGCCGGCTGGCCGCGTAAGCAAAGTGATCACCGGTGCCGATGGAAAGGTCCGAGCAGCTGAAGTGCTCGTCCAAGGGCGAACTTACACACGACCCGTGGGCGAGGCTGATAGAACTGCCTAGACTCCCAGACACTATCGATGACGACCATGACCCCATGACTTTGTGAGTTGACTGACCCTTACAGCGGACCTTGAGTGGTAGACAGTGCGGTTAATCTGTCTCTGCTTAGCTAATTAGGTGGGACTAATTAGGGGGCGGCTGTTGTGAAGGATCAGATTAAACCGAATATATATATTTATTTATGGATATATATTTAATAGTATTTGTATATCGTTTGATATCCCTTGTATATTCCTTGTACATATACACTGAATATCCCTTTAGTCTACTAACAGCCCATAATAGTTTCATTCTCTCATTGTACAAGAACTTGGCGCCAGCAGCCAAGCCCCTTGGTTCAAGTTCAATCGTGCCGACGAACATGTCGTTACTAGCCCGGTTCCGCGTAGGAATACGTCTGGCGAAATACGAATGGTACTATTTGTTCACAGCGCATATATATATGGCGCAAGTAAAGTAGAACTTTCTTTTAGTCCCTTAGCCCTTAGTTCTTTACCCTCCAACCTAGTGGCAAGACGTTAAGCCTCACCCACGATACACGTGTGGTGCAGTATGGTCAACTTGGCCTCAGAATGGCATTGAGACATCGTGTGGATTAATAGTTGAATTGTCATAGTTTGGCACTATACCGTCGAGTGGGACGTATTTCTATTAAGTTAATAATAGTCTATTATGTATGGTGCATCGTTCGGTTAGAGTTATACAGTGAGTAGTACCCCCATCGTTTCCTCGCGTTATCTAGAGTCTTAACCAGGCTGGGCAGACCATGTGTGGTGCTTTCATCCGAGGAGTTCTGGGCTAGGACGAGTGGACCTGCACATTGGATTACCTTACCCGGACGACGGCGAGCCCTACACGGCTTGGATTATCTACTTGCTTTGGGTGCTTTGATTTATGCCATGGATAACAGCCAACACTGGTGAGTGTTGGAACTACCCCCCGAGAGGAGTCCAGGTGAGACGGCGCTCTACCCCGAGTGAGGTCGCCTCACGTCTCTTCGTTGTGGACCGGCAGCTACCGTCTACAAGAGGGCCCAACTGTATTCATCTGTGGACCAAGGTTCTGTGGGCACCGTGTTCAGCACTCTGAATTCTCCCAAGAAATCGTTGGCCAGATGGGATATCGCCGGCGGCTCTCCTAACCCCCCCCCTACTGACTTACAACCAGCAGGACCCCCCTTTAGTATATCCAGCTATAATCATTAAGTACCATCGCTATAGTTCCCTAAAGAACCAGGTTGTATACTTGCTTCCTGCGTAACCAGAGATTGGACATTCAATGTTGATTTGCCTACGAATACTCATTTGCCTTACAAGTGCATTCAAATCATAAATGTCATTACGTGAACGTTGTATATACCCTTTGCTATATATTAAATATTCGACGGATACATTTGTGTGGACTTGGTTTCATGGTGGGAAAGTGTTCATCATATCTATATCATGTACTGTGTGGCCAGTAGTTAAAGTACATAAAGCGGTAGTGGTTTAATGATACCATACTTATCAATACAGTCAGGGAATTGTACCCCTCAGTTACAGAGAGGGTCACATCTCACACAGAGAGAGAGAGGGTCACATCTCACAGAGAGAGAGAGAGAGGGTCACATCTCACAGAGAGAGAGAGGGTCACATCTCACAGAGAGAGAGAGAGAGAGAGAGAGAGAGAGAGGGTCACATCTCACAGAGAGAGAGAGAGGGTCACATCTCACAGAGAGAGAGAGAGAGGGTCACATCTCACAGAGAGAGAGAGAGAGAGAGAGAGAGGGTCACATCTCACAGAGAGAGAGAGAGAGAGTCACATCTCACACAGAGAGAGAGAGAGAGGGTCACATCTCACAGAGAGAGAGAGAGAGGGTCACATCTCACAGAGAGAGAGAGAGAGGGTCACATCTCACAGAGAGAGAGAGAGGGTCACATCTCACAGAGAGAGAGAGAGAGAGAGGGTCACATCTCACACACAGAGAGAGAGAGAGAGGGTCACATCTCACAGAGAGAGAGGGTCACATCTCACAGAGAGAGAGAGAGAGAGAGGGTCACATCTCACAGAGAGAGAGAGGGTCACATCTCACAGAGAGAGAGAGAGAGGGTCACATCTCACAGAGAGAGAGAGGGTCACATCTCACAGAGAGAGAGAGAGAGGGTCACATCTCACAGAGAGAGAGAGAGAGAGAGAGAGAGGGTCACATCTCACAGAGAGAGAGAGAGGGTCACATCTCACAGAGAGAGAGAGAGAGAGAGAGGGTCACATCTCACAGAGAGAGAGAGAGAGAGAGAGAGAGGGTCACATCTCACAGAGAGAGAGAGGGTCACATCTCACAGAGAGAGAGAGAGAGAGAGAGAGAGAGAGGTCACATCTCAGAGAGAAAGAGAGAGGGTCACATCTCACAGAGAGAGAGAGAGAGAGAGGGTCACATCTCACACAGAGAGAGAGAGAGAGGGTCACATCTCACAGAGAGAGAGAGAGAGGGTCACATCTCACAGAGAGAGAGAGGGTCACATCTCACAGAGAGAGAGAGAGAGGGTCACATCTCACAGAGAGAGAGATAGAGAGGGTCACATCTCACAGAGAGAGAGAGGGTCACATCTCACAGAGAGAGAGAGAGAGAGGGTCACATCTCACAGAGAGAGAGAGAGAGGGTCACATCTCACAGAGAGAGAGAGAGAGGGTCACATCTCACAGAGAGAGGGTCACATCTCACAGAGAGAGAGAGAGGGTCACATCTCACAGCGAGAGAGAGAGAGGGTCACATCTCACAGAGAGAGAGAGAGAGAGAGAGAGAGAGAGAGAGAGAGAGAGGGTCACATCTCACAGAGAGAGGGTCACATCTCACAGAGAGAGAGAGAGAGAGGGTCACATCTCACAGAGAGAGGGTCACATCTCACAGAGAGAGAGAGAGAGAGAGAGAGGGTCACATCTCACACAGAGAGAGAGGGTCACATCTCACAGAGAGAGAGAGAGGGTCACATCTCACAGAGAGAGAGAGAGAGGGTCACATCTCACAGAGAGAGAGAGAGAGGGTCACATCTCACAGAGAGAGAGAGAGAGGGTCACATCTCACAGAGAGAGAGAGAGAGGGTCACATCTCACAGAGAGAGAGAGAGAGGGTCACATCTCACAGAGAGAGAGAGAGAGGGTCACATCTCACAGAGAGAGAGAGAGAGGGTCACATCTCACAGAGAGAGAGAGAGAGAGAGGGTCACATCTCACAGAGAGAGAGAGAGAGGGTCACATCTCACAGAGAGAGAGAGGGTCAGATCTCACAGAGAGAGAGAGAGAGAGAGGGTCACATCTCACAGAGAGAGAGAGAGAGGGTCAGATCTCACAGAGAGAGAGAGAGAGAGGGTCACATCTCACAGAGAGAGAGAGGGTCACATCCCAGAGCATGTGAGCGGCGCGGCGCGGGAGCGGGTGGTTTTGACGTGAGCGACAGAGTGGGTTTTAAAATGGGTCGGCGCGACTTCCGGAGCGAGAGCTCTCCTCCGCTCCAAGCCGCTCCGGGCCGCTCAGTGCACACGATCACACAGAAACTGACGTAATTATACATGTAGTACAATGCCAAAGCAACAGGTGGCGATGTACAAACATGAAGGCCATTTTCAACCAATGAGAAGGGTGAACCGTCACTCACATCCTGCTAAGACCAAAGTATAATCCGCCATCTTTAAATCACCTCGGGTGACTGAACGCAACATTTATTTTCAGTGAGAAACAAACAAAGTCCAATAAAAAAAGAAAAGGATACATTCACTGTGTTCTGCCTCATTTATTGATGAAACGAAACCAACATCAACACAGTGGAGAGTTTATGTCTCTCAAAAAGCGAGAGACTGTTGTTGTTGTTAGCTTACATGCTAACGTGAATGGGATCGCTCATAGCATTGCGGCTAGGCTAGCCCGTAGCTTAGTACTGTACAGCTAGTTGAATGGATAAACGTTATTTAACATTGCAGAATGGGTACAATACAATACGGCTCAATACAAACAGTTGTTAAGGGGGGGTGCAGAGTCATCAACACAATGTACCACCAAGAGCGGAGTTTAGTCTCACAAAAAGCGAGAGACTAAAGCTACCGCTGTTGTTAGCTTACATGCTAACGTGCATGGGATCGACCATAGCATTGCGGCTAGGCTAGCTACCATATCTTAGTTGAATGGATAAACGTTATTTAACATTGCAGAATGGGTACAATACAATACGGCTCAATACAAACAATTGTTAAGGGGCCCAGGGGGTGCAGACTGTTGTAGTTTGGTCAAATCAAGAAAATTTACATCATGCTCCAAAAAAATTCTGCTGAGCGAGCTGTGGAGCGGGGAGCGCTTGATTCGTAAATGAAGGTGAGCGGTGAGCGAGCGGTGAGCGACTTGGGGGGGCGGGCCAACATGAGCGAATGAGAGCGGAACCAGACGTCTAGAGCGAAGAGCGGATTTCTCGGGCGCTCCGCTCCACTCACATGCTCTGGATCTCACACAGTGAGGCTCCACGACGAGCCTGTGACATCACCGGGGTCACTCACACCTCACACTAACCGTGCAGGGCAGCCTGTCAGCGCTCTGCCTCAGTGAGACCGTGGATGTGGCAGCACTGCTGCAGACGCTGACGCACACGGACACACACACCTAGAAACACGTGCACGTCGTACACATATGTTGCCAGCAGGAAGCAGGGAGAACACACACATGTGCACACACACGCAACACATGTAGAATGACTGTAATGTGATGTAATTATTGTAATTATTGTATGATCGTGTAAAGAATGTCACTATTTTTTATGTGCTCATTTTAACTAATGTACTTTTGGTAATGGTGATTATGTAATGACCACTTTTAAGTAGTAAAACCAAACCAGGGACAGGGGTCACTAATCCTACATGCAATGCATCTGTATCTTGTTTTATTTTGTATTGTCCCTGACAGATAAAAAAATAAATATAATTTTAAAAGTACACATTTTTAAAACCCTGACACCCAACTACATGAAGACATCACTGTAAGAACAGCAGTCATGACATGTATCATGCTGCATTTCCTGAGCATGAGAGAAATCAACGTCAAGGATCACAGATCGCGTTCGGTACATAATGGACATCATGACATCATCGTGGACTGTGGACGGGGTAACCGCTGTAGCTGTCAACGACAACAGTTCTGTAAATGTCTTGAAGAAGGTCTGTTGACTGAAACTTTTTTCCTTGTAAAAAAAAAAAAAAAAAAAAAAAAAGTGCAGGACCCAGAATACCAGTGCGCTCACATGTTCTTTCCGTGTTCAAAACTGTCATAATTAAACATTCAGAGATATCTTTTCAATACTATGTAACTTTGTCAATGGACCTATCTCAAACCCTGCCCTCTTTTCTTGATCCTCCAATCACAACTGTCGCTTACCTCGGACAAACCAAGTTTGTCCGAGGTAAGCGACAGTTGTGATTGGAGGATCAAGAACAGAGGGCAGGGTTTGAGATAGGTCTATTCCCCACCTTTGTCACCGGAGCGATGCTCTCCTGTACGTGATGCCAGATGTCAGAGGACATTCCCGTCGGGGCGTCCAGGATGACTAGAGAAACCCAAAGCAGATCAGTCAGGCCCAAGTTATTAAAGACACACCATAATGGAGTTTTCCAGCATTGTGTATTAAAGGAACACGCCAACATTATGGGAAATGCACTTACCGTCTTCTCCAGAGTCAGACAAGAAGATAGATACCATTTTCCTCCCTGCTGTGTGTTCAGTAGAAAGCTATCCGGCTGCAAGCTAGCCTAGCTTAGCACAAATGAGGCGGATACGGACCAACTAGCTAGTGAGTTGAGTTTTAAGCTAGTGCCGGATAGCTTTTTACTGAACACACAGAGAGGAAATTGGTATCTATCTTCTTGTCTGACTCTGGAGAAGAGAGTAAACACATTTCTCATAATGTTGGCGTGTTCCATTAATAGTTACATCATTGCATTGCCTATTCTGGAGATGCACTACTGTAGTTTAACATTTTCAATCCAATCCATTACTTTTAATGAACAAAGCAGGCTTGAACCACTAGTTTAAAGCCATTAGGATGGAAAAAAACCCAGACAGATTTCTCCATTAGAGATCATCCTCCGTGTATGAAAAAGTAATAAAAGAATCAAGTGACTTTGTGTTAATGACAAATTACACACATTGGTGTCATAAATGTTCCAATAACTATATTGTATAAATGTATATTGGTATATTATATTTAATTCAACATTTATTTAATTATCTGAACTACACTGAGAGGCAGGCCCTCATTTTCAATATTCTATACAATATTGTATTAATTAACATACTGTATATTGTATGAATTTATATTTATTATATATATATGCTTCATTACCAACTGGTTTTCCTTGGCCTTTGCATAGCAGGTGCATCGTCTGACCCAAACCAACATCAACGATCAGACCACCTGAATGTAGGAGCAAGAGAGGGAGAACATAAATGGGTTACATAAAATAAAAAAATCCATTGGTCAATCAGGTAGGTCGCTATGGGCTGCTATGGGTTGTTGCTGCTACGGGTTGCTGTTGTTGCTATGGGTTCTTGCTGCTACGGGTTGCTGCTATGTGTTGTTGTTGTTGCTATGGGTTGTTGCTGCTATGGGTTGTTGTTGCTATTGGTTGTTGTTGTTGCTATGGGTAGTTGCTGCTACGGGTTGCTGCTACGTGTTGTTGTTGCTATGGGTAGTTGCTGCTACGTGTTGCTATTGGTTGTTGTTGATATGGGTTGTTGCTATGGGTAGTGCTGCTACGGGTTGCTGCTACGTGTTGTTGTTGCTATGGGTTGTTGTTGCCAAGGGTTGTTGTTGCTACGGGTGGTTGCTGCTATGGGTTGTTGTTGCTAAGGTTGTTCCCGGTCGCCATCTTTGAAGGACCACTTCTAAGCTTAGAGAAATCACTAAAACGTACAGAACATACAACATGGGAGACTGTAAGGGAGAAGAAGAAGGATGCTTTCCAATCATATCTTAACCCCAACATCCACCGGTCAACACACAAAGTCAACCAGACTGATCTTTCAAAGATGCCGGCTCGCCACAGAACCTTGACGTGACATGAAGTCAGTTTCACAACAGTCTGACTGTGTCATTTAGTAGAGGTGTCAGCCTCACAAAGACATTCATATTGTTGACACCTGTCATAGATATAAACACATAACAATACAACTGAAGAAACCTAATGACTGTGGTGAGTGAGAGGGAGTGAGAGTGAGAGGGAGTGAGAGAGTATATATATGTGTGTGTGTATGTGTATTAGGGATGGGTACCTTTCACATTTGAACCGATACGGTACCGGTACCTGTGAATCGATACCGGTACCCAACGGTACCTTTTTTCTGTACTTTAGTCTCAAAAAATTCAATTTACCTACCTCAGTCGTAAAAAAAGAAAAAAATCCAAACTTCAAATAACTACAATTTCGACAGTTTTCGGCTTGCCATTGCTCCGACTGCTTTGTTGTTGAATCAAGTCAAATCCTAGGTAAGCATATATTGTGCGTGTGAACGTTGACATGAAAAGAAAAAAGGTAAAATAAAAATAAAAAATCTCTGTATCTCACTTGAATCGATACTCGGTAGTACCGACGTGTTTCGGTTCGGTACCTCAAAAGTACCGAATTCGGTACCCATCCCTAATGTGTATACCTGTATGTGTGTATGTGTGTGTGTATGTGCGTGCGTGTGTGTGTGTGCGTGTGTATGTATGTGTGTGTATGTGTGTGTGTGTATGCGTGCGTGTATGCGTTTGTGTGCGTGTATGTGCATGTATGTGTGTGTGTGTGTATGTGTGTGTGTGTGTATGTGCGTGTGTGCGTGTATGTGCGTGTATGTGTGTGTGTGCGTGCGAGACAGAAAGAGAGTATGTTAGGTGGCAAGCTGCTTACCTTTAGGAATCAGCAGCTGCCCCTCTCTCTGCAGCGATGCATAGTTGAGGAATGGAGGGATGACGATGATGAAGAACAAACACTTCCCAATATTCAGGAGCACAGAGCCGTAGCCGAGCCTGTTTCTGACCGCAGCAGCTTCGACAGGCTGACGCTGGACCTTGGGTGTGTGGGGGAGAAAAGGCACGTCACAATTAGTGGTTTGAGGGGCGGTCACGTGGCGTAGCGGAGATTACGCTCGTCGTCACCAACGCAGGAGATGCTGGGTTCGAGCCCAGCTCTCGGCGTTGCTACCAGCTTGGCTGGTCGTTCATACTAATACGATTGGCAGTGTTAGAGGGTGGGAAGCTGGTGGGTGGGAATCTGGCGTTGTGGACAGGTCAGGTCTCGGCGCTTGCTCAGCGGGGGCAGGACTTGGTGGAGATAGCGTGCCCTCCCACGCGTTACACTCCACCAATGAGAGTCCTCGCTGCCAAGTGAAAAAAGCATCACTGGCTTGACGACGCACGTCTCGGAGGAAGCGTGCGTTCGACATCAGGACACCCTTGTACCGACTCGTGGGAGAACATGCGTACAACAACCAGATAGGGGAGGGGGGGCATTGGCACAACGACTAAAATTGGGACGGGGAGAAAATCAGAGAAAAATAGGAGAAAGAGAAGGTAAAAAAATAAAAAAAATAAAAACAATTAGTGGTTTGATTAGCCTAGATTAGATTAAAATGTATTGCCATCATACAGCACAAGTGCAATACAATGAAAAGAGTTTGGCATCTAACCAGAGTGCAAATGTAACAGTAACGTGCATAACAATATACAGTGTAACAAGTTGTAGATTAAATTGAATATACAGTATATTATAACAAAGCTACTGGGTAAATATGCTAATCTAATGTATGTACAGTATGATTATGTACAATGATACATTGTGTGTGTGTGTGTGTGTGTGTGTGTGTGTGTGTGTGTGTGTGTGTGTGTGTGTGTGTGTGTGTGTGTTAAATTGTGTGAATGTTATTGTTGTTACTCTACCTGTGCACTAGAGGGCATAGGCAGGTAATCACAGTAGTACTAGTCACATACAAAAGGGGATCACAGGTGTAATGCAATCAGGGGTTTTATTTTTTTGAAGCCATACAGTTTTTCAGCCATGCGTGTACTTGTGCTGTTTGGACATGTGGTGTTTAGCATTCTTTGCACTCTGTCTTTTGTAGTATTGTTAACTACATGTAAATACATGGTGAAATGCATTATGTCATGGTGGACCTGGACCTCTTCTTGTACCACCATGTGTTGGAAATGCCTTCAAGTTCCCTAGCCCCTTTCGTGACTTTCGGTTTGCAAGCCTGGGGCTTTTGTGACCGCAGTCACTTATTTATACGGGGCGATCATCCGGGAATCAAACAACCAAGCGTGATCGCGGGGCTCGGGGTGGGTCAAAAATATATCAGATCTGAATTTCAAAGATACCCAGCGTACAATATGGGTTTAACACAGCTTCACGATGGGTTCTGGAAGCTCGGAGTTGCTCATAAACATTTTAAATCATTTTTATAAAACGAGTGTACTCACAGAACGAACCTTGGCAAAATGGCTGGTGCGTCCGGCAATCACTGCGCTCCCTATCGGTCCCTGTTGGTCATTACAACAATACACAGGAGACGCGCTCAGCAGATTCGACCCTGTAATGGCCTATAGGTAATGACCAACAGGGACCGATAGGGAGCGCAGTGATTGCCGGACGCACCAGCCATTTTGCCAAGGTTCGCTCTGTGAGTACACTCGTTTTATAAAAATGATTTAAAATGTTTATGAGCAACTCCGAGCTTCCAGAACCCATGGTGAAGCTGTGTAAAACCCATATTGTACGCTGGGTATCTTTGAAATTCAGATCTGATATATTTTTGACCCACCCCGAGCCCCGCGATCACGCTTGGTTGTTTGATTCCCGGATGATCGCCCCGTATAAATAAGTGACTGCGGTCACAAAAGCCCCAGGCTTGCAAACCGAAAGTCACGAAAGGGGCTACAAGTTCCCTAAAGTGGCTATTTGTATTGATAGATTGCCACTACAGTATGTATGGGATAATACACAGATAATTAGTGGTTTGATAACTCATACATATTGGTTTGATAAAGTCACTGCAAATACAGACACAACGAAACTGTAAACATCAATGGTCTAACGTTATGCAAACTATTGCACACCAATAGCTTCTGTATGAAGTCATTATTGATGATCTCTTACAACATCCCTCCATTGCTGGACTGGAACTCTGGACAATTTTGCTTTTAGCTTCTGTGCCCCAGAAACATGGAACATGGAACATATTGCAATGCACTTTAAAACTCAATTCATTAGTATCTATTGATGGTCAGTTTAAATATGTAATAGCAAACCATTTCACCACAGTCTGCAGTGGTTTTTAATTTTTAAATGTTAAATGTATTGACTTTGTTTCTATATTGTTTTCTTTTGTATTTATTATGTGCTGCATTTCTCAATGGCATTGTAAATGAGAGCTCTCAATAATCATTACAGATTAAATAAAGAGTGAATGAATGAATGAATGAATGAATGAATGAATGAATGAATGAATGAATGAATAGCATACGTCATATCTCCATACACTTGTTACCATAACAACTTTGACATAGTGATCACCAGTGTCCAGAGTTATTATAACGGTACCCGTGCCTCATTTGAGTATATATAAGCTAGTTATAATTTAGATCATTGTCGTTATATCAGATCATTGCGAGAAATCAGTTTAGTTACAGTTTAATTAGTTAGCTATAAATGGACTGATGACATGTCGCATGCTGCTGCCTTGTTGCCAGGGAGCTTGCAGCACTACAGCTAGCAGGCTGCAATGAGCTGTCGATGCTAAGCTAAGCTAAACATAGACCCACCGTTTCATCCGACGTGGCGGATTGTTCGCTTGATTCGTGAACGTCGGTCCTTCTGCGCATTTTGAATAGAAATATGTCGCTAATGATATTTTATTTATGAAGCTGTTTATAAATGAACTTGTGTCTCTGAATCAACTCATCAACAAGCAAAACCGGCGACTTCCTGGTTGAAGTACAGAAGCCGATGAGAGACAGTTCGCAACGCGAGAGAGTCTTTCGTTTTGAGATCAGTCCGAATGAATGAATGAATGAAAACTTTATTTAACAGATTGCAGAATGGATACAATACAGTACGGCTCAACACACACAATTGTTAAGGGGATGCAGACCAGAGAAAGACGTTTGTCTTGTTTACATCAGGGTCCCTCATTTTCAATTCATAGTTTCATGACATTTATGGCATAGGGACAACAGGTATTTAGTAGTGTTACATTTGTGACTATACGGTATTCAAATATACAGTAGGCCTACTGTTACCCATAGATCCTGAGAGAGTATATACATATGATGGGGAGGGGACTGTACATTAGGAGGGGGTGGGTGGGTGGGAGAGAAATATACATACGGTGGTGAGGAAACTGTACATTAGGAGGGGGTGGGTGGGAGAGAAATATACATACGGCGGGGAGAGAATATATACATGCAGTGGGGAGGAGACTGTCTATTAGGAGGGGGTGGGAGTGGGCGTCATTGGACGTAATAGATATAATAATACAATGTGCTCCATTAGAGAGCCGTAGCACGACTCTGTATGAAAAAGTATGCAAGAAATCAAGTCACTTTGATTTAAACATGACCAGTTTAAAAAGAGCTATAAGGAAGAACGGCGTTGATCACCAGTTGTTTACATAGATTATTATTGATTTATTATGTATTATTTTATTTATTACTTTATTATTGTGGGTACATATATTTAAATGTATTCAGAATAGTGCATTTATGTGTAGAAATGTGTATGTGTATGTATGTATGTATGTATGTATGTATGTATGTATGTATTAGACTTAGAATGATGTATATTCACAATCACTGAGTAGTAGAGAAGGGGTTAAAGATTGTCCATCACAGCATCAACAGCCATTTAAAACAATTAATACAATGCATACACTTAATTAGTACTTGTGAAAAACAAAGACGGACATAATAAGTAGGGCTAAAAAGAGCAAAAATATAGCTTAAAAGTGGTAAAGGGAAAAGAAAAAAATAGTCTATTCAGGTTGTTTATTACAGTCCACAGATCAGAACCTCCAGTCCACGGCAGTTGGCCCGTCCTGGCCCTGCCTGGTTGTGGAGCCTGAGTGCCACCGGCACAAAGGACTGCCCGAAGCGCTTTGTGGTATGTCGGGGGGGATAAGTCTGTGGCTAAACGTGGACCACATTGCGGTCAGCTCATCATGGAGGGGTTCTCAATCTCAAGGATAGCATGCAGCTTCCTCCTTGTCCTCCCCTCTGCCACCACCTCCAGACTGTCCAGGTCCGCTCCCACCACAGAGCTCGCTTTGGTGTTGCCTCCCCAGCATACCGCAGCGAAAAAGAGGGCACTAGCCACCCACCACAGTTTGCTGCAGACATTTACCTGAGCCCTCTCAGGAAGAACAGTCTGCTCTGTTTTTAATGCTTTTTATTTAAAAAAGTGTTATGTATTTACATTTTTCACATGTTCGAAAATGTATTTCAAATACAATTTCTAGCATGTTGCACGTTCCTTGATGTTGGGTTTGAACAACTATCATTGGAGAAATTCTCAGATACCGATTCTCCTTTTTGAGGATAGCTTCGGAAGCCAGGCTTGCAGGGCTGATTTGAGGGTTGATTTATTAAACACTTTGTTTCATATTTATTAGACCCTACATCAAAATGTCAAACGATATCAAAAAGGCTAATCTAAAAGAAACCTTTATTTAAACTCGTGAGACACTGAGGCTACCCTCATTTACAGCACTGATCAGCTTACAAAACAAAGACACAGTTATCAGTAGTTTCATACATAATACATCTGTTATAAGCACAACAAATAAGAAAAAGCAATACAAATCAACTAAGACAGTTACAACACACAGCGATCATACTTTTAAATGCAGGAAGAGAAGGAAAAACGTTCAGCTGCAGAGTCAATTACAGGCATTCCAGGTGAAACATCAAAGGAAACAGCAGTTTTTCCTAGTTCAGAGCAAACTGTATAGGAACTCTAAGAACCAACCTATCATTTGAACGTGTAGAATAGGTTCCAAGATTCCATTCCAACAGTGTTGTGATGTAAGGGGGAAGTTGCTTTTAAAAATAAACAAATACCAATGATAGTTACGCCTTTCAACTGGAGAAGGCCATCCAACCTTTTCATAAAGGACACGGTGGTGGGTATCATATACATCTGAGGGCAGAATGATAGGTATAGCTAGGCTTAGGCTATAAAAAAAATAATAATAATTGAAAAACATGGACATTATGACGAGTTTATGCATCAACTAGGGCGTGGGAGGGGGAAAAGATGCTTCTGAAATTACCCCCCAGGCCCAAAAAGTTTCAGACATGGCATCTTCCCCTTCATCTTTCATACCTTCCAGATTCATTATGCGATGTGGGGGTTTAGTCTAGACACTGTCAGGTCTCTGATGTAGCCTGAGAACCAGATAGATCTAATGTCTTGATAGGCAGAGGGACGAGGCAGCAGATAACGTCATCTTAATTCTAGAGAACAGCCTTCAAACAAGCATAATTTGTCTCTCAAACACACGGAGATCATAATGACTAACCTGCAGTATAACAAACGACCTCAAGGGGGCCCTGTATCCCACGGACTACATCACAATCCTCTCCCATTGGCCCCACAAGAGGAGCAGCATGACAGACACAGGATGTGATCATAATCACCGTTCAATAAAGAGTTGTTTTAAACATCTCGCTCTAGAAAATCAAATGTGGTCCAAGCTTTGCAAAACCGGAGGTCAGCGATAGAACACTGTCTTGTTATCACAAAATAGATATATAACAAGAAACTGGGGAGTGGGGACTGTGATTGCGTTTCCTATATCCTCTCAAAAAGGCCAATCAAGCGTTCATCATAGGCAATAAAGCGGCGGTCGGTGGGTTGGAGCGCTGCTTCCAGGCGGTAATTTATGCAAATTGTCCTTCTTGTGCAGACAGACAGACAGGCAGCCATGCGCGGCATGCCAAAAGAGGCCTGGTTTGCGTCACTCAGGCAGTGTGACATACATATTGATGATGTTCTGCGTCATTCAATAAAGTCAAACGCTGGGGGTCGAGATGGTTCTGGGGGGGGGGGGGGGGGGGGCTCGTCATGTAGTGCATCGTCATGTTTCTAATCTTATAGCAGGTCTGATGCTGTTCTTTTGTGAATATAGAATATTTTTAATTTATTGATCCAGTGCAAAATCGATATTCATAGATCGATAGTCTGAATAGGGGAACTAATAATCATTCTTTGGTCTAAAAATTCTGTCTCTGCTTGTATATTGGTATAAGTGTCTTTGAGCACCTGGAAAAGCGCTATATAAAATAGTTGTATTATTATTATGTCGTGTTGAGAGATAGAGAGATAATTAGAATGTGAAATGAGCTGATTGTGCGCACGGCAGAACATTTGGAACCATGTAAAGTAAAAGAAAAAATATAAACATGAAATATCTGGAATATTGGAAACAAAGACCATCATTAAAACTGTACGCAATTACTTGTTTTAATACTTATTTGCAATGGAGCATCTTCTCCGGGTAAAATTATGGAAAATCACTAGGAGTTCACAATACAATTTACTAGCCCCATTCTTACATGATTCATCTACTTTGAAATGTTAATGTCATGTGTGATTTCACCATGATTAATAAAACAGTCAGACTTAATATTAATCTACTGACCACAAAATCATCTTGTGGACTATGTGGACTATTTTATGATGCCATATAGGGCTGTCTTAAATACTTCGAAGCTTCGAAGCTTCGTTCGATGGGCATGGGATTCGAATATGAAAATAAAATTTGATTATTAAAAATATATATATATATATATGATTTTTAAATTTTTTTTCAAGATCGACTCTGCCTCTCTTTGTTAACTACAACAAGCAATGCTGTTTGTTATTTAAGATGAGGTCCACTGACAGATTTGTGTTCATTGTGCTGCTTTTATAAAGCCTCAAATGACAATTACAATATTTCATGAAAGCAAAGTGTTTTGTTTGTCTAAGATTTAAAAAGGTTTAAACTTTACAGCACTGACAAAGTTGAACAAAGTACTGTACTGTAAAAAAATCGTTTTTAAATCTTTTATTTTTTTTTTAATCTCGAAGCTTCGAATTAAAATCGAATCTCGGCCCCGAAGCTTCGAATTCCAAAAAAATTATTCGAAGGTCAGCCCTACTGCTTGACCATGTTGGGAGTCAAAGTTCACCATTTTGTCTCTGCTTGACCATGTTGGGGGTCTCATTATGATGAATTGAAAATGGGGGACCCTGATGTAAACAAGACGAAAGTCTTTCTCTGGTCTGCATCCCCTTAACAATTGTATGTATTGAGCTGTACTGTACTGTACCCATTCTGCAATCTGTTAATAAAGTTTTCAATCAATCAATCAATCAATCAATATCAATCAATCTCAAAATGGCATTCCTCTGATTCTCCAAATGAATGGAAGCGAATGGAAGGATCACTAGCCTATCTTAAAACTCCGGGAGAAGTGTTTTTGACCAACAGCTAGGCTAGCTGGTCTGTATCCGCTTCCATTCATTTGTGCTAAGCTAGGCTAGCTTGCAGGATAGCTTTTTGCTGAACATACAGAGAGGAAATTGGTATCTATCTAATTGTCTGACTCTGGAGAAGACGGTAAGTGCATTTTACATAATGTTGGTGTATTCCTTTAACCTTAGTGTTTGTAATCCTAACTCTTACATTAACCTTAACACTATCAGTGCCGACCTTGTTTACCTTTTTACCCCGTTGAATGCCATCATCCACTTCAATGTACTTAGTGTTAAAAACACCTAATCTATGTTTTAAATTATGGCTATGTGTCTAATCTGCCCGTCGCTTATCAATGACTTGTTTGCAGTCAACATTGTCAAAACGGATTGTTTTTTAATCGGTTCATATCCTTTTTATAGCATTTCGAAAAGCTATCGTTCTCTCGAAAATTTTCGGAAAATTTAAAGATTCCCCCATAAACGGCATTTATTGGAATATTCTCGAATACACTAGACACGTTGTCATTTGTCGGCCTATTTATGAATCGTTTTCAAATAAACGCTAGATTATCGATAGTATATGTGTACTTATGCACGCTATAGAGGCGGGCTGAAAAATCTATTATCCATTTCCTCAAGATCACACACATACACACACACGGCACATACTGATATCTCAGTGAATACAGGTCTGATTATCCTAAAACTGGTAACATAGACTCCTTACCTTAGATCAGATGTTCTCCAAAAAGATTATTCCAATTCCTGATCGCCATTCCAAATATCGATCGCGTTTATTGATTGATTATTGGCTGCTGTAAATATATATTCCAGGCTGCTTTCCATCTCGCGATCAGATCCCTCATCATCAGACGGCTCGCCAGCACAATGGAGCCAGTTGGCTCCACCTCTACAGATCCCCACAGGGATCTCCCAGTATAATCGACTGACCTGCAGTTACACAGGGATAGACGATAGGGGGCGTTTTTTTCCCATCTGAGCTCCTAGAGAGTCTGCTGTACCAACGGGAGACTCGGTTGATGAAATATGAATTCAGATTGCTAATAAAAAAATCAAACGACAATACACGTCGTCGGCACTCAACGGGGGGTCTGCTAAGACGAGAATAGTCGTCGTCGGCATTCAAAGTGTTAACCTTACTGTTCATAGACACACATTACTGTTTATAAACGTAACTCTTACTTAATGCTACTTAATACTTAATTCTAACCTTTACCTTACTGTTCATAGACACAGCCCTTAATTTAACCATAATAACCCTACTGTTTATAATCCTAACTTGTACTTAATGCTACTTAATACTTAATCCTAGCCTTACCTTATTGTTCATAGACACAGCCCTTAACTTAACCATAACATTACTTATGGTTTGTAAACCTAACTCTTACTTAATCCTAACCTTAACCTTACTGGAGACCTCACGCCACACCGTGACCTCATTCTGGATGACATGTTCACCTTGAGCTGTCTCTGGAGACAGGACAACAGAACCACCTTCAATGGGACTGAATGGTCGGTCTATCAATTCAAATTATATGTCTATATCACGCTTTCTTCAGACCCAGGTCCAAAAATATATGCAACTTTTGAGAAATACTTGAATAATGAGAGGGAATAAAGTATGTAGAGGTGAACTGGACAATGAGAGGGAATAAAGTATGTAGAGGTGAACTGGGCAATGAAAGGGAATAAAGTATGTAGAGCTGAACTGGGCAATGAGAGGGAATAAAGTATGTAGAGGTGAACTGGGCAATGAGAGGGAATAAAGTATGTAGAGCTGAACTGGGCAATGAGAGGGAATAAAGTATGTAGAGGTGAACTGGGCAATGAGAGGGAATAAAGTATGTAGAGGTGAACTGGGCAATGAAAGGCCGTTTAAATAGTAGATGACTGAGGCCATTAGAGAATGCATTACAGTAATTAAAATGTCCGGCTTGACTGGAATGATGAATGTCAGTTATTGACTCCACTGTCAGGGTGAGTGTGCTTTTAAACACGCTTAAATACTGTACCTGCCTGTCTGTCTGTCTGTCTGTCTGTCTGTCTGTCTGTCTGTCTGTCTGTCTGTCTGTCTGTCTGTCTGTCTGTCTGTCTGTCTGTCTGTCTGTCTGTCTGTCTGTCTGTCTGTCTGTATCTCTGTCTGTCTGTCTGTATCTCTGTCTGTCTGTCTGTCTGTGTCTGTATGTCTGTATTGTTGATGTTGTTGGGGGTGGCTTGTGTTCATTGAAGTTAATGGTACAGACCTCAACCTCTCCTGCATCTGTTCTCAGTCTGACTCATTAGAACTGAGAGACACACAGTCACTCTGACTCATTAGAACTGAGAGAGACACAGTCACTCTGACTCATTAGAACTGAGAGAGACACAGTCACTCTGACTCATTAGAACTGAGAGACACACAGTCACTCTGACTCATTAGAACTGAGAGACACAGTCACTCTGACTCATTAGAACTGAGAGAGACACAGTCACTCTGACTCATTAGAACTGAGAGACACAGTCAGTCTGACTCATTAGAACTGAGAGAGACACAGTCAGTCTGACTCATTAGAACTGAGAGAGACACAGTCAGTCTGACTCATTAGAACTGAGAGAGACACAGTCACTCTGACTCATAAGAACTGAGAAAGACACAGTCACTCTGACTCATTAGAACTGAGAGAGACACAGTCACTCTGACTCATTAGAACTGAGAGAGACACAGTCAGTCTGACTCATTAGAACTGAGAGACACAGTCAGTCGGACTCATTAGAACTGAGAGAGACACAGTCAGTCTGACTCATTAGAACTGTTATTAGCCTACTTTATATAATAGTAATACTTAAATACTAATACTAATAGTGCTTCTAGAAACTGGTTGAAGTTCAACACTATTTGACAAACAATACCACTTACCCTTAGCTGCCAGAGTTGTACCCTTCATGCTGACTTGTTGTACAGAACTTGTAAGTCACTTTGGATAAAAGCGTTCAGTTAAATTACTAAATGTAAATGTCATTAACTACCCCACCAATGGAGGCTTTTTGTTGTTGTTGTTGTTGTTGTTGCTGCTGCTGCTGCTGTTGTTGTTTGTTTGTTTGTTTTTCAGAAGAGTTGTTTTGGTTCATGTGACAGTACAGTGAAGTATTCAGTTCAGCTTTATCTGTCATGTTTGTAGGGAAAAATGCTTAGTGTTTGAAAACAACAAAATGCTTACTTTCATTTAGTTTCATTTCATTACTCAGCATTCCGCTCCCCATATCATCATGACAACATCAGCAACCACATGCATGAAGGGCAAACAGTGATGATGACCACACAGAGATCACAGAGTTTACAACCACCTCACCACTGTTTCTGTTAGGAAGTTCAGTGAAGTCATAATAATAATAATAACAATAATAATGATACTGATAATGATAATAATAATAATAATAATAATACAACAATAATAATTGTGTAAATTATCATGTAGTTTGGATCTACTCTCTAAAGTGTGATTATTTATTTATTTTCACATCTATCTAACAATACATTGTTACTACCTTTGCACTCTGGTTAGATGCCAACTTATTTTGTTGTACTGTACTAGTGTTGTATAATGACAATACATTTTTATCTAATCTAATCTAATAAAGGAAGGAATCTGTCTGCATGTGTGTGTGTCTGTGTGTCTTTGGCGGACATATCTTGAGAATCGTTCATCCAATCGACTTCACGCTCGTTGGATGTATTGCTGAGGACCCAGAGGAGTGCAGTGTCCAATTATCTGCCATTTGGCCAGATGGTGGCGCTATAACAACAAACCTTAGGTTTTGGCCTGTAACTTTTGAAATGTTACTCTCAGAAACAAATTTCTAGTATATAAGCAGCAGTATACCTAACATGCATGTCATTATGTACCTAACATACATGTCTTTCAGTACCTAACATACATGTCTTTATGTACCTAACATATATGTCTTTATGTAGCTAACATACATGTCTTTCAGTGTAGGAGTGCATGTTGCATGTACCAAAAGATATAATTATTATTAACTACTCAGCTCGTGAAAATCTGGCATGATGATCCTGGAGTGATATAATGGAAGGGCAGGTATTGGTTGCCTGTGTCGTGGGCATGGCTTACCTATGCTGGGCTTGCAGGCTTTATACGTTGTTGATTGTGGGTACTGTAAATCAAACCAGCCGGCTCTACTGTGGAATGAACCCTGAGAGTCAAACACCACCTGTATCATGTGGAATAAACCATGAAAGAGTCAAACACCACCTGCATCATGTAGAATGAACCCTGAGAGTCAAACACCACCTGTATCATGTAGAATGAACCCTGAGAGTCAAACACCACCTGTATCATGTAGAATAAACCCTGAGAGTCAAACACCACCTGTATCATGTAGAATGAACCATGAGAGAGTCAAACACCACCTGTATCATGTAGAATGAACCATGAGAGAGTCAAACACCACCTGTATCATGTAGAATGAACCATGAAAGAGTCAAACACCACCTGTATCATGTATAATGAACCATGAGAGAGTCAAACACCACCTGTATCATGTAGAATGAACCATGAGAGAGTCAAACACCACCAGTATCATGTAGAATGAACCATGAGAGAGTCAAACACCACCTGTATCATGTAGAATGAACCCTGAGAGTCAAACACCACCTGCATCATGTAGAATGAACCCTGAGAGTCAAACACCACCTGCATCATGTAAAATGAACCATGAGAGTCAAACACCACCTGCATCATGTAGAATGAACCATGAAAGAGTCAAACACCACCAGTATCATGTAGAATGAACCATGAGAGAGTCAAACACCACCTGTATCATGTAGAATGAACCATGAGAGAGTCAAACACCACCTGTATCATGTAGAATGAACCATGAGAGAGTCAAACACCACCTGTATCATGTTTGTATTATGATTGCTTACTGAATACAATACATACTTCATGCCCCATCATGATTCACATTCTCTTCATACGTTGGCTTATCAAAAATGTGATTTAATTTAGTCATGAATATCAATGAACACGATATTGTTCCTGTGTACCTTTAGGAAACAAGAAGGCAACCCCACCACTGATCAGTATGTGTTGGAGGAATACATTTTCCTCTAATTAATTGAGAGAACCCTCAATGTAAGGACTGACATGCCAGCTTCACTTGATATTTAATAGCTGTAAAAGCTGTGTTTAAATGACTGCTATAGAGTCAAACTAACCTGTATTTTGAGTAATTATGGGTGCACAATATTCCAAAGAGCTCATGTTTCCATCTATAAGTAACGCCCCCCCCCCCCCCCCAAAACAACATACACCATACATTCAGACCCCCCCCCCCCCCCCCCCGAGTGGCCACGATGAGCCGTTCCTTCACCGCCTCCTTGACACCATCCCTGACATTCCTGCTATGTCTTGAGGCGCCAGCCATTTTTATGGCGCTGCTCGTTCGTCTGCCTCCACCTGACATTCAGTGTGGTCTCATACAGTGTAGTTCATCCTCACCTACAGGGCACTCTTCACAGCCCACAGATAAGGAGGAGGGCGGCCACTGGAGCTCACAGTTCAAGAGCAACAAACACAAACACGACAAGGCCATCGGTAAACACTCACTCTCTCTCTGTCGCCCTCTCTATCTCTGTTTCTGCCTATCTCTGTTTCTGCCTTTTTATCTCTCTCACTCTCTCTCTCTCTCTCTCTCTCCCTCTCTCTCTCTCTCTCTCTCTCTCTCTCTCTCTCTCTCTCTCTCTCTCTCTCTCTCAAAAACATGAACTAGAATATCTCTCTCTCTCGATCTCTCTCTGATTGTGTGTTATGTAGATGGCGTGCATGAGAACATGTAGATGACATGCATGAGAACAGGTAGATGGCGTGCATGAAAACATGTAGATGACATGCATGAGAACATGTAGATGACATGCATGAGAACATGTAGATGGCGTGCATGAGAATGTGTAGATGACATGATGCATGAGAAAGAACATGTGGATGACATGCATGAAGAACTCTGTTGGTTAAAAGTGATATATTTCCCAGTAATCTCATTGATTTTGTTGTACTCAAACTAGTCCTAAAAGCTTGTATACTAGAATGATACATATTGATGAGAGACATGGCCATGAAACCAGGCAGAAATCCGACGGCCACAGAGCCTTTGCCTACAGCGCTCCCTACCTGTGGAATAAATTACCCGCCGTCGTCAGGGGCACCAGCTCTGTCGAAGTTTTGAAATCCTCTCTCAAGACCCATCCTTTCTCTCTCTCCTTCAGCCTACCCTGATCTCACCTGCTCAGGGACATACCTGTAGCTTAGTTTGGTTAGTTCAGTCAGGATGTCTGTTTATTGCTCCCATGTCTGCCTATTGCAGACATGGGAGCTTTTCTAAGCCTTGTCCCTGTCTCTCTGTGAGTGGATGTCTCGAGTGATAGTGTGATGATATACAGATTGCTGTTCTACTTCAACTTGATCTGAGTGATTCTCCTGCGCCCTTAAGCCATCATCTTGTATCCTGTACACCAGTGCTTGTATTCCTATGCTTCTTTGTTCTTAGTTCTATTATTACTTTAATAATAAAAAAATTACTTATATACTTTAGATACTATTGCTACTATGTATGCATGTATATGTGTTTATTTATATATTTATTGCCCCCATGTCTGCCTATTGCTGACATGGGACCTTTTCTAACCCGTCCCTGTCTCCCTGTCTCTCTCTCTGAGTGGATGTCTCGAGTGATAGTGTGTTGATATACAGGTACACAACAACCTATATACAGCCAGTCCTGGTCCTGCCCCCGTTGGGCCTGTCAAGGTGGTCTGATCTTCCCGTCCTTGATGTGGCCAACAGCGTCGACTGCAGTGACTGTTCTACCTCAAACTGGATCTGAGTACCACAGGAGCGATGGCTCTGCTCTACACCGTCCTCAGTTGACGTACAGCGTCTAACCACGCCCGCTCTAACCATGCCCGCTCTAACCATGCCCGCTCTACTTCAACTGGACCCGAGTGGTTCTTCCGCCACCCCTGGGGAGTGTGCGACTTTGAGACTTTGAGCTTTGAGCCTTCATCTTATTTTTCATATCAGCGCTTGTATTCCTATGCTTTTTTTGTTCTTCGCTGTAATATTATTTACATTTTAAAATCGTCTTATATACTTTAGATACTATTGCTACTACGTATGTATGTATATCTCTTTTATTACATGTATATATACTGTACATACACATGCCAAGTATTCGCTTGTTCTATTCTCCATCCACCTATCATCCATTGCACCACTATAATATCACTGACTTCCTGATGGGGGATCACCTTTGAATTGCTCCTCTGAGGTTTCTCCCCACCATGGGGTCTGTGGTGTTTCTCTTCCTACTGCTAGGTTTTACGGAGTCGTTCCTTATCTTCATTGGGGAAAGTCTGGGGGTGTTGTCAAAGAGAAGCCGCCTATTCTCAGTCCTTGCCCCACAATGGTAGAACGCACTTGTCCTAATAAACTAACCTACACTGTAGGCTAACACGCAACACTTTGATGAACATTGTTACTCAGCTGATAAGAGTTGTGCCCTTCCTGATGACTTGTCGTACAGAACTTGTAAGTTGCTTTGGATAAAAAAAATGTAAATGTAAATGTAAATGTGTTGCAAATGTGGATTTGATGGTGTTTTTTTGTTCTGGATCTATTGTGATGTTTCTTCTTGATCTGTGAAGCCCATGGGGGCAATTCGTTGTGATTTTGGGCTATACAAATACATTTGATTTGATTTGATTTGATTTGATTTATGAAGAAGACGGTTATGTACAGAGCTATTTTGAGTTGGAACATGTTGCCTTTATAATAAAGAATGGCAGTTCCAAGTACCTTTTTAAAAGGCTACTGAGCCACAGTATGTTAAATTATAGTTTAGGTGTGAAGGTTTGTACCTTGTTAGGCTGGTTTTGTTCTGTTAGGCTACTATGTTTCTGATCTCACTGTGTTTTGTTGTAGTTTGCTAGGGGTTTATGTCATTAATATGAGTTTGTGTGTGATACAGTAAGTGGTGGTGGGAGGAGGGGGGTGATCCTGTGTTTTCTTTCCTTTTGTTAAAAGGTGCTATAGATGACATTCAGCCACTAGATGTCACACTAGAGCACCAGTGTGTCTTTTACCCAATCAGGTGCATTCCACATGGGGAAATGGGAATCAATCAATAATGTTTTGGGGGAAAAGCAATACTTTTGATTACTCTACATAAAATATTATCTATAGCACCTTTAAGTTTAGCTGTGAATTGATTTCACTGTCTTACGTTGTTTATTTGTGTTGTTTCTATTGTGCTCCCCAGGAAGATAATGTGGATACAAATGAACAAATATTTTTTGTTGCCCTGGCATTTGGACATTTCTCAGAGGCCTCAGCGCGCCCGTGTGGCAGGGCTTCCTCACTACAGTGTCTTCCCAAGCCTCCTCACCTGCTCTCACACCTCCTTTCATCTCAAGGATGTGAGTTTCTCTTTTTAAGTTGGGGAGGTATTCAAGGCATTAGAGCAGTCGTCTGGTAATCTGATGGTTCCTAGTTAGATTCCGGCTCCTCCCAGCAGTGTGTCAAAATGTCCTTGAGCAAGACACTTAACCCCTAACTGCTCCCTATGAGCAGGTTGTTACCTTGCATGGTCGCCTCCGACTTCGGTGTGTAAATGTGTGTGTGAACGAACGAGTGAATGGGTGAATGTGAGTCACAAGTTGTAAAGCACTTTGACTAAAAGCTGTTGTATGAATGCAGTCCATTAGAATCCTGAAAGTCACAATCATTCCATTTGCTATACTAATACTGACACATGCATGTACACGCACACACATTATGTTTGCTCGGTCACACACATGCACAGATGCACGGCGAACAATCATACATACACACACACACACACACACGACACACAGAACTACATGAAGTCAAATCGTAATTGAGATACCATAGAAGCCGATGAAAAGGCATTTTGTGTTTGTCTTATCAGTTTGTCACACAGAGCGGGTTAACACAGTGACATCCTGCAGCCTGGCCGTATCGCTACAAGCCATCACCAGCTGCTGGCTGAGGCGCTCAGAGGAGTCAGGTTGAGGCATCAGAGGAGTCAGATTGAGGAGTCAGAGGAGTCAAGTTGAGGCGTCAGAGGAGTCAGGTTGAGGCGTCAGAGGAGTCAGGTTGAGGAGTCAGAGGAGTCAGGTTGAGGAGTCAGAGGAGTCAGGTTGAGGAGTCAGAGGAGTCAGGTTGAGGCGTCAGAGGAGTCAGGTTGAGGAGTCAGAGGAGTCAGGTTGAGGAGTCAGAGGAGTCAGGTTGAGGAGTCAGAGGAGTCAGGTTGAGGCGTCAGAGGAGTCAGGTTGAGGAGTCAGAGGAGTCAGGTTGAGGAGTCAGAGGAGTCCGGTTGAGGAGTCAGGTTGAGGCGTCAGAGGAGTCAGGTTGAGGAGTCAGAGGAGTCAGGTTGAGGAGTCAGGTTGAGGCGTCAGAGGAGTCAGGTTGAGGAGTCAGGTTGAGGCGTCAGAGGAGTCAGGTTGAGGAGTCAGGTTGAGGAGTCAGAGGAGTCAGGTTGAGGCGCTCAGAGGAGTCAGGTTGAGGAGTCAGGTTGAGGCGTCAGAGGAGTCAGGTTGAGGAGTCAGAGGAGTCAGGTTGAGGAGTCAGAGGAGTCAAGTTGAGGAGTCAGAGGAGTCAGGTTGAGGAGTCAGAGGAGTCAGGTTGAGGAGTCAGAGGAGTCAGGTTGAGGAGTCAGAGGAGTCCGGTTGAGGAGTCAGAGGAGTCAGGTTGAGGAGTCAGAGGAGTCAGGTTGAGGCGTCAGGTTGAGGAGTCAGAGGAGTCAGGTTGAGGAGTCAGGTTGAGGCGCTCAGAGGAGTCAGAGGAGTCAGGTTGAGGCGTCAGGTTGAGGAGTCAGAGGAGTCAGGTTGAGGAGTCAGGTTGAGGCGCTCAGAGGAGTCAGGTTGAGGAGTCAGGTTGAGGCGTCAGAGGAGTCAGGTTGAGGAGTCAGAGGAGTCAGGTTGAGGCGTCAGGTTGAGGAGTCAGAGGAGTCAGGTTGAGGCGTCAGAGGAGTCAGGTTGAGGAGTCAGAGGAGTCAGGTTGAGGAGTCAGAGGAGTCAGGTTGAGGAGTCAGAGGAGTCAGGTTGAGGCTCCGAGAACAGGTGGCATGATGCTCCAGAAGCCAGGTGACTCAGAGGAGTAATCCTACTGGAGCCGGTGGAGCTGAACATGCGGCACTTTTAGAATCTATAAAACAGCGACCTCTAAGCAAAAGAGCCATGTTTGGTAGTGCACTTTGTTTCTATTTTTTTAGTTTTGGTCTGATGTGTGTTGGAGTTGAATGGGTTGAGTGAGTTGTTTGGCGGCATTACAGATTCTACCTGTGTGTTCATATATAACGATTGTGTTCAAAACCTGACAAATGATGTGTTTTTTTATGCTATTGGTCTCCTTGGTTCCTTCCCTCACTCCCATGAGAAGTGACGCACCGGCTGTTCATCGGGGACCAAACATCATCAGGGACACGAGAGCCGGGGCCACTTCTGGATAAAATAGCGATTTACAGCAATATTTTCCAGACACATATTTCATATTTTCAGTGAATAATAACACCAGATGCCAGCCAGATGGGATAGATTTCCGATGCTGTCAAAACCTTTTACGACCATGAAATAACTGGATGTAATATATATATATATATGTGTGTAGTAGAAGGAGGGGGGGGGGGGGGGGGTGTGTGAAGTGGGAACATCAGGCCACTCGTCCTCTGAAGGTCGTATCAGACCTCCTCTCCTCTGTGACCCGCTGCTCTCTGCTCTCGCTCTCTCTGCGCTGGCAGGCAGGCACACGATAACAAGCTCCTCCGCGCTGGAAGGAACCGGAGCCCGAGCGGTCCGTAGGAGGGTGAGGACAACGATGTCACTCCCGTGGAGAGTTTGGAAGAGCATAGTACCGTGTATGAAGTAGAGTATTAGACTGTCTAACCCTGAGCCTATACGCAGAGAAAATTAATAGTCTAATCTTCCTTTTTGCTATTCTTTGTCTGTCGTTATCACACCGGGTACTAGCCTCCTCTTCTGCTGAGAAACAAACAGGTCTCCTCCCATTCCAACCTCAACCTGAGCACCTAGCCACTGTAGGAGACCAAGGAGAGCTGGATAACTGGTCTCATGACAGTCTACGGTGTACAAGTTATATTTATATCTCTATAAACAGATATCTGCATGAATCTGTAGGCAAGGAACAAGATTAGATTAGATACGATTCAGATGTATTGTCATCATACAGTACAACGAAAATAAGTTTGGCATCCAACCAGAGTGCAAATGTGACAGTAATATAGAATGTACAGGCGAGGGCGGCTAAGTGGCGCAGTGGGCAAGGCGCTCGCCACTAGTGCAGGAGATGCTGGGTTCGAGCCCAGCTCTCGGCATTGCTACCAGCTTGGCTGGTCGTTCATACTAACACAATTGGCAGTGTTAGGGGTGGAAAAGCTGGTGGGTGGGTCCTGGTCGTTGTAAACAGCGACTCCTACAGTTCGGTCGGGGCGCCTGCCCAGCGAGGAAAAGGATCTAAGGGGGGTAGTGTGATCCTTCCACACGTTACACGCTCTCAGTGAGAGTCCGCGCTGCCAGGTGAAAAGAAGCGGTTGATTGGCTACACATGTGTCGGAGGAAGCATGTGATAGCCTCCGCCCTCCCAGACCGACTGTAGGGGGTAGGTGCACAGCGACCAGGAAGGGGATTGGGAATTGGCATAACGACTAACATTGGGATGGGAGAAAAACTGAGGAAAAAGGAGGGGGGAAAATATCACAAAAAAAAAAATTACAGGCGAGTAGACTGGATATAAAATAATCTAATCGGCTAATCAGATGTATGTACACAGTTGTAATAATAATAAACTTTATTTGTATAGCACCTTTCATACAGAGACTGCAGCTCAAAGTGCTTCACAACAGAAAAAAGACAGGCATAAAATTAGCACATAAAGTGCAGACATAAAATCACAGTTTTTCACATTAGGATCTAACATCCCAACAGGCCACCTTGTTTATGGTTTGATTCAGTTTTAATTAACCTGACAGTTTTGAACCTGTAATAAATAGGAGCCGTAGTCGACTGCCAACCTCTTAGTAAACAAAAATAAAATAAAATGTATATCAGTGGACCAATTGCATGCTTTTGCAGAGGACAATGTTACACTCCCAGACCTGCCCAAGGTTGGGAGAGGCAACCCCACATTGACATTAGAAACAATATGAGTTACTGCCCCACACAGGGGGTTGATGGTGGGGTCATGGCTCCATCTGGTGCTCACCTGCAGTTAATGCAGGCAGTTAAGATGCTATCGGATTGCATTAGAAATATACTATTGTTAAAAGTAGGTTATTTGTTACAAGTGTTGTCTGTTTAGGTTGTTCTTGTGTTGGTATTATTTCCTGTGTTTTGTATCGCCTAGTTCCTCTTCCTGTTGTTTTGATTATTGTTTTGTTCTTTGTGCCTGTCTCTCCCCAGCTGATGATGATTGTTAATTGGTTTCAGCAGCGGCCCTTGCTTGAGCACAGACTAAAGACAGTGCATAATTGCCTCTACGAATGGAATGTAACACATATCATTCACAAGTTAGGTGTGAATGTATCTGAGAACGTATTTAACACACCTGACGACCGGCGCTATTGATATGCAAAGTAGCCCAGGTGGGTACTTATAGCGAGTTGGCGAGTGCAGCGCATTCCTGTGTGCGTGCACGCGCTTCTGCTCAAATCTTTGCTCAAATCTTACTCTGCACGGAGTGCAATCTCGTCCCATGAGCAACGCATGCCTGGGTTTCAGTATTTATTGTTTGTTGGTTGGTTGTCTCCTAGTTTTCCCCGTGTCGTGCCTGCCTTCCCTGTTGTTGTCAAGTGAGTTCATGCCTGTCTACCCCTGTCGTTTTCTTGTTTTCCTTCGTTGTTTAGTTAGTACTAGTGCCTTTCGTTTGTTTTGTATTTTGATTCTCAGTAAAGCTCCCTTCATCAAGTATCACCCTTCGTCTCTGTCTCGGTTCTCTCTTCCTTGTCTGCAACTGTGTTCTCCTCACCAAAATTATGGAATAGAATGGACAGAGTAAACATTGAGACAAAGCTTCCTGACACATCTCCATCTAAACTCTTGGAAGAACTTGAAATCTCATCTGATACCACCTGGAGAGCTAGTTTCAGAGTGTGGTGCTGAGTACCAAGTATCTCATGATGCAGCAGTTAAGGTGTTGATACCATTCAGCACCACATATCTGTGTGAAGCTGGCTTTTCATCCATGACAGCTCTGAAAACAAAATATAGGGCCAAGTTGAGCCTTGAGGATGACATGCGTGTTGCCTTATCAAAGATCTCCCCACGTATTGACCGTATTATTAGCCAGCAGCAGCAGACCTCGCATTGAGCTAGACATTTCCACTGAGTGAACGAGTGCTTATTTTCTGTATTTATTTATATTTTTTGAGAAATGGTAACTTGGTGATCCTTTTCTGTATTTAAAAAAAATACATGATTTTCTGTTTTTGAGAAATGGTCAAACTTATCCAAATATGCAATTTTTATGGAGAACAGTGCAGCTGCAACAGATAGCACTTTAGTGATCCTTTTCTGTATTTGGAAAAAAAATACATGATTTTCAGTTTGAGAAATGGTCACACTTATCCAAATATGCTATTTTTATGGAAAAGTGTGCAGCTGCAACAGATAGCACTTTAGTGTTAATTTTCTGTAATTTTATTTAAAGAAATATGCTATTTGATTTACTACTACAAGCAGTGTAATGTCAACAGTACTAAGCCATTTAGACCTGAAACACCTGTTAATAATGCATTATATAGCCTGCATATACACACAACATTATTTTGAAAGCAAGCACTTTTGTCATCATTGTAGCAAAAAAGACAGGACCGGAAAAGTCTTTATCGTATGTAGGGTGCCCTGGAATATTTTATTGAACACAGGGGTGCCTTGGCAGCAGAAAGGTTGAGAACCCCATTAGAAAGCCATGGTGAAGAGGTACGTTTTTAGCTTATTTTTGAAAATATTAAGAGATCTAGCTTCCCTAATGTCCATAGGTAGTGTGTTCCATAACTTTGGTGCATATAGTTTGCAAAGGCTGCATCCCCGATTTTCCTTAGACTGTGGCTTGGAACCTTCAATAGACCAGTAGTAGATGATCGCAATGTTCTAGGAGGCACATAGTTGACTAGAGAATTTGCAATGTATCTTGGTCCTGTTCCATTTAGTGCTTTGTATATAAGAAGGAGGACCTTGAAATCAATTCTAAATGTTACCGGAAGCCAGTGTAGGTTAGCTAATACTGGACTGATACGGTCTCTCCTCTTGGTTCTAGTTAGTAGCCTAGCTGCCGAGTTTTGAATGAGTTGGAGTCGTTCTGTGTTTTTTTTGGGAGGCCAGTGAGGAGTGCATTACAGTAGTCAAGTCGGCTTGAGATAAAGGCATGGATACGTTTTTCAGCGTCTTTTTGATTTATAAATGGCCGTACCTTAGCTATGTTTCTAAGGTGGACAAATTATGTTTTTGTCACCTTGTTGATGAGTGATTTAAAGCTTAGGTCTGAGTCTATTATAACACCAAGACTTGTAACTTCGGGTTTGATCCAAGGAGTAAGTTGCCCCATATTGCTCTGTAACATTTCTCTTTTTGTTATAGGACCGACTAGTAGGATTTCAGTTTTGCCCTCATCTAATTTGAGGAAGTTGTTTGTCATCCATTTGTTTATTGCTAAGAGACAGGCGGAAATGGAGTTTATAGCTGTGTGATAATTTGATTCAGTGGAAATGTACAATTGTGTGTCATCTGCGTAACTATGGAAACATACATTGTGTTTTCTAATGATGTCTCCGAGTGGCAGCATGTATAGTGAGAATAATAATGGACCAAGGCAGCTCCCCTGTGGAACTCCGAAGTAGGTGTCATGTTTCTCAGAAGAATGATCGCCAAGCCTGACGTAATATTTTCTCCCTTTGATATATGTTCTGCACCATAGTCAGAAAGACCAACTAACTTTCCTATGCGATTTATTAGGATATCATGGTCGATCGTGTCAAACGCTGCGCTTAGATCTAATAGGACGAGAATTGAGACTTTGTTTGCATCAGATGCATGTAGTGATATTATGTACAGTGATACTGGTATAAAGACACTATGGCTAGCGGTATAACTATAGTAATATATATATATATATATATATATATATATATATATATATATATATATATATATATATATATATATATATATATATATATATATATATATATATATATATATAGTATCTACAGATATGTAAAAAGGATTATATGCAGGTATGTACAGATGTGGATAAATATATATACGGTAAATAAATATATATATGGTATATACAGCATTATTATATCATACAGAGTTAGATGGGTTATATGCAGACTAACTTGAGTCTGAGTTAGTTCCTTTGTCTGACTTGAATAACTTGATTCTTAATCCATTTGAATTTAATGAAAATAACAAACATATGGAATATGATAATGAGTTTGATCCTGACAAACAACACTTTAACAACACTAAGAATGAACTTGGTACTAGTGATTATTATGATGAAGAGGAGTTTAAGAAGTACAATACATTTCTAGGACAGAAGGTACAGAGTAACATCTTCTCAAGTTTCCATCTAAACATACATAGTTTGCAGAAAAATTACGATCATTTAAAGTTTTTTAAACCAATACTTATCATCACTAGAGCATCAGTTTTCTGTAATTGCCCTCTCTGAGACCTGGCTCTGTGAGGACATCGCTGCATCCTATGATATGTCACAATATAACTCAATTCATTCCTGCAGACAGAATCAATCAGAAGGGGGAGTGTCAATTTATATACATCAAAACTTTCAATTTATTGAAAGAAAATATCTTGCATTAACTTTGGCGACAGTTGATGCAGAGTCAGTGTTTATAGAAATACTTTCATGTACCATGTTTGGAGGAAAAATATTGTTGTTGGATGCATATAGGCCCCCAAATACTGACATCAAAGTTTTTAATGATGCTTTTGCTTCTACTTTAGATGGAGTTAACTTGGAAGGTAAAATTAGGGGACTTCAATATTAACTTGTTAGAAAACAATAGTCATTCTTTGACCGCTAACTTCCTAAACATCTTGTATTCTACTTATTTTCTGCCTCTCATTCATAAACCAACAAGAGTAACTAAGCAATCTGCCACTCTTATTGACAATATTTTTACTAATAATTTTGAATATACAAGCAAATCAGGACTGCTGTTAACTGATATTTCTGATCACTTTCCAATTTTCCAATTGACCTTTTCTAATAGAAGTGAACGAGTGGGGTCTGAGGTGAGAGGAAGTCACCGTAGTTTCAGCAGATGTAACACTGCTCGTTTTGGGAGTTGTATTAATGATGTTCCATTGGATGCTGTGTATAATCAAAATGATGCAGAATTGGCATATCAAACATTTTCACAAATATTTAATTCCTCATTTGAAAAATGCTTTCCTTACATTACATATAATAAAGGGACATCAGTCAAAAAGGAATGCAAACCATGGTTTACTTCTGGCTTGCTGACATCTGCAAAGAAGAAAAGCAAATTATACAAAAAGTTTGTGACTAGCCCGACCCCTTTAAATTCAGATGTTTACAAAAAATTCAAAAATAAATGTACATACTTGCTTCGTGCAGCAAAAAAAGACACATTATTCCGATAAATTTAAAGAAGCTGCCAGCAACATAAAATCCACATGGAACGTCATAAATCAATTACTTAATAAAAAAAAGGCATGCTGTTTCATTTCCATCTACTTTTGTGGATGGAAATGGAACATACACAAACTCATCAGAGATTACAAATGGTTTCAATAATTATTTTGTAAACATTGGAATTTCCTTGGCTAGAAATATTAAGAGCACAAATAACTGTCCACTTGACAAGATTCAAGGTCAGTACCCATCTATGTCTATATTTGAACCACCTACCTCGGAAGAAATACAAAATATTATTTTAAATTTAAAAAACTCAGCAGCAGGTTATGATAATATTAAAAGTAGTCTGCTTAAAGAGGTATTACCTTTAATAATTGTGCCATTGAACCACGTTTTTTCACTCTCCCTGGAAACAGGTGTTGTTCCAGGAGACTTGAAAGTGGCAAAAGTTATACCTCTGTTTAAATCTGGTGACTCATCCTTATTTTCGAATTACCGACCGATTTCGTTATTACCGTCCATGTCTAAAATATTGGAGAAGCTGGTTTATACCAGAATTTTGAAACATCTTAATGACAATAATATATTATATGAACATCAATACGGTTTTAGACAAAAACACTCTACTTACATGGCTCTCTTACAGTTTATAGATAGAATCACAGATGCACTAGACAATAAGCAATTTTCAATTGGTATATTTCTGGATCTATCCAAAGCATTTGATACTGTGGACCATAAAATACTTATATCAAAGCTTCAGAGGTATGGTTTCGTTTGGCTGGTGACGTGATTAAATGGCTCAGTGACTATCTTTATAATAGGGAACAGTTTGTTTCCATTAATAGTGATGACTCGGACAGGGCAAAGCTAGTCTGTGGGGTTCCTCAGGGCTCTATACTTGGCCCCCTTTTATTTTTGATTTATATAAATGATTTTGCTTGGGTATCTCCTAGAGTATTCTCGATCTTGTTTGCTGATGACACCAACATTATAATGTCACATGAGAATTTTGCAGTATTAATTAGGGAAGCTGGTTTATCTTGTGTCTCAGATTGGTTCCAGACTAATAAGCTATCATTAAATGTAGAAAATTTAAATTTTATTGTATTTTGTAATAACACATAAAACACAACACACTGCCTTCAGAGTCAGTTCACACAACACACTGCTTTCAGAGTCAGATCACACAAACACAACACACTGCCTCCAGAGTCAGATTACACAACACACTGCCTTCAGAGTCAGATCAATACAACACAATTTCCTTTAAAAAAAAATGACAGTCGTTAGTTGCTAATCGAACTGTAAACAATTACCGTGGCACGGAAGAGGTCTTGGCCTGGATCTTGTGAATCAGAAGCCAGCAGCCAGCAGCTACACTGGAGGCACAGAAACAGGCTAAATCGTCGTCAGTAATTATTATTATATATATATATTTTTTAAAGACAATAGCCAATGGGTTCCTAGATTGTGGCTTTTCAAAATGTACTTTGATTATAGCGCCACCATCTAGTCTATATTACCTCATGCTGTGTTGTTGTTTACACACTGGGCCACCTTTACTCCTTCACTCCGTATATAAAAGCAAATGTCTGCTTCTGGGAAAAAGGCAGAGCAGGCCTTCCTGTGATGCAGTCCCCTGGCAAAACAAGCTGTTTCTGAGGAAGTGTGTTGTCTCCTTCACTTATTTCTGAGTGAGCTCCGGGGTGTTTCACGGGGGAAGGCGTCAAAGGCATCAGTCTTCTGCCCTCATGCAGGCTCCACGCAGCACTCATCGATTTTAGCCCCTCACCACCGTAGCACACCATCAATCAATACAGTAACAAGTCTTCATTTATACTTGAGAAATGCACTGTTTCCGACTCAGTGAGCACTGAGCTCTCTGGTGTTGTCTGGTGTTGTCTGGTGTTGTCTGGTGTTGTCTGGTGTTGTCTGCAGCTCTCTGGTGTTGTCTGGTGTTGTCTGGTGTTGTCTGGTGTTGTCAGCAGCTCTCTGGTGTTGTCAGCAGCTCTCTGGTGTTGTCAGCAGCTCTCTGGTGTTGTCAGCATCTCTCTGGTGTTGTCTGCAGCTCTCTGGTGTTGTCTGCATCTCTCTGGTGTTGTCTGGTGTTGTCTGCATCTCTCTGGTGTTGTCAGCATCTCTCTGGTGTTGTCAGCATCTCTCTGGTGTTGTCTGCAGCTCTCTGGTGTTGTCAGCAGCTCTCTGGTGTTGTCAGCATCTCTCTGGTGTTGTCTGCAGCTCTCTGGTGTTGTCTGCAGCTCTCTGGTGTTGTCTGCAGCTCTCTGGTGTTGTCAGCAGCTCTCTGGTGTTGTCAGCAGCTCTCTGGTGTTGTCAGCATCTCTCTGGTGTTGTCAGCATCTCTCTGGTGTTGTCTGCAGCTCTCTGGTGTTGTCTGCAGCTCTCTGGTGTTGTCAGCAGACAACTCCCCCCCCCCCCTCCCCCTCCCCATCCGTCCTTGAGCCCATCCCTGAGTCGTGAAACCAGCCTGTAATGTTTTTATTTCACGTCCGTGTGTCAATACCGCTCATGTGATGCATGTATTCAGGGCCGGGCAATACAGTATATCCACAATGTTAATCGTCTGTGCTATCGTGTTGTGTCTTTTAATATATATATGTATATATATATTTATATATATACACAATTATAATTGTGATACACACCTTTGTTGTCTAATGAACTGATAAAGGTATTAAGTACAGTATTAAGTATTAATGATTTATGAAAAATGTGAGAATGTAAAATAGTTTGATACTATTACACCAATAAAAGGGTATAGGTTTAATTTCCTGCATTCTGGTGTACTATTATGAGAGACACGTCTGCAAGGTTGAGATGGTACGGTCATGTCTGTGTCTGAAATAGTTGGTTAATATATATATATACAGGTAAGAAGGATATATACACATTTTGACCCCCTTATTTGTTTACCTCTTTTGGGGAGGGGCTTGTCTTTCATATTAGCTATATTTCTTGAGGGGAACTAATTTAAATCTTCTCAATATTGAATCTATGCCTCTGCACCAATATAGAGGCCTACCAATATAGTCAGTGTGAAGGTCATCCTAACTCCTAGGGCCTACATGTATTCAGTTTCAAGGTCGTCCTAACTCCTAGGGTCTGCATGTATTCAGTCTGAATGTTAACCCTTTAAATGTGTGTGATGGCATCACAAATTATTGTAAAAATAAAACGCACAGGAAGTGAAATATTTTCAATATATCAAATGCAAAGTAGATTTTTCTGGGGGGGGATTATTACAGGCTAGCATGTATCAATGATTAGCAACAACCCTGATTTTGATGGATTTCTGTTTTTGTAATGGTCCCGCCTCCACCAATCACATGCGGCTCCCTTTGTGTGAGCGAGAGAGAGAGAGAGAGAGAGAGAGAGAGAGAGAGAGAGAGAGAGAGAGAGAGAGAGAGAGAGAGAGAGAGAGAGAGAGAGAGAGAGAGAGAGAGAGAGAGAAAGAGAGAGAGAGAGACAGACAGACAGACAGACAGACAGACAGACAGACAGACAGACAGACAGACAGACAGACAGACAGACAGACAGACAGACAGACAGACAGACAGACAGACAGACAGACAGACAGACAGACAGACAGACAGACAGACAGACAGACAGACAGACAGACAGACAGACAGACAGAGAGAGAGAGAGTTCTCCAACTTACCCTCTGTCGCAGTGATCTCCTGGTTGTTCCCCACCTAGGTTATCTAACTATCGCACAGCTGCAACTAGAAAAACTGGCCTGGCCTGCTTCTAAGTTCAGTGGCCTGACTGCGGACAAAAAATTGCAGGCCAGGCCACCGGGAAAACTCCTGGTGCTCCCGATGGCCAGTCCGGGCCTGCCAGTCACGGCCAACACTCCGTGAAATGTATAATGGAATGTGACCTATTGGTGGACGCAGCCTGCATCCAGAACTTTGAATCCGCCCACTCCGCCCATGATTCACTCAAACATTTTTAAATATTGAAGCCCTTCTTAGATGTGACACATTTAAATATTGTAACATGCTGCAAAATTACTGTAAAATTTCCATTTCAAATGTGGGCCACTTTAATAAGATCACATCCAGATGAAAAGGGCTGCCATGCAGAAGTGACCCATGACTGTTTCATAATATTTGGGCCATATTAGGCTCACACTGATTAGGCGGTGCTAACTGTGCCGTACATTTGCCAAAAGTGGTCCAACTGTGTTGTAAAGTATTCTGGCCATATTTGCCATGTCATATGTGGGCCATTTTAGGCTCAACATTTTCGCAATTATGCCACATCAATGTGGAACGCCCTACCCAAAGCTGTAAAGGAATGTGAATCACTACCCACTTTCAAAAACACTCTCAAAAAACACCTACGGGAGACTGCAATTCGAAACTGGCCCCTGTAAATGTCCTAACACAACCCCCTCCAATGTACAGTAAATTACCAAGTATGGTCTTGTCAATATTCCAATGTACAGTTTTGTTTGTACAGTTGTACAGTGTACAGTGTCCCCCACCCACCCACCCCTCCTACCCAACCCCCCCCCCCCCCCCCCACTCCTACCCAACCCCCCCCCCCCCCCCACCCACCCAACCACCTCCAATGTACAGTCCGCCCCCCCCCCCCCCACCTACCCAATCCAATGTACAGTTTCTACGGCAAATGTATATACTTTTTTTTTTCTGGGCTCTCTTTGTATCACAAACAGTACTGTATTTACAAATATGGTATGTCAAAAATATATAGATGTAGCAGTACTGTCTATCTGTATGTCATGTATGTCATATATGTTACAATGAATTGAAAATGGGGGACCCTGATGTAAACAAGACGAAAGTCTTTCTCTGGTCTGCATCCCCTTAACAATTGTATGTATTGAGCTGTACTGTACTGTACCCATTCTGCAATCTGTTAATAAAGTTTTCAATCAATCAATCAATCAATCAATTAGCCAGTGCTTACTATGCCCTATCTTTGCCAAAACTGGCCCAGCTATGTTTCAAGATAACTGGGCCACATTTGCTGCATCATATGTGGGCCACCTTTGGTTTACACCTTTATTAGACTTAGGTGCCAAAGGTTGCCAGGGCCGGACAGGGGAAATAATTCAGGCCAGGAAATATAGTGCGAAATATAGCACCTACTGTACAGTAGGTTATCCAACTATCGCGCCGCCGCAACTAGAAACACTGGCCTGGCCTGCTTCTAAATTCAGTGGCCTGCAAAAAAATATTATACTTAAATTTTTTTTTATCTGCACAGGCCAGGCCACCGGGAAAACTCGCGATGGCCAGTCCGGGCCTGAAGGTGGCCCACATTTGTGTTGTGATATTTGGGCCATTTTCACCATTTACCATACGCTACCCTATCCTCCCCCCTCCCAGTGAGCTGTGGTGTTCCACAAGGAAGCATACTAGGACCGCTACTGTTCCTAATTTATGAAAATGACATGTCGTCAGCCTGTGACTGCAACTTGTTCCTGTTTGCGGACGACTCAGCCCTGCTGGTCTCTGACAAGAACAAGTTACAGGTTGAAAAAACCCTCAGCTCGGAACTAGGCAAAATCTGCATATGGCTCGCTGATAACAAACTATCATTACACATGGGCAAAACAGAGTCCATTCTCTTCGGTTCAAATAACAAACTCAGCAAGACCGACGGCTTCTCAGTTACAGTGGGTGACAATATTGTCACAAGGAAAGATGAAATTACCTACCTGGGTTCCATCCTAGCGGCTAATCTTTCCTGTGACAAAATGGCATCCAATGTAATAAAAAAAAGTCAACCAACGAACTCGATTCCTGTACCGGATCTCCTCTCTGGTAAACAAGAATACCTTGAAGACTCTGGCAGGAGCACTCATTCAAGGGTACTACGACTATGCTTGCACCTCATGGTACCAAAGCACCTCAAAGGCGCTAAAAACAAAATTACAAACATCTCAAAACAAACTGGTCAGACAACTGCTTGACCTTACTCCTATACCCACCTCACCCCTGCCCACTTTGACAACCTAGGATGGCTTAGAGTAGACGACAGAGTACAGCAACTTGCAATGGGCCTGGTCTACAAGATCACTACACGACCAAGGTACCCATGTACATGTCAAAATACTTCCCAAAGGTCAGTGAATACCACGATCACAACACCAGAGGGAGCTCCACAAATCATGTTAAACCCAGATTCGGCTCAAACAAGGGACTAAACACATTTTCGCAAATTATGCCACATCAATGTGGAACGCCCAACCCAAAGCTGTAAAGGAATGTGAATCACTACCCACTTTCAAAACCACTCTCAAAGAACACCTACGGGAGACTGCAATTCGAAACTGGCCCCTGCAAATGTCCTAACCCAACCCCCTCCAATGTACAGTAAATTACCAAGTATGGCTTAGTCAATATTCAATATTTGATTGCCTATATTTATTGTAATGTACATTATAACCGATAGGGCATACAGACCCTCATATTATGCACCTTTGTTTACACTGTTTAAAAAAAAAAAGGGAAACAAATAAATATATAAATGTAGCCACCTGAATATGTCTGGCTATTATTCAGGGTGTCTAACGTTAATCTTTTGCATTCCCTGTGTTCACGTGGACATTGTAACCAGTTGACCGCTCTTGATCATACCTACCCGGACATGGACAATTAACGTGCAGTTCTCTTTGATCACCCCTCCCTGACATTGACTATTAACTTGCTGCTCTTTGATTCTCCTTCTTCAAAACATTGGCGTTTCATAGCGAGACAGGACTACAGGTGCCGGCAGGGGGCGGTGGTGGTCGCTGGGCAGGAAGGACATCAGGCGAGGAAGAATGAGTTCAACGCCAAGTGCAGCGGAGAGGGACTTCCTCTTTGGCGTTCTACACAGAGGAGCGAGGACGTCTACAACGAGAGCACCAGCGAGCGAGCGAGCGAGGAACAGACTCAGCTACAAAACGGGTTATTCCAGAAATACATGCGGTAGTTGAGCGTTTGATTAATGCGCCGGATAAGCTCAGTTACACAACGGGTTATCCTAGAAATATCTGCGGTAGCTTAGCGTTTGGTTCATGTGCCAGAGACACTGTGAAGGAATCAACAGGCGAGCATCGTCGAAGAGCAGGTGGTAGACATTAGCCACCTTGCGTTAGCTGCTTATAGGCGTCATAGCAGGAGGGTTCAACACGACGCACAGTTTAGCTGTGTTTAGGCGAGTACCACAGTTTAGCATGTGCTCCGGCCCACCTCCTCAGCCCTGCAGGGGACGCCACTACACTGCACGCTTCTCCAGCCTCTCCAAGCCGTTGCCCAGCATCACCTGCCCCAGCGTCTACTCTGCCCTGCTGGCTGTTATCGCGGGATCTCCGTCTGCCATCTTAGCATCCGGACTAGTGGTGCTAAGATTGGGCCTGTCATCTTGGATAAGTATCAGCGGTGTTCTGAGTGTTGCAATGTGTTCGGTAGACAGTCCACTGTGGGGCGCAAGCTCTGTGAGAGTGAAGATAAACAGTGCTTTGAACGAACGCTGGAGGGCAGTGTACAGGGGCGCCCCAACTATTTCAAGCCGGCTTTAGATAGGACTTTATTTGCTAAATGTGGGCCCACTGTTAATTTCTTTTGAGTGTAATAATATGTGTGTTCCTTTATAAAATTCCCATTCAGTAACCCCTTTATCCCTTCCCTCTTCCTCCCCTCTCTCCCCACCTATGGAGTAGCGGAACAGTATATAAGCCCTTAAAGGGAAGGTGTTGTTACTGTGTCTAGCCCAGTGTGGGAAGCACTTTAGTCTGTGTTACAGAGCGAGAGCACTAGGTGGCCAGGGCGTAATTGTAACCTGAATCAGACTGTAATTAAGTGTAACTTGAATCAGACTTCACTAAACAAACACTGAATGGGAGCACTGTGTGTGTCTGTTACTGAGTCTGTTGTCTTAACCCTTTTCTGCTCGGGTAATGCTCATTATTATTTAACCCTTTCCCCACCCCTGCCTATAGTTCATTGTTAAAGGTCTCTACAGGTCATTAAGGAAGGGTACTGCTTTGGGGAGCGAAAACATTATCCATCTTACTGCCATCAGGTGTGGGAGGGCTAAGGAAGTATTGGGGGAAGTGGGGGTGTGTGGGGAGCTACTGCTGATCGCCCTGGAGGGCAAGAAGGACCAGCGTACCATCCCTAGGTCAGTGAATCCTAGGCCCCATCCGCTCCTGCTGCTCGACCTCCACTTCGACATTCCTGGCCTACAGTCGGGGATCCAGCTAGACTCAGCTCTGCTGCGTCCCGCTACCAGGTGGCCGTGTACAACCACTCCCATAAAGCAGGGATAATCCACCCTGCTACATATATAAGGCATGGCCTGATTCCGATACGACTTTATCTGAGGTACAATTGTCAGGCAACCTAAAGCCGACATCATAAAGCACGCTATTCTCTTCCAGATAATGTATTTAATTTGTTCCGTTGATTTCATCATTCTTATTGACAGACTTACATACTACTAGGTATAATGAGAGATTCAATAAAAGAGCCATTGATTGATCTGAGTAGATTTGAATTGATTTGAATCGGAGTAGATCTGAAAATGAAAAGTAAGTGAAGTCGAACCAGTCCAGTAAAGGTTCAGGCTACCTGCTCGAGGACACACACACACACACACACACACTCACACACACACACACACACACACACACACACACACACACACACTCAGTTTTGAGTCCTATATACTCATCACAGCTGTTCAACTCAAAGACACCCCCCCCCCCCCCACCTCTCCGTTCCAACAGTGAAGCTGGTTGCTCGTATAGGCAGCTTTGGTTCGGTCCTTTGGTTCGGTCCGCTCCTCCCCTCCTCCGTGTCTCCGTGATGGTAGTTTCTATTATGAGAAGGTCAAATTACTCTGCACGCCTGGCTCCGTGTACAGCACTTCTGCTGTGATGCACGGCCGATGAAGAGACAAGAACAGAAAGACCGTGTCTCCTTCGTCATCATATGCTCGCAAACAACTGAACTCGGTCATCATCATCATCATCGCATCATGCCAGTGAGAGTAAGTCACCAACAATGTTTGTTTTAAGCTGTTTGGCAGCGACGCGCCGGTCCGGCTTATTCTGACGCGACTGACATTTATGGAGATGCAATCTTGCACAAAATTGTTTGTATGCATTTTATATTGTCAGTGCCGCATAGCAGCCCATAATAAACACGTTATATAAAACTGCTTTCCACGCTGTTTTCCTGCAGGTAGGATGGATGGGGTGTTCATAGTCTACATGCCATATGGCGCTTCAGCACTCTATACGGTGCGCGCAAATAACTAAACTATTGCTCATCTGAAGGCTGATATTCAGGGACAGAGATCGCTATAGTTAGTCCTCCTACATGCAATGCTGTTTGGGTCAGATTTGAGATCAACTCACGGGTTTATAACGGTTCTTATCGTCCGCGCACCTGCTACCGGTTGGAGCGCAGTTTGCACAGTTCAGTTAGTATAGCAGCGTGTGCCAATCAGTAGTGTGTCCGACATCACCACACTATTGGACTTCTGTAGCTGCTGGTGTTATTGTTTTATAACGGGACCAGCCTGATGCATGTGACTCTGACGACATGTGACTCAATAGGCATTTTCAACACGATTCGCTATTTCCAACAATACTTTACATGCGTGATGCCGATGCGGGTTGACATTATATTTGTAGTTGGAGAGCGTTGAAAGTTTAGAGAGAGAGAGAGAGAGAGAGAGAGAGAGAGAGAGAGAGAGAGAGAGAGAGAGAGAGAGAGAGAGAGAGAGAGAGAGAGAGAGAGAGAGAGAGAGAGAGGGAGAGAGAGAGAGAGATACAGACAGACAGACAGACAGACAGACAGACAGACAGACAGACAGACAGACAGACAGACAGACAGACAGACAGACAGACAGACAGACAGACAGACAGACAGAGAGATGGTCTGTGTCTATTATTCTGTCACATATTAGAAGAGGAGAACATCTTAATGTGCATACAGGGTCAAGAGATCCTAAGGCAACTTGCATGCAATATTGCCTATAGCTCCATTATTATGCACAGCTTCTCCCCGTCCTGCTCAGGGCTGTGACAGGTCTGGGCAAGAATGTCACTCTGGCTCCTCTGTGCCAGTCTGGCCGTGTCTGTGCCCCCAGCTGGTGGTGATGTTGTCATCATTTCGCTGAAGGTCAGGGGGAGAGGCAGCAGATTGCAGTTGTCTTACAGCTCAGAGGAGACGCCTGGACCACCTCAGTGTGGCCACGAGGGACCACTTATCCTCACAATGGCTACTTTAAAGATGTGGAACGCAATATTTATTGTACGGTTATTAGACGCAAAGCACCATGACTGGCACTGTCACTAACTCACTTAGTCATTCAGTCACTCTCAAGCAACATGCTTTGTGTAAGACCAAGGAAACTACAAAAGAAGGAAGTGTCATCACGCCTGCAGCGCTCATGCTCTGCTTGATGTGAGACTTATTTGGTGCCAGTTCTATTGCAGCCTATGGGAGATGCATGGGGAAGCTACATATATAGATCTGCTATCTGAGGAAATACATCAACCAATATATCAAATTTAACAATGCAACAAATTGCAGATGATTCTGACATCCGAGGTAATAACCTGTTTAACTGATAAACGAGGAGACGTTTCCACAATGGCACCAAATGGCACAGTGGCGTGTTGACCCATCCTTCTTTTATAGGTTCCTTGTGTAAGACCAGTTAGCTTTGTGTAAGACCTGTTAGATTTGTGTTAACCTCTTAAGCCCTAGCCATATTTTCAGAAAACACCACTTCTACAAGGTCCATTAGCATGTTATTGGTATCTATAGGGACAACTATGGACCTCAGGGAATGTATTCCCAGTATCAGAAATATTGTGTCTTTTACTATGCTTGAGTAAATTGTAATGAACCAAATGAGATTTTTTTTTTCATCTTAGACGGTGAATAACACCATGCTGCATTGAACAAAAGTGAAAAAAGTTATTTACAGGGTTAAGAGGTTAAGACCAGTTAGCTTTGTGTTAGACAAGTTAGCTTTGTGTAAGAACAGCTTTGTGTTAGACCAGTTAACTTTGTGTTAGACCAGTTAACTTTGTGTTAGACCAGTTAACTTTGTGTTAGACCAGTTACCTTTGTGTTTTGACCTGTTAGCTTTGTGTGAGACCAGTTAGCTCTGTGTTAAGAACAGTTAGCTTTGTGTTTAGACCAGTTAGCTTTGTGTTTAGACCAGTTCGCTTAGTGTTAAGAAATACCCATTATCTCTGTGTTAAGAACAGTTAACTTTGTATAAGACCAGTTAGCTTTGTGTTAAGACCAGTTAGCTTTGTGTTAAGACCAGTTAGCTTTGTGTTTAGACCAATTAGCTTTGTGTTTAGACAGTTAGCTTTGTGTTTAGACCAATTAGCTTTGTGTTTAGACAGTTAGCTTTGTGTTTAGACCAATTAGCTTTGTGTTTAGACAGTTAGCTTTGTGTTTAGACAGTTAGCTTTGTGTTTAGACCAATTAGCTTTGTGTTTAGACAGTTAGCTTTGTGTTTAGACCAATTAGCTTTGTGTTTAGACCAATTAGCTTTGTGTTTAGACAGTTAGCTTTGTGTTTAGACAGTTAGCTTTGTGTTTAGACCAATTAGCTTTGTGTTTAGACCAATTAGCTTTGTGTTTAGACCAGTTAGATTTGTGTTTAGACCAATTAGCTTTGTGTTTAGACCAGTTAGCTTTGTGTTTAGACCAATTAGCTTTGTGTTTAGACAGTTAGCTTTGTGTTTAGACAGTTAGCTTTGTGTTTAGACCAATTAGCTTTGTGTTTAGACAGTTAGCTTTGTGTTTAGACCAGTTAGCTTTGTGTTTAGACCAATTAGCTTTGTGTTTAGACAGTTAGCTTTGTGTTTAGACAGTTAGCTTTGTGTTTAGACCAGTTAGATTTGTGTTTAGACCAGTTAGATTTGTGTTTAGACCAGTTAGATTTGTGTTTAGACCAATTAGCTTTGTGTTTAGACCAGTTAGCTTTGTGTTTAGACCAGTTAGCTTTGAATCTATGGACACCTGTCTTATCTTATTTAGTAAATTAACTAAAACAGGGATGTTGTTTATCTGTTAGAAAACAAATGTTCAAGTTCTTCTGACAGTAATATTTGGGCTAACTTCAGTTTCAGTTAGCAACAAACTAACAAACTCCAATGACCTCAAATGCATATTTGACGTTGTTTAATGCAATTCTAGCTGTTGACAACGAGACAAAAGACTGTAGGAGTAATTGTGATTTTCCACACACGCGCACGCACACACACACACACACACGCACGCACGCACGCACGCACGCACACACACACACACACGCACGCACGCACGCACGCACGCACGCACACACACACACACACACACACACACACACACACACACACACATCTTGAAATATGATTCTAGTGATGTGATTATGCATGGTCTTCCAGCCTTGATTAAACCATCAACCTCCTGTCGTCAGTGCGCTTGCTGTTGCCAATTGATTATTGCATTAAGATTCATGTCGATGAAATTCAATTTGTGTCACTGCTTAGTAATTATTATATATTATACATGTTATCTTGAAGAAAAAAATTAAGAAAAAAGGCTCTATTAGTTGATAAACTATTCCACCAACAACTACCTCTGCAGAAGATCTGTTATACTTGTATACACTTTTAACAAAATATCCTAGTTTTGATACTAGGCCTACTGTGTATACATGGCGTTGATATAGAATATAGTATATAGCTACGATAGTAAGATGGGTGTGACTGAGGTGTGACAAGATAAATGTTTGGCGTTACAGCGTTTCAAGGATGGAGAGCGTCATGGTGCCACAGCAGCACGGTCCTGTCTCTCCTGTCTGTCTGTGGAGCCTCATTAATGCACAGACACAGCGCTCTCTTTCACTCTCTCCCCCTCTCTCTCTCTCCGTTACACCTGCTGTATCACTAATATCACAGCTTCACTTGTTGTCGGGCAGATCTTGACTGTGCAATGTAAGAAAAGACAAGGTGTGTCCTTGACTGAGGAAATTCATAATTGACTAATTTTGCGTCAGGATCGACCGTTTTGGCCACGTTGTCAACTAAATTGTAAAGACGTTCTTTTATATAACGTACTTTCTTGAAAAGTTAAGATATGTAGATGGAATATTAAGCATGAGAGAGAGAGAGAGAGAGAGAGAGAGAGAGAGAGAGAGAGAGAGAGAGAGAGAGAGAGTGTTCTGACACTTGAGGTCGAAAGCAGAGTGCCGTAGATCAGTGCAACAAAATAAATCAATATTACTGTTATTATACCACAGTTTTAACAACTATTTTATTAATTACAAACGCTTGTTTGTTGCTGTTTTGCTGCTGTAGGATGGAAGTGCAGCAGTAAACAGAAGGTGCTGCTACTTGCCAGGTTATCTCGAGATATGCACACTCACTGGAATGTTGCTCAGCCAATCACAACGCCAGGCCTGAACTAACTGTGGTGTAATGCGCTTTTTGGAATTTTCTCTTATTCCGTTATATAATCCAGTGCGACAGTGGCTCGGGAGGTAGAGCAGTCGTCTGGCAATCCGGAGGTTCCCAGTTCGAATCCCGCTCCTGCCGGGCAGCGTGTCGATGTGTCCTTGAGCAAGACACTTAACCCCTAATTGCTCCCGATGAGCAGGTTGGCACCTTGCATTGGTTGCCTCCGCCGTCGGTGTGTGAATGTGTGAGTGAATGTGTGAGTGAATGGGTAAAATGTGAGTAACAAATTGTAACGCGCTTTTGATAAAAGCGCCATGGATATTGTTATAGTGTCCTAGTAAAATCACCATGGTTACTGTCATAATGTCCTAGTGAAATCACCATGGTTAAGAGATAAGATAAGATAAGATATTCCTTTATTGATCCCCTTGGGGAAATTCAGGCATCATAGCAGCATGGGGGGGAGGGGGGGAGGGGTACAGGTAGTAAAACAACACAGTATACAGGTAGTAAAAGACAACACAGGCAGTGTAAACAATTTGATCAATATGGTCAATATAATTTACTATCTGACTAGCTGAGGAATATTCACATTATTCACAGTGTCACATGAGGTGCAGTATGCAAGAGGTAGTGTTATAATAATTTACTATCTACTGAGTATACATTAATCAAAGTACCAGGGTAGTCTACTTTGTCCCCCTTGGGTTCCTATAAGTCCCAGGTCAATGTCTGGTAGCAGTCGCTGTCGCTGCCCCCTGTTGTGGGGCCTGGAAGCTGCTAGTCGCTGCCCACTGTTGTGGAGCCTGATGGCCGCTGGTATGAAGGACTGTCCGAGGCGGTTAGTTGAGTGTCGGGGGGGGATGAGTCTGTGGCTGAACGAGCTTCTCATCTTGACTAGCTCGTCGTAGAGGGGGTGGTAGGAGTTCTCCATGATGGCATCCAGCTTCCTTATCATCCCCCTCTCTACCATCACCTCAAGTCTAGGTAGCTCGACTCCCACCACGGAGCTAGCCTTCCTCACCAGCTTGTTGAGCTTGTTGGTGTCCCTTGAGTTGATGTAGCCTCCCCAGCATGCCACAGCATAGAAGAGGATGCTGGCCACAACAGACTGGTAAAAAGACTGCAGCAGTTTGTTGCACACATTGAAGGACCTGAGTCTCCTCAGGAAGAACAGCCTGCTCTGTCCCTTCCTGTAGAGGGCCTCTGTGTTGTCCGACCAGTCCAGTTTATTGTTCAGGTGTACCCCAAGGAACTTGTATGAGTCCACCATCTCCACATCCACCCCTCGGATGGAGATGGGAATCGGGGGGGGCCTCTTCTTGCCCCTCCGGAAGTCCACCACCAGCTCCTTGGTCTTACTGGTGTTGAGTTGGAGGTGGTTGCTGTCGCTCCACCCCACGAAGCTCTCCACCAGGGCTCTGTACTCCTCCTCATCATCGTCGGTGATGTAGCTTACGATGGAGGAGTCGTCTGAGAACTTCTGCAGGTGGCACCCGCTGGAGTTGCGGCAGAAGTCTGAGGTGTAGAGGGTGAAGAGGAAGGGTGACAGCACAGTTCCCTGGGGGGCGCCGGTGTTGCTCACCAGTACGTCAGACTGACTGTCCTTTAGTCTGACGTACTGTGGCCTCTCAGTGAGGTAGTCCTTGATCCAGGCCACCAAGCCGTGCTCCAGCTGCATCGCAGAGAGCTTCTCCGCTAGCAGTGACGGCTGGATGGTGTTGAAGGCGCTGGAGAAATCAAAGAACATGATCCTCACTGAGCTGCGCGGCTTCTCCAGGTGCGTGTACGCTCTGTGGAGCATGTAGATGATGGCATCCTCCACCCCGATGTTTGCCTGTTCTAGTGTCCAAGTGAAATCACCATGGTTACTGTTATAGTGTCCTAGTGAAATCACCATGGTTGCTGTCATAGTGTCCTAGTGAAATCACCATGGTTACTGTCATAGTGTCCTAGTTAAATCACCATGGTTACTGTCATATTGTCCTTGTTAAATCACCATGGTTACTGTCATAGTGTCCCAGTTAAATCACCATGGTTATTGTCATAGTGTGCTAGTTAAATCACCATGGTTGTAACTGAGGGGTACAATTCCCTGACTGTATTGTTAGATATGATATTTAATACCACTACCTCTTGTACTTTAACTTCTGGCCATCCAGTACATGATATAAGTATGATGAACACTTTCCCACCTGATGAAACGAATCCACACAAATGTACCAAATCGAAGGTTTAATATAGCAAAAGGTATATACAACGATCACTTAATTACATTTATGATTTGAAATATGAAATATGCACTTTTATGGCAAATGAGTATTCGTAGGTAAATCAACATTGAATGTCCAATCTCTGGTTACGCAGGGAGCAAGTATACAACCTGGAATATTTAGGAAACGATAGCGATGGTACTTAAATGATTATAGCTGGATACACTAAGGGGGGGGGGGTCCCGCTGGTTGTAAGACAGTAGGAGGGGGGGGTTAGAGAAGCCGCTGGCGGTATCCCATCTGGCCGACGGTGTCTTGGGAGAATCCAAAGTCTTGGACACGGTGCCCACAGAACCTCGGTCCGCAGACGAATACAGCTGGACCCTCTGTGGACGGTAGCTGCCGGTCCACAACGGAGAGACGTGAGGCGACCTCACTGGTGTAGAGCGCCGTCTCACCTGGAGTCCTCTCCGGGGGGTAGTTCCAACACTCCGCAGTGTTGGCCTTTATCCATGGAATAATCAAAGCACCCAAAGCATAATCCAAGCCGTGGAAGGCTCGCCGTCGTCCGGGTAGAGTAATCCAATATACAGGTCCAGTCGCTCTTGGCCCGGAGCTCCTCGGATGCAAGCACCACTAGGGGTCTGCCCAGCCTGGTTAAGCGTCCAGATAACGTCAGGAACGATGGGGGTACTGATAACTTTAGAACTCTAACCGAACGATGCACCATACATAAATAGACTATTATTAGCTTAATAGAATACGTCCAACTCGACGGTATAGTGCCAAACTATGACTATTCAACTATTAATCTACACGATATCTCAATGCCTATTCTGGGCCAAGTAGGCCTTACTACACCACACGTGCGTCGTGGGGAGGCTTTGCGTCTGTCACTCTGTTGGAGGGTAAAGAACTGGACTAAAAAAAGTTCTACTTTACTTGCGCCATATATATATGCGCTATGAACAAATAGTACCATTCGTATTTCGCCCGACATATTCCTGCGCGGAACCGGGGCTTGCCACGACATGTTAGGCGGCACGATTGAACTTGGACCTAGGGGTATGGCAACCTGGTGCCAGGTTCTCGTCCAATGGTAGAATGAAACTATTATGGGCTGTTTAGTAGACTAAAGGGATATTCAATGCATATTGTACAAGGAATATACAGGGGATATCAAACGATATACAAATACAATTAAATATATATATATAAATAAATATACATATTCGGTTTAATCTGATCCTTCACAACAATGGTTATTGTCATAGTGTCCTAGTTAAATCACCTTGGGTACTGTCATAGTGTCCTAGTGAAATCACCATGGTTACTGTCATATTGTCCTAGTTAAATCACCATGGTTATTGTCATAGTGTCCTTGTTAAATCACCTTGGGTACTGTCATAGTGTCCTAGTGAAATCACCATGGTTACTGTCATATTGTCCTAGTTAAATCACCATGGTTATTGTCATAGTGTGCTAGTAAAATCACCTTGGGTACTGTCATAGTGTCGTGGCATAGAAATGCCTCCCATCAATTCGTATTTAATATGAATTGGTATTTTGCTTGGTAACAAGGCCCCATGTCCAATTCCATTTGCCCAGTCTGTAATAATCAATACTCTACTGTGAATGATTAACATAAACAAATGTTGTGTACATCCTCTGAGTGCAGGAGAAGAAACGACTGGACTGTTCAATCCCTGACACCAGTCCATGTTTATCAATCAGCCAGTCAGCTGATTATTTAGGTGCAATCATTTTAATTAAGCTCTTTAAAAATCTATTTATCACAGCGTGATCAACTATGATGGAGAAGTTACCTCGTTCTCGTACCTCTTACTGGAGTCGTCGTATAAACACATTGCGTGGCAGTGTTGGCCAGTGACTGTGTTTCAGTTCTTTTGCCAACAATGAAATGGCTAGATTAAGGGATTTATAGTCTGTGAACGTTTTTTCAGTGGGTGAGTCTCTCACACTCAAAGGCTTGAACTCTGGACGGTAATGTTGGCTTTTGGGAGCATTGTTTTTATTAAGTCACCCTTACTCTAGAAAAACACTAATGAAAATAGTTTTTTTTTTTAAACTTGGAGAGGCAGAGAGAGGGAGAGAGAGAGAGAGAGAGAGAGAGAGAGAGAGAGAGAGAGAGAGAGAGAGAGAGAGAGAGAGAGAGAGAGAGAGAGAGAGAGAGAGAGAGAGGGGGAGACAGAGAGGGAGGCAGAGAGAGAGAGCAATAGCGAGAGAGATGGAGAGAGAGAGAGAGAGAGAGAGAGAGAGAGAGAGAGAGAGAGAGAGGGAAGGAAGGAGAGAGATGATGGAGAGAGAGAAATACAAAGACGTGAGAGAGGGAAGGAGAGGGGGAGAGATGGAGAGAGAGCGAAGGAGAAGGGGAGAGAGATGGGAAGAGAGAGAATGGAGAGAGAGGGGAAAAGAGGGGGAGAGGAGAGAAATGGAGAGAGAGACATGGAGTGAGAGAGATGGAGAGAGAGAAATGGAGAGAGGGATGGAGAGAGAGAAAGAGAAATGGAGAGAGAGAGAGAGGTCTTGAATCAACAAGAAAGCAATTAGATAATGACAAGGGGCTGCTCTGACACAGTGATTTGTTGCCCTCTCCTGTGATTCCAGGAACCCATTTTGCTAAAAATCCTTTCAAAGCTTCTAAGAAATAGATTTTTTTCATTCTTGTTTTATGGGTCCTCGCTCTCTAAACATCCTCTGAGTTGTAAACTTTGTCGCCAAAGACGCCACAAGTTTTTTTCTTAAAACACACAATGCAACAATGCTTTTAAAAATTATTTTATTTATTTTATTTCAGCTCAAATAATTTGTTGAGATAAAATAAATGTGATATTATCTGAAAGTGTGGAGCATGGCACTAACACTGTTGTGTGGGACCCACACGTTGGTCTAGGGAAGATTAAATTGGGTCCACAAATTATTCGCTGTAAGTATCATTATACTGTATGAAGCCAAAGCCTTTTCAAGCCCATTAAAAAATAGACATGTTGAATAAAACACTGTTGACAGTCATTTAAAGGATCAATAGGTGGCTGCAGATTAGATTTACATTACATTTAGATGTCTTATTATATCTCAACAGTAATGGATAGTAGTACTAAAGAAAATAAGATGGCACCGAAATTACACTGAATGTTATGCTAAGGAATATAAAGGAGCTAAAACAACGACATCCAATAAAACAAACGTCCAAGTCAAATGATTGGAATGAGTGAGCTGTCTATCAAACCCTCTAGTGACATCCACTCTTGTTATGCACATAACAGTTGCGCGCGGCGTACACAAAGGCCTGCTGCTAGCTGCCTGCTGCCTGCTAGCTACCTAGCGCGGTGTGGATTTTGAGGCATCCTGATGCGTTCTGATTAGGAAGGGCATTGTCGGATTTGAAAATATTCTGCCCAAAATCAACGGCTGCCTATTGCTCCTTTAATGATCTACAAGCTGGGAAATGTTATCCTATAACTTATATAATATAACTATAATGTGCCAAATTTGGGCTGTGGAATTTATGAAGAAAAGTCTAGTAGGGGCTCTCAGACTAGAAAACGTATGCATTCATGGTGCTTCAGCTAAAATCATCCAACAAATAGCAAATGTTGTGATTTACTGCAAAACTATCCACTGCTAAGCTGCCATCAAATGCAGAATGCTTCATATTCTAGGTCATAGCTTCTCAGCCGCTGGGCGGACACAAGATGCTTTTTGTGTGTGTGGAGGGGGGGGGGGGGGGGGGGGGGTTGTGAAAAGACATGAAAACATATTATATTATAATGTTTATTGTATTTGGCATATGCTTTAGGAATATTTAAATTCGCTCCTCCAATGGCTAATCAAGTCAACTGTTCTGAAGAGGGTAAATAGAGATCATTATCTGATCTTTGATAAAGGGTCTCCATGTTTTCTCAAATTTAAAGATCCTTTCAATGAGAACCTTATTTGTTCTAGTTTTAGGACCTCCTTGAATCCAACTGCTGTGTTTGTAGGTGGGGAGACATGCTTCCATTTCAGCAATATTAAAGCTTCTATCAAATATTTATTTTAATGTATTACTGTAAAATGTCTCTCCAGTAGCTGGTGAGAGCCGGACAGGACCAGAACATTCTGCCGGGGTCAGCTTACATCCGTCATTATAAGATCATGGTGTCTCAGTTCACCCTCTCTTTCTAGGGCCTCTGATTCTTGGGCTCACGGACATCCCTTCTGTCTGGCCGCCTCTTTGTTGTCAAACTGTAATGATGATAATCTGCACGGAGACTTAAAGAGGATGACCCTCCTTCCTGTTCTCCCCCGTAACACAAACAACGGTGAGAAGTATCTTCTCCGCAGGGCTGGTCTGCTCCATCGTAGCTTCACCTACATACATGTAGACTGCATCATGGGACAAGTTGGAGGATTACAGAGGATTTGCCGTGTTAAGCCACAGTAACCCAGCCTGTTGACCCTCTGTGTCTCCTCCTCCCCCTCCCCTCCTCTTCTGAGCAGACCAGCTAGCCACCCCCCCTCTATACTTCAACTCACTGGGATCCAGGCGTCTGACCCAGATCCCTGTTGACAGAGCGTAGTGGTGAATAATGTTTACATTTCATTCAAGAGTTTAAAGTTGATTCGGATTTAAGAGTGATTACCCAACATGCATCCGTTCTGTTTTTACCGCTTTTTCCCTTCACGGAGGCAGACGATTCTAATAAATCAACACAATTCTTATCTGATAACAAAACTGATCGTCTAAATGGCCGCCTGGGTAAATGAAGGACAGAGAGCACGTGGTGAATGGACTGATACACATGACAGCCAGCTGACACGTGGCAGAGTTGTGTGAAGGACAGGAATGGGGAGACGCTGTCAGCGGTGCTACAGAGTGGTTTGCTCCCGACACTAAACTGAAATGGTCCTTTACCACTGGACGCTGCTTTAGAAACCAGTTGGACTGAAGAACGCGAACGCTGTGATTTTTTTACTGAAACTCCTCGAGTGATTTTTCTCTGTCAATCTCAGTGAAATGACTCAGCAGAGGGCTGTGTTCACATCTTTAACTCAAACAGACAGCGTCTTGTGGTACAGACCTTTAAACAGACAGCGTCTTGTGGTACAGACCTTTAAACAGACAGCGTCTTGTGGTACAGACCTTTAAACAGACAGTTTAGAGACCTTGTGGTAGCTCTGGTAGAGACCTTGTGGTAGCTCTAGTACAGACCTTGTGGTAGCTCTGGTAGAGACCTTGTGGTAGCTCTGGTACAGACCTTGTGGTAGCTCTGGTAGAGACCTTGTGGTAGCTCTGGTACAGACCTTGTGGTAGCTCTGGTAGAGACCTTGTGGTAGCTCTAGTACAGACCTTGTGGTAGCTCTGGTACAGACCTTGTGGTAGCTCTGGTACAGACCTTGTGGTAGCTCTGGTACAGACCTTGTGGTAGCTCTAGTACAGACCTTGTGGTAGCTCTAGTACAGACCTTGTGGTAGCTCTGGTAGAGACCTTGTGGTAGCTCTAGTACAGACCTTGTGGTAGCTCTGGTACAGACCTTGTGGTAGCTCTAGTAGATACCTTGTGGTAGCTCTAGTAGAGACCTTGTGGTAGCTCTGGTACAGACCTTGTGGTAGCTCTAGTAGATACCTTGTGGTAGCTCTAGTAGAGACCTTGTGGTAGCTCTGGTAGAGACCTTGTGGTAGCTCTGGTAGAGACCTTGTGGTAGCTCTGGTACAGACCTTGTGGTAGCTCTGGTACAGACCTTGTGGTAGCTCTAGTACAGACCTTGTGGTAGCTCTGGTACAGACCTTGTGGTAGCTCTGGTAGAGACCTTGTGGTAGCTCTGGTACAGACCTTGTGGTAGCTCTGGTAGAGACCTTGTGGTAGCTCTGGTACAGACCTTGTGGTAGCTCTAGTACAGACCTTGTGGTAGCTCTGGTACAGACCTTGTGGTAGCTCTGGTAGAGACCTTGTGGTAGCTCTGGTAGAGACCTTGTGGTAGCTCTAGTACAGACCTTGTTGTAGCTCTGGTACAGACCTTGTGGTAGCTCTGGTAGAGACCTTGTGGTAGCTCTGGTAGAGACCTTGTGGTAGCTCTGGTACAGACCTTGTGGTAGCTCTGGTACAGACCTTGTGGTAGCTCTAGTACAGACCTTGTGGTAGCTCTGGTACAGACCTTGTGGTAGCTCTAGTACAGACCTTGTGGTAGCTCTGGTACAGACCTTGTGGTAGCTCTGGTAGAGACCTTGTGGTAGCTCTGGTACAGACCTTGTGGTAGCTCTAGTACAGACCTTGTGGTAGCTCTAGTACAGACCTTGTGGTAGCTCTGGTACAGACCTTGTGGTAGCTCTAGTACAGACCTTGTGGTAGCTACCAGAGAGTCGTTGGTACAGAGTGACTCTGCTGGAAAGCTGATGTTTTCTCCCTTGTCATCGGAGTACACCTGTAACTCCCACGCACACAGAAAGCTCCGGAACATTAACGGACTGAAATAGACCAACTAAGGAACAAAGAGGTTTATTTTGGGTAATAATATTGTATTGAATAGCAACGAAGAGAGAGTTGCCTTTCTCCAGGGTTGGCAACGTCTGTGTTATGATGACGGGTCTTTTCAGCCTGGTGACCCGACCGCTACAGTTACAGTATCATGTCCTTCATACCGTAGATGGCAGGTGTCCTGTAGATGCAGCCCACAAGTTAAGAGTTAGTAAGAGTTAAGAGTTAGTAAGAGTTAAGAGTTAGTAAGAGTTAAGAGTTAGTAAGAGTTAAGAGTTAGTAAGATGAAACCTTGTTTTTGTTGTTGCGTATTGTTGTCAATTGCACTACATGGCAATGGTCGGAAGATAATCTATACAGGCAAGTACATGAATAGAACAAAAGATAAGATAAGATATTCTTTATTGATCCCCTTGGGGAAATTCAGGCATCATAGCAGCATGGGGGAGGGGGAGGGGAGGTGCAGGTAAACAGTAAACAGTGCAGTAAAAACAAGCAGTGTAAACAATATAACAAGCCAATATAAATTAACTATCTAACTAACTGAAATATACAGTATTCACAGTATCACAGTATCACATAAGGTGCAGTATGCATAAGGTAGTGTTATTGTCCTTTTTAGGTTCCTAGTAGTTCAGATTCAGATTCAGATTCAGATTTCTTTATTCACCATTTTGTACAGGTACAAAATGGAACGTGATTTGACATTACAGTGCATGATTGATTTTTTCACAAATAGGAACAACATAATAAAAATAATGATAAATAAATAAGTAAGTGCAAAACAGGACAGAACAGTGAGACAACAATAAGACCGTAAAGTGCAGTGGTAGGGGACATGGAAACAGTGCAGCACAGTTCAAGTTCAAGTTGTAGATGTTTTGCAGCAGTCCCTGCCCACTGTTGTGGAGCCTGATGGCCGCTGGTATGAAGGACTGGCCGAGGCGGTTAGTTGAGTGTCGGGGGGGTATGAGTCTGTGATTGAACGAACAGAAGATAGAATATTAAAAACAGCTTTTCAGTCACAGGATTCCTATTTACATACATATAAATAGCTACATGAGTAGAGCTCTAGACTCATGATCGGAAGATCACCGAAGATCAATCCTTGTCTCCTGAGCCGTTCAGCCATTGTGTAGTGTGATGTGTGCCAGTGGTAGCCATTGAGCCTGAGTAGCCCAAGGTTGGGTGCTACCAGTGGTGGTGAAGGAGGCAATTTCCACCCTACATTGTGGGGAGCGCTTTGATATATATTTTATATAGAAAAGTGCTATATAAATGTAATTATATCATTCATTCATATTATCAACAGATGTAAGTAGTTAGTTAGTATGTACACCTGGAGCCAGTTTAAGAGAGATATTATGTGTGATACTTTAATTGAATTGAATTCAATCTAATTTAAAAACCTGTATTTAAACTCGAAAGACAACGGCGGTTTCCCTCATTTACAGTCACGTCGAGTGTACATACAGAAACAAGCGAAAGAAAAAAACATATTAATCACACAGCATATAAAATCACAACAATAAGACAGCAAGACGAGGCAAAAAACAAGGACAACACATCAATTAAAACATGTACAACTTGATTGACAAAGGTTGGAGATCAAGGTTTTAAAATCTGCAACAGAGGGGAGAATTTAAGGACGTTTGGAGTTGATTCCATGAGCTAGGGGCATCATAATGAAATGCAGATTAACCTTTTTGAGCAAACTGGACCTTAAGGACCAGCCAGTCACTAGAACGGGTTCCAAAGGTTACAAAATCCCATTCCAATAATGATGTAGTAAGGAGGTAGCTTACCATTAAGGGCCTTAACCCTTTCACTGCTGCACTACAAAACTGTTAACCCTTTCACTGCGACAATACACAGACGGTTAACCCTTTCACTGCCACACAACAGCAGGTTAACCGTTCTGTAGTGTGGCAGTGAAAGGGTTCAAATGAACAAATACTAGTCAGAGAGGGCCAACCAACCTTCTAATAAAGGACACAGTGATGAGGTGTCGTATCTATCACCATACTATGATTGTACAGAGGTAGGGCTGGGCGATATGGCAAAAAAAAAAACTCAGATTATTAAAAAAAAAAAATCCGATTTCCGATTTTAATCGATTTTTTTCTCTCTTTTTTGTTATCTACTTTTTCTCCCATTTTCTATTTTCTCCCATCCCAATTTCGTATCGTCCAATTCTACCCTCCCCTGTCTCGAACGCTGTTAGGCCATGCCTCCCACAAGCCGGCTGCAATGTGGACTAAGCCTTACATCACGTGTCACCTCCGGTACTCGAGGAAGCAGCAGTCGCATCTTTTCACCTGCACAGCGCGATCTCTCAGCGTCTGGGGTCTGCGTTTGGAGGGCATGCCGCCCCCGTCGCTTCCTGATTCTGCTGCGCAGGCGCACCAACCGACCTGTAGGAGTCGCTGTCCACAACGTCCGATCCCCACCCATCAGCTTCCCACCCCCTAATACTGCCAATTGTATTAGTATGAACGACCAGCCAAGCTGATAGCAATGCGGAGAGCTGGGCTCGAACCCAGCATCTCCTGCATTGGTGGTGAGCGCCTTGCCCACTGCACCACCTAGCCGCCCCTCGATTTTTTTTTCTTGAAAACTAGAAACGCCAAGGAAATCATTAAAATAACCTTTGTTTTTATTTGACACAACAAAATTATCAAACCAAGATGAATTTCCCTATTGGGATTGAAGTGCAAACCTAACTTTCACCAATCTTCACTTAAAAAAAAAAAAATAATAATAATAATATATATATATAAAAGTTTACTCTTGATCAAACAAATATGAATGTCACTATTGGGATTAATAGTGCAATAATAGTTTTTTCACCAAACTTCACTTAAAACAAATAAAACGTGCCTCTTGATCATCAAACAAGAATGAATTGCCCTATTGGGATTAATAAAGTGCAAATCTAACTTTCACCAAACATCACTTTTTGTAAAAAAAAAATGAAAAAAAAAAAAAAAATTGATTTTATTTTGAAAATCGATTTAAATTTTTCAAAATCGTCATAGATCATTAATTCGAATTAATCGAAAAATCGATTAATCGCCCAGCCCTATACAGAGGTATACATTACATGTGTAAGGGATATGTATGTGTACAGAAAAACGCAAAGAACTACTATATATATGCTGAGACTAAAAAAGTTAATAAATGCTGGGCTTGGTGTGCAACTGAGACTGGAAGCTCCCAGTAGGAATGCTCTCTCGTCTCTTTAACACCCTGCCCTGCTCATGAGGTCAAGGGCTCAACACTTCAAATCACCCCAGGGTGCAGACGAGGTCATAACGGATGTTCTCCACTCTTAAGCTCAATCTGTTCTACGGTTCGCTTTTAAGACTCACTGCTTTTTAATAGTTCTCAAACCATTAGTTTTACAGCATCTCACTGTACGGCTACATTTTCGATACACCGTATTCCCACTCATTATTCAAACAGATAGCGCCGTGAAGTGATCCCGGCCCGGTGGTTTTATATTCTGTTTATTGGAGGTGGTGATTTAAGAAACATTTACCGTGGCCCGCGTTTAAACCTGGTCACTGTGACTTTCCCAGGAGCATCAGACTGTGTCTGTATCGCCAGCACAGCGCTTCATAAAAGTGTCATCATAACTGTTATGACTCCGGCTCCAATGAGCTTCCTCTAGTGGTCCCTGCGTCACGCTGGAACGTTCTATTCAGAGCCAATACTGAGTACATGCTATGAATCTATTGCTGTTTAACTGAATACCTGCAGCATACAGTAGTTATTATTATGCCTCCATTGTGCATATATCGTTTTTTTCAAACCACTGCATAACGGGAACAATATCCGTGACAAAATGTGTATCCAGTTTTCTCGCTTGTCTGTAATTGAGATATTTTGAAGACACTGAATTTGGATAATATTGGATAATAATAATAATAATAATAATAATAATAATAATAATAATAATAATAATAATAATAATAATAATGATAATAATAGCCGTTCCCGGTCTCTGAGATATTTGGAAATCACACCAGATGAAGTCCATGACCTCTGTCCTCTGGCAGTGTTTACATTTGACAACAACAATGACACAGTGGACCTCGGGGGCAGAGGACCAGGGGGAGAGGCTGATAAGATGCCCCTGCGGAAGAGAGGTCCAGGGGGAGAGGCTGATAAGATGCCCTCCTGAAGAGAGGTCCAGGGGGAGAGGCTGATAAGATGCCCCTGGAAGAGAGGTCCAGGGGGAGAGGCTGATAAGATGCCCCTGGAAGAGAGGTCCAGGGGGAGAGGCTGATAAGATGCCCTCCTGAAGAGAGGTCCAGCGGGAGAGGCTGATAAGATGCCCTCCTGAAGAGAGGTCCAGGGGGAGAGGCTGATAAGATGCCCCTGGAAGAGAGGTCCAGCGGGAGAGGCTGATAAGATGCCCCTGGAAGAGAGGTCCAGGGGGAGAGGCTGATAAGATGCCCTCCTGAAGAGAGGTCCAGGGGGAGAGGCTGATAAGATGCCCTCCTGAAGAGAGGTCCAGGGGGAGAGGCTGATAAGATGCCCCTGGAAGAGAGGTCCAGGGGGAGAGGCTGATAAGATGCCCTCCTGAAGAGAGGTCCAGCGGGAGAGGCTGATAAGATGCCCCTGGAAGAGAGGTCCAGGGGGAGAGGCTGATAAGATGCCCTCCTGAAGAGAGATCCAGGGGGAGAGGCTGATAAGATGCCCCTGGAAGAGAGGTCCAGGGGGAGAGGCTGATAAGATGCCCTCCTGAAGATAACGTCCCGCCACTCAGAGAAACGCAAATACTCACTGGCCAGTCATTGACTGAGCATTTCCATAATGGTATTGTGTTTCCTGCCAGGCTAATGTGACCCCTCTTAGTCCAGGAAACCCACTGTAATCCGGCTCTGTGTCACCATCCAACACAGCCCTGGACATTAAGAAATGGGGGGTGTTGGTGGTGGTGGTGGTGGTGGTGTGTGTGTGTGTGTGTGTGTGTGTGTGTGTGTGTGTGTGTGTGTGTGTGTGTGTGTGTGTGTGTGTGTGTGTGTGTGTGTGTGTGTGTGTGTGTGTGTGTGTGTGTGTGTGTGTGTGTGTGTGTGTGTGTGTGTGTGTGTGTGTGTGTGTGTGTGTGTGTGTGTGTGTGTGTGTGTGTGTGTGTGTGTGTGTGTGTGTGTGTGTGTGTGTGTGTGTGTGTGTGTGTGTGTGTGTGTGTGTGTGTGTGTGTGTGTGTGTGTGTGTGTGTGTGTGTGTGTGTGTGTGTGTGTGTGTGTGTGTGTGTGTGTGTGTGTGTGTGTGTGTGTGTGTGTGTGTGTGTGTGTGTGTGTAAACCATGGTTCTGTGTAAACAATGGGACAGACGGGGGAGAGGAGAAGAAAGGAGGTGAGAGAGAGAAGAGGAGAGAATAGAAGAGAGGAGAAGAGAGGAGAGCAGAATGAAGGAGAGGAGGAAGAATGAGAGGAGGAGGAGGAGGAGGAGGAGGAGGAGGAGGAGGAGGAGGAGAGCAGAGGAGGAGGGAGAAGAGGAGAGGAGAAAGAAGGAGAGGAGAGGATAAAGAAGGAGGAGGAAGAAGGAGAGGCAAGGAAGAAGAAGGAGAGGAGAGGAGAGGAGGAAGAAGGAGAGGAGGAGGAGAGGAGGAAGAAGAGGAGATGACAACAGAGGCAGATGACTCATATGACTGCGGTATTCCAGGCCTTAATTGAAAGGCCCCTGCAGATGAGACCTGGATAAATAGACGGGATGAGCTTCTTCTGATTATCATTATGCTCTGCTGAGGAACTTGATGTTTAAATGTATGTGTTGACTATTAGAGTCAAAAAACAAGATAATAGGTGCCATTAGTGATGTCAAACAAATTGATACAAGGTACGGTAACACTTTATAATAACACTCAGTTATAAGACCTTTATAAGGTCTTAATAATAATAAAAACGCTTAATAAAACGCTTTTATTAAGGCTATAGGCGCCTATACAGCCTGAAAATACAAATAATTATTACCCTTGTGTGTCGTGTCATCATCACATACCGCAATATACTGATCACACATTAGGAACAAACACATTTTCAAATGTAAAGTTAGCGCCCACCACATCAAGTACGTCTACACAACAAGAGTTGTAGGTCGGAAATGATGGAATAGATTTACCAACAAAAAGGTGTTTAGCCTGCTCATACCTTAATAAAAGCATGGGGCAGCACGGATAACTTGGCTCTGCTAATATATCGTGCTTCCATTCAAACAGATGGCAACAAACATGAAGTCAAGTCTCACTTGCGTGAGACTTCCGTCTACATCCTGGCCAGGGTACTCCTGGATCCTAGTGCCCACCCACGTTACACTATATGTCATGCACATGTATTTTACATGTTAATAAATTGCATTTATCTATAGTCCTCCTAATTCTGTCACTGTTTGATGTCACAAAGAAGGGTGAATCCGAAAGCTGTCTACAACATTTGTAACAGGTGATGAAAAAGTAAACAAATAATTAACTATTAGACATTTGTTAATGATGAATAGGCTTCAATTCAGATTAGGGCACACAATAGCATCTGCAAATGATTTATAGATGTTTTATGAATGTCTTAACAAATCATTTGTTGAACATGGACAAATAAATGGAGGTACAGTATAGTAGTTTTTTCATTTCAATTTTTCAAAGTATCTACAAATGTGTTACTACACATTAAACAACATTATTTAATGATGAACAAATCAAGTACAAACAATGTTGATAATGAGTTATAAATAATGTAGAACTAATTTGTAAATGTTATACAAATATAGTTATAAATGATTTAATAATAATTTTACGAATGTATACAAATGATTTGTTCATGATTAGTTCATTATCTACAAATACCTTATAAAGGTCTTATAACTGAGTGTTATTATAAAGTGTTGCCTTGTATTTTTGTTGTTGTATATGTGTAATATGGACCTTGAGTCTGAAATAAAGTCTTCATCATCATCATCATCATCATCATCATCATCATCATCATCATCATCATCATCATCATCATCAAGATCATCATTATCTTTGCCTATAGTTTTCTTCTTCTTCTTCTTCTTCTTCTTCTTCTTCTTCTTCTTCTTCTTCTTCTTCTTCTTCTTCTTCTTCTTCTTCTTCTTCTTCTTCTTCTTCTTCTTCTTCTTCTTCTTCTTCTTCTTCTACATATTTCACATTACGTTGGATGTACGGCACACAGTCACCGTGTGAGTGGCGGTAACATTCTGTTTGGCACGCGACCTGACGGGGTGTAGTATTTGAGGAACGTGCTCATAAATGGCCTCCGCCTCAACGCCACTCCTCCGGCTCACGGCTCGTGTTTGTGTTGTTGTTGTTCTCCTCTTCTGCTCCCGGCGTCTTCATTGGCTGTAACTGATTCAGCTGCATGCTGGGCCAGCTAGCCCTGCCCCCCCCCCCCCTGATCAATACTTCACTTCTCCTGTTAACATCCTGGATGGATGCCTTCTGTGTTTGCCTCCCGCTCTCTCTCTCTCTCTCTCTCTCTCTCTCTCTCTCTCTCTCTCTCTCTCTCTCTCTCTCTCTCTCTCTCTCTCTCTCTCTCTCTCTCTCTCTCTCACATTTTCTCTCTCTTTCCCTCCATCTCTCACTCTCTCCCTCCCTCTCTCTCTTTCCCTTCCTATCTCTCTCCCTCTCTCTCTCCCCCCCTTCTCTCTCTCTCTCTCTCTCTCTCTCACAGGCATAGGCTATGGTGATATCTAAAATAATAGCGTGTGCCTCTGAGAGCAGAGAGAGGGGGGGGGGGGGGTAGAGAGAGGGAGAGATAGAGAGAGAGGGAGAAAAAACCGAATTGTATGGCTTTCCATCTTTCTCTCTCTCTCTCTCTCTCTCTCTCTCTCTCTCTCTCTCTCTCTCTCTCTCTCTCTCTCTCTCTCTCTCTCTCCAGTCCTCTGGAAGCAAGAGCAGACTGAAATATGAAATGTACATCAGACATCAAGTGCGTGTTGATTTGAATCTACTCGACACGCCGCTTGGCAGGACATGGCTTTTGGCTGTAGCCGCGGTGGCTGTTGCCGTTTCTTCTTTGCGCGTCGATTGCAATGACAAGACGTTGGACTCTGGGCTTAGTTTGTCCCTTTGTGTCAAAACAGCCCCGTCAGTGGTGAGCTCGGAGCGGGGCCTGCGTCAGAGCGTGAACAGCCCCGTCAGTGGTGAGCTCGGAGCGGGGCCTGCGTCAGAGCGTGAACAGCCCCGTCAGTGGTGAGCTCGGAGCGGGGCCTGCGTAAGAGCGTGAACAGCCCCGTCAGTGGTGAGCTCGGAGCGGGGCCTGCGTCAGAGCGTGAACAGCCCCGTCAGTGGTGAGCTCGGAGCGGGGCCTGCGTCAGAGCGTGAACAGCCCCGTCAGTGGTGAGCTCGGAGCGGGGCCTGCGTCAGAGCGTGAACAGCCCCGTCAGTGGTGAGCTCGGAGCGGGCCCTGCGTCAGAGCGTGAACAGCCCCGTCAGTGGTGAGCTCGGAGCGGGGCCTGCGTCAGAGCGTGAACAGCCCCGTCAGTGGTGAGCTCGGAGCGGGGCCTGCGTCAGAGCGTGAACAGCCCCGTCAGTGGTGAGCTCGGAGCGGGGCCTGCGTCAGAGCGTGAACCCCGTGTCATTGGTGTGCCAGGCCGACTGGGGGAGCAGTGTTTACCTGCTGTCTGGCTGTCTGTCCGAGGGACTCGCCTCGCTCCATTACATGCTTGGATGCTGATGGTGTTTGTCTGCCCGCTCAGAGACAATTAAGCCCAAACGCAAGGCTGGTTTAATGAAGGCAGGCAGGAGAACAGAAGCCTCTCAAACAAGCTTCTTTCACACCACACACACACGCACGCACGCACGCACGCATGCACGCACACGCTAGCACGCACGCACACACACACACACACACACTCACACAGCGGCGCTATCTAACTATGAGTATAGTTAGAGTTGAGGTTAGTTTTAACATTCGCTGAACGGTTGTGGTTAAGACATAACGTTAGGGTTAAGGTTAGGGTTCCATCCCCAGCAGGGGAACTTACAGCAGGGGTTTTCTGAAAACGCAAAAGGTTTTAAACTTTTGAATGATGTAACTTTCGAATATAGTACTTATGTGTAACATGTACACATGCAATATGTAAATATATGACTTATGGCTATAACATAACGTACATTATGTACCTTTTTTCCTGTGGTCAATTAGTACTTTATTTACATATTTTAAGGGAGATTGTCCTGAAACTGATTACAGGAATACAGGAATCCTGTTGATAAAAGGTCAAAAGATGATCTGTTTCAGTTACTGAAAAAAAGCAACAACAGAAATCAGGTAGATGAAGATCAAATAATAACAATAATAATATGATGATGATGATGTCACAATGGCTACTTGTCCATTACGGTTTCAACTTGACATAAACATAAACATTCTAAATTGACTTGTATTTCCTGTCACAGTGTTTGCTAATTATCAACAGCTTGGGTCCAAGCTGTTCCCTAGCAATACAGTTCTACTAAAACCATCTAGCATGGTAGAATATATAGCCCATATATAGAGTGGTAGAATTCTACTAAACCCATATATAGAGTGGTAGAATCCTACTAAAACCATCTATAGAATGGTAGAATCCTACTAAAACCATCTATCTCCTGGTTGTCCCACGGACCCGGTTAATAACAAAAGGTGACCGGTCCTTCCAATTTATGGCCCCTACCCTTTGGAACACCCTCCCCCTTTCTATGCGTTCACTTGACTCCCTATCCACTTTTAAGGAACAGTTGAAAACGTTTTTATTCAGACAGGCTTTTAACACTATGGCGACCGGCGGGGCCCGGCGATTTAGGCCTCAGAGGACAGCAGATAGTAAACAAACCGATGTACTTTCTAAGAGCTTTATATATAATTTATAGTATTGCTATCTGTCCATTCTCATTGTCACTTGAGTGCATAAACCGTGCCTTCATAATGGCTTAAAGAAAATAAAAATCCATCGGTTGGTTGTCATTTTATAGCGTCGTGAATATAAGGTTTATCGCACTTTTCGTCTCGTCTTTTTCCCCGGGAGCTAGATATTAGGCTAAACGTTGGCGCCGTTATATCAAACGCCATTTCTGCTGTATATATACGAATGAAATAAAACAAACTGCGTAGCATCCGGACTATTACAGAGCATCTATGGATGAAATGGGGGCGGCGGGGATCGCCGATTACTATTATTGATTATCAATACAGTGTGCGTTCAATATAGCATTTTCATTGACCGATCACGTTACGTTATAAAACAATGTCCAATCCAGCTGTAATTTGGGGTAATATTATCCTACCGTCAGGCCATGTGATCGCCGGCAGCATTTCCTCACCAGTCATCGGATTCTGGTAGATCGATATGCACATTGGCTAATCATAAATCCCATTATTCCACACTGAAAAAAACGCTCGCCAAGCTGATCCAAGATGGAGGATGTTCGGCTGGGATCAAGGATCTATGATCCGCCCACAGAACTGTAGTTTGCATTTTTTTTTTAATCACATAATGATACTGCAGTGGAGCGATGGCGCCCCTAAGCGGGTCTGGCCGGTACTGCATGTTTCGAAAATCAAATATGTGAAAAGATGCTGGTAGTGGATCGGGTACCTAAGAAGCGTTATAAATATGGAATAAAATAATAACAACTCGTCACGTATATACTCGTGGCTCTGGTCCGCAACGCTCTTTTTCGAAACACGTATGTACTCGTTCTCGGACGCCATAGTGTTAATTAATTCCTGGTTGTATACTTTGTTTATTTATTTATAATTGTTGTTTTGCTTTTAGGACTGACATTTATGTTGCACTCATATTTAGTTATTTAATTTACTTATGTTATGCCTATGCTTACGATGTGTCAGAATTGTTTTATGTGTAGTGCGTTCATCTCTATGTAACTGTTGCTATGTTTTACTTCTGTGAAGCACTTTGTAATTTTATCTGTGAAAGGTGCTATACAAATAAGTTTACTTACTTACTTACTTACTATAGAGTGGTAGAATTCTACTAAAACCATCTATAGAGTGGTAGAATTCTACTAAAACCATTCTACCAACCAGTGGTAGAATTCCAAGATAGAATTCTGAGGAAAATCTTGAAAAAACTCACACCTGAAAGGGTTAAAGGTGCTATAGATAACATTGAGCCACTAGATGTCGCACTAGAGCACCAGCATGTCAGCATGTCTCATCTACTGTAACAGCACGTTTATCCAATCAGGTGCATTCCACATGGGGGAATGGAAGTAGGGAGGGGATCAACATGTAAACATTCATGTTGGACCCACAATATTTTTTTTTATTATACATTCATTAATCAATCATTTCTTTGGGGGAAAAGCAATTAATTTATTCTGCACCTGTAGATGTATTTTTTATTATTAGTCTACATAAAATGTTATCTATAGCACCTTTAATATAGTTTGAAATTATTGTCAAAGATGGTGATAATAGCATTAATAACATTAATGATAGTAAAGTAATCTACCTGCTCCTTGCATCATCAGCATTCTGACGTTTTTCTGGCTCTCTTTATTGCTCATGTGAAAAAGGACAACATCACAAACATCTTGGAATAAATCACCTCACAGGAAGTGGTGTTGTGGTAGATTTACTGCCTCTCAGTTTGAACGTGTGATGAAAGTAGGATTTACAGTCTGGTATCTGACAACTGCCCACATTAACAAGAACATTAACGCTCCACCATGTCTTAATCCTGCAAGTGTCAATTGATTCCAAATACAAATATTTAAAAAAATATTTATTCCATTAACTTATTTAGTTTGATACATTTGTTGATTTAAAATTGTAAATAGAGTGCAGATCTACTAAATACATTATTCTCTGACCACTAGCAGGCTGCCCTGCTCTCTAAATATCGGTACCGGTATCGGCTGTTGAAAAACCCATATCAGTCGACCACCAGTGACATCACTGCAGCTACCAGAGACAGCCAGAGTGGGGTTACAACATGTACTGCATGTTATTGAGGCGCACCAATAACCCTTTTCACTGAGTGCCAAATCAGTACCAGTGCATCACTAACACGCTACATTGTTCTAACCGAGTGCAGTAGAAAGTCTTCCCCTGCTTTCTGCAGTACAGTAGAGTAGAGACAATAGGCATTACTCTGAAAAACAAGCTTGCAGGTGAAGTTGTCCCCATATGAGTTTAATCCCAAATAATGTTCAAAACCTATTTAATATTTTACCTCCCGTCCCCAGTTCTCTTGAACGCTGGGGGTCTGAGGCAGCGCTGGGGTGAAGAGCTCTCTCTGTGTCATCATTTTAAAGCACCGTGACGACTGGAGGGATGAGTCATCAACAGAATGGAAGAGGAAGGAAACTGTGACTGTTTGAAATTGTCTCTTTCTGCTCCCTGGGCACTAAATCTCCCTCCCGATTAGAGCAGTGCTTCGCTTCATGAAATGAATATTGTATCATAACTGGATTTCTGTGTGTGTGTGTGTATCTCTGTGTGTCTCTGTGCATGTGTGTGCAAGTGTGCATGTGTGTCTGTGCGTGCGCCAGGCACGGAAATCCCACGGGGGACAGGGGGGACATGTCCCCCCCCATCCTGAGAAAGATATGATATGTCCCCCCCAATATATCACTGTAAACATAACTATGTAATTCAATAGAATAAATAATACGCAATGAAAGAACTTGTGCTCATTATAGAGTATAGACACTTAATAGCGAGTTTTTAAGTTTCCAAAGATTGCGACCACCCCCGCATTTCCCTCACAATGGTTTGATCAACTGCCTCCTGAGTCCCACCCACAGCACGCAGTAATGGGGTCCTATCCGGGGTGACCCACAAAGCCCTGGATAGGCTCCAGTATGTTCAGAACTCTGCCGCCAGGGTTCTCACCCGCACCAAACCCTGGCAGCACATCACCCCCACCCTCATACACCTTCACTGGCTTCCCGTAAAATCACTCAGTGGAGCATGCTGCAGGTATAGGCTGAGTGTGTGTAAATATCACCACGACCGGGTCTGTCATTGGTGGCAGACCGTTTCCAGTAAGTTGTTCAAACAAAGGATATGTTAGACATGTCTTTACTTCTACCACTCAATACAATAAAACACATTTATATTCACTAGCTGCTAGTAACATCAACCAGTGTTTGACTAGCTAGCTACCTGGTAGATCGAAGCCCATTATAGAATAATAGAAGATAATATGATAGAAGCCCATCTCCTACTGTAAATAACCTGCACACTGTATGTGTGTGTGTGTGTCTGTCTGTGTGTGTGTGTGTGTGTCTCTGTGTCTGTGTGTGCGCATGTGTGTGTCTGTCTGTGTCTGTGTGTGTGTGTCTCTGTGTCTGTGTGTGCGCATGTGTGTGTCTGTGTGTGTGTGTGTGTGTATGTGTTAAGGCTGTCCCAGAACCCTGTTTTTAGGGTTCGAACGTTTGTCAGGGTTTATCGAAAGAACGTTCGAACGTTCGTTTAAAAAAATTTTTTTTATCAATTCTTTTTTAATAATTTATTTTTTTAATTTTTTTAATAATACAATTATTTTTTAATTGTATTATTATAGATCCTACGGAGGGCGGCATTGCATAGTCTATTGGTGAAAAACATGTTGTTTACAGTGGTGGCTGTTCATGTAAACATGTAATTAAACAAAGCACTCAGAAGAAAATAAACAAGCTACTGCATCAAAGTTACTACTTATGATAAACAATAGCCCTTGCACACCGCAGTCACGTAAGGGGCTAGATAAACAAAGGCATTCGTTTTGTGGCATTAACGTTATATAGTTAGTGTTACACGTTCAATAACATCAGCATATTATTTACCCAAACATAGCAAGTAGCAAACATTACTCGTCCTTCCGTTGCTCATAAGAGCCCTGAGTTGTACCCATTCTGCAGTCTGTTAATAAAGTTTTCAATCAGACACATGTATAGAAAGGCTTTGTTTTATTATAACATTCGTTGCAGTAAAATCATTATGCCTCGTTTGGTCATCCTCATCTACGTTCTCGGCGGGGAGCTAACGTATTAGCTACGGTAAGTCTGTTGTGCTTCTCGCAAGCAGATCAATGGCGGCATTGCCGGAAGTAAAAAACTAATAACCGCTTGCCGATTGGTGGTAACAGCAGAGGCGGGTGCAAGCGGTGTGACGTAATTGGCAGAATCGCCTGTCAATCAAAATTGTTCTATTGCATTGGTTGAGAGCTCTGGTTGAGACAATAGTATCCAGCTACAGCCCGGCAGACCATACTGGTTGAGCCGAGCGCCGCGGGGGACGCGCCTCTTCACATCGCCTCATCCCCGTGCGCCTCCTTTATTTTTTTTCACCGAACGTTCGAACCCATTAATTAAAGTCCGAATGTCAGCGTAACGAACGAACGTTCGAACGTTCGAACGTTCGGGCTCAGCCTTAGTATGTGTGTGTGTGTGTGTGTATGTGTGTGTGTGTCGGTGTGTCTGTGTCGGTGTGTCGGTCTGTGTGTGTGTGTGTGTGTGTGTGTATGTGTGTGTGTATGTGTGTGTGTGTGTGTGTATCTGTCTCTGTGTGTATGTCTGTGTGTGTGTGTACGTGTGTGTGTGTGTGTGTCAGTGTGTGTGTGTTTGTGTGTCTGTGTGTGTGTCTCTGTGTCTGTGTGTGTATGTGTGTGTGTGTGTGTGTGTGTGTGTGTGTGTGTGTGTGTGTGTGTGTGTGTGTGTGTGTGTATGTGTGTGTCTGTGTGTGTGTGTGTATGTGTGTGTGTGTCTCTGTGTGTGTATGTGTGTGTGTATGTATGTGTGTGTATGTGTCTGTATGTGTGTGTATCTGTCTGTGTGTGTGTGTGTGTATGTGTGTGTGTGTGTGTCTCTGTGTGTGTGTGTGTATGTCTGTGTGTGTGTGTGTGTGTCTGTATTGAGTGTGTGTAGGTGTGTCTGTATGTGTGTGTGTGTGTGTCTGTATGTGTGTGTGTGTGTGTGTGTGTGTGTGTCTGTATGTGTATGTCTGTGTGTGTGTGTTTACCTACAGTCTTTTCATACCCAGCTTCTCCTCCTCTCTTATATCCCTGCGCTGCCGTCCGCTCTGACTCATGTACTCGTGTGGAAAAAAATAGAAGGCGTTTATTTGTGATATAACGGTTTAGAGAAAATGTCATCTTCAATCAAACATGTTTTGCACAGAGATGAAGCCGAGCAGCCTAAACCTGGTGACATCACATCTGATCTGACAGCTGTGACCTTTGACCTGACAGTGTTGTGTCATCCTCCTGTATAATCTGTTTCTTTTTTTTCTTCTACTCTTAGTCTGAACATTTTTATTTTTGGTTTTGGCTTCTGATATGCAGGTGACTCTATTAGCATGTTGTGTGAGAGAAAAACAAGTGTTTATTTGTAACAATTAACCAGATGCGTACGTTAAATTATAAATATGTACTTGTGTAAAAAGTCTACAGAGACATCAATAAGCTTGCCATGATAATCTTACTGAAGAGACCTAGATGGTGTAGTGCAAGTGAGTTTATTTATTCTTTTATATTTCTTTAGGGCATTAATTTTTTTGCTTCATTAGATAGTAGAGAGAATGACAGGGGTAGAGAGAAGGGAGATGACATGCAACAAAGGTCCTAGGCCAGATTCTAAGCCAGGAGGTTGCGCCTACACAGTATGCACAGTATCACACCTACTGAGGCTGCAGGAGACACTCCAAGCTGTCTTCAGGAAATACATACATTATGTCCTCTCCGGGTAAATTACTCCATAAATTAGATCATGTTGGTTTTGTCAAATATAAGGTTTAGCAGCAACATGATTTCAATCCCAGCTGTGGAAACACTGGTAGAGTTGTGTCATTAATTATTAATTTCTTTTCTTTTTCATTATTTTTCTCCTTTTTTATGGTTTTATATGTAATTCTTTCTATGGACCCTGAGTCTGTAATACAGTTTTGATTGATTGATGTGATGGTAGAAAAGGAGGAAATACAATGTATTAAAATGATATAATAATGTATTACCATGGCAGAATGCCAACGGTGTTATCTCTCTGGAGATGACTGAGGGCTTCCAGGCAGCAAGTCCGTCTCTGTTTTACATTACTGCTGTGAAGGGCCGGACAATAACACAATATTATCATTCATCATCCTTCAATTGGATTACATTGTGATGAATAGGGCTGTCCGCCTCTACAGAGAGTCTCAGTCCACTAATAGTCATAGGATTTAATCGACAAGTCTTTAACGTTGTGTCTCCCACATGCGGTCATGCAGAAGGACCTTTTTAAAACTGCTGCTTAGGTGTTTGCTGAGCATTTCTTCAGGAAATAGGACACAGCATGAAAACAAGCATGGATCCGCAATAGCTGTGTGACACGCACACACGCACGCACGCACGCACGCACGCACGCACGCACGCACGCACGCACGCACGCACGCACGCACACACACACACACACACACACACACACACACACACACACACACACACACACACACACACACAGGGCTGTACCGAATAAAAAAGATTTCTCGCATTTGAATGTTCTGTTGAGGTTTTCCATGGGTGTTCGTATGTTTGCTGTGAGTGTTAATTTTGGCAGCTATTTTAATTTTAGTTTTAGTCTTAGTCATGTGTCAAATGCTCCTTTTTCGTTTTCATCATATTTAGTCACCTTCATTTATTTTTAGTTTAGTCAGTTTTAGTCAACTACAGGTCTGAGCATTTTAGTCTTAGTCAGTTTTAGTCTTGATTTTGTCTTTTTTGTTTTAGTCTAGATTTAGTCGCAGAAAACTGATGACATTTTTGTCTAGTTTTCGTTAATGAAAAAAAGGCATTTTATATTGTAAATAATGCAATTCTATTTATTCTTTAAGTATAGTCTAGCCAAACACCCTATCAACTGATTCACAATAAGTTCAGTAGAAGGCCAATAGTAACCAAACATTCCTTGAAATGGTCAATAGATTCAGAAATAGTCAGACATGGAATGGAACATATTCTGATATAAATTGCTTATTTTTATTTTTTTTTTACCAACAAAGCAACAATAGGATAGTGTAAATACACAGTACACACTGATTGCAATTTTCACTGGGACCTACTGTACAAATTTCACACACGTCACACTAGGGGTGGGAATCACCAGTTTCATCACGATACGATATCGATTCTTTGGACAACGATATTTTCCGATATCAAAGTCTGCCACGATACGATACGATTCAGGTGCCTGCGATCGATATGAGACGATATAATTTTTTTTAGCTCTTCCAGACATTTAAATGAAAAACAATCTATTGTTTTTAATACAAATAGACCTCCTGTTCACTGTAAAGTGCCACGTTTTGATATATTTAGCTTTAAACTTTAAGTAATTTTTTTTGGAACTCACAACACGCTACCTAAAACCCCTTCCTCTCCCAAACCATTCCTGCAATTGTTTTATGTTGCATGATGATCATGAATACATTTAATATGTATTGTATTTTTTATGTTTAAATATCAACATTATCTGTCCATCCTCAGTACATTTATACTTCATCTGGTCTTTCCAAACGCAGACACACACACACACACACACACACACACACACACACACACACACACACGCACACACACAGAGAAAGGGAGCATGCCTGCCCCCCCTCCCCCCTCCTTCCCAGTCCCCACTTCTCTCTGCCTATGGCTCTGGGTTCGCTTATTGTTAGCTTACGCTAACGTAACGTTAATTTCGATCTTTAACGCGACATGGGCATAAAGGAATGGCGAGGATTGCAAAGCAGGTTAGATGCATTTGACCCGTTGCGGAATAAAACAGCAGGGACTTGTTTTGGGACGCAGAATGTTTAACCTTTATTTTACCCAGGGTAGGTTCGCTGAGCACAGATGCTCTTTTTCAGCTACGCCCTGCTTCACATTCACACAGTTCCATTCATACCTGGGAGCTGTACAACCACAGTCTGACACCATTGGCCACTGAGCAACTCCACTGGAGCAGTTGGGGGTTAAGTGGCTTGCTCAAGAGCACTTTAGCGGCAGATTTTTCCTGCCGGTCCCGGGGATCGAACCGGCGACCTTCCGGTCACAAACCCGCTTCTCTAACCATTAGGCCACCGCTGCCCCCAAAGAATAGGCACACTAGCCTTGCTCTAGTGACGCTGAGTCTAGACGCTACTGCTGTGTGCTGTTGATCCGAGCCGAGCGGATACGACACTCCATGGGATTTTCAAAATAAGAGTATCGCAATATGAATCGATCTTTTTACATTGCATCGATCCTATTTGATCATTGATAATAGAATAGAATAGAATAGATCTTTATTTGTCATTGTTGGTACAACAAAAATTTGTTAGGAACATCACCACTGGCATACAAACATAAGATATAGCATGTGCAAAATAATAATGTCAATAATAATAGTAATATAGTAATAAAGTATCAATGTCCCAATGTCCTCAATATATAACATACCATCATTGTCCCAAGTGCAATAGATCGATATATCGATCTGGATCGATGTATCGTCCCACCCCTACATCACACACACATTCCCTTTTGTCCGTCGAGTACAACCGTAGATCGCTGACGTCACTTTAAACTTAAAACTTAAAATGGCGGCCTCCATCAGAGCATTCGGCTAACAACATTAGCTTAGCGAACCTGCCACTGGACTTCAGCATAAAGTGTGCTAACAAAATATCACAGCCCCTAAGACTGGGAGCGTTCTAACTCTACTGAGCATGTACCCAACATTATATGAAAAATAAAAAGTCATTACGATGTTTTAGTGTGCTTCAAGCACTAAAGGGATTCATTAACAACTTATACTAGTAGGGTCAGGGTCATCCCTATGTTCCCCGGGTCCTATGTTCCCTGGGTCCTATGTTCCCCGATTGATTGATTGATTGAACATTTTATAAATTTTTATTATTTTATTAATTATTAATGTCCGCCTTGTTTCGAACTGGTTAAGCTTAAGCCCTCTTTCGAAGTTGGTTAAGGTTAGAGTTTGGAATCAGGGCTGGTGGTCTGACTATCTATCGCTACCGGGGAACATTGGACCCGGGGAACATAGGACCCGGGGAACATACTGTAGACATGCTCCCGTAGGGTCCATCTCACTCTGTGTTAGTATTCGTCTGTGTCTTTTCTTTTCATACCAACATTACCTTTTTAAGTGAACGTGGTCTTGTCCTTGTTGTATCCATGTGTAATGTTGATAGTAGTGGGTGTACACAGACGAAAGAGTATCTACAGGGGAGAGCAAGTCTGTGTCTGGGATATAGGTTCCAGGCTATTAGCTCTTCTCGCAGCCTAGCCATCCTATTTAGCCTCCGTCGTCTTAAATGCTATGTTCTTTTGGTAGAACTCTTCGGCTCTTCTGTTCATGGTTATTGTGTGAGGGCTGACATATTGGTATAAGCTGTAGTCAAGAGAGACCTGGGATGCGGTTTTTAGCCTTGCGTAGCCTGACTTTTAGTGGGCCATAAATGGTGCTTAGCTATCGATGAGCTAGAAACGGAAATGGGAAATGCTGAAATAATAACGTGAATTATTCTAAAAGTTATAATTATTTTGTCTCATCTTGTTTTAGTCAACATAAATTAAGAGGGAATTCGTCATGGTTTTTGTAATGTAAATCTTTGTGTCCTCAGATGTAGTCAACGATAATGCATAAATAATTTAGTCACGTTAGTGTCACATGATCTACATTAACGTAACGTCCCGTCTCGTTGTCGTCGGGTGAAAAAGCTTTGTTGACGACCATATTTAGTCATCATTTTAGTTGACAAAATTAACACTGGCTGTGACGTCATCATTGGGGAGTAAGGTTAACCTCTTAATTAAAGATCCCCTGTCTCCCCCTATAAAAGACAGAACTGTGTCTGAAATGTGGGGCTCAAAGGGTTAATGTCTTCCATATCATCAGGACCCACAACCTGTAAGCTTCTCTTTCACCCCCTGGTGGGTTCCATGTCACCTGACTGGATCATCATAACATATCAGACTCACAGGACTTTGTTAACCTTTGGGGGCGTGTTCATACCTACCCTGTTTGGTCCACTTTAAGTGGACCATGGTCCCTTTAGATCAATAGTCCGTTTAGTTTGTACAGGTGTGAACACAAACCGAACTATTTTGAGGACCAAACAACCGAACCATGGTCCTCTTGAAAAGTTGGGACTCGGTTTGTTTCAAAGTGGACCATGGTGCGTTTGCTGTTGGTGTGAACGCGATCGAACTTTATATAGTACCTAATCTAGAGCAAATGAGTGACAGACGCCTAGTGGCGGCTGGCGCGCGATCCAACTCAAATGAATGACAGGCGCGCGGACAGTCTCTCTCTCTCTCTCTCTCTCTCTCTCTCTCTCTCTCTCTCTCTCTCTCTCTGTCTCTCTCTCTCTCTCTCTCTCTCTCTCACTCTAGACTCGCACCGCGCGCGGACAGTCTCTCTCTTCCTCTCTCTCTTCCTCTCTCTCTCTCTCTCTCTCTCTCTCTCTCTCTCTCTCTCTCTCTCTCTCTCTCTCTCTCTCTCTCTCTCTCTCTCTCTCTCTCTCTCTCTCTCGTAATAGTATCTCTCTCATTACGCTGCCGGCAACTGTTTACATTTGTGAGTGCTATAGTCCAATAGATGCGACTGTATGTCCTTTGTTTACAAATTAGATCCGCACCAAAAAGGGTAGTGTGAACGCAGACCAAAATCAAACAATGTATCATTTTCACATTTGGTCCACCAGAAAGTCTATCCCCGGACTTTCAGGTGTGAACACGCCCTTAGACTGCTGACTCAGCTTCTCTCTCCTCCCAGTGAGAGTGGTAGAGAGACAGTGGTAGAGAGACCACGGTTAGGAGACAGTGGTAGAGAGACCACATTGAGGAGATAGTGGTAGAGAGACCACGGTTAGGAGACAGTGGTAGAGAGACAGTGGTAGAGAGACCACATTGAGGAGACAGTGGTAGAGGGACCACGGTACAGAGACCCTGGTGAGGAGACAGTGGTAGAGAGACCACAGTAGAGAGACCATGGTGATGAGATAGTGGTAGAGAGACCACAGTAGCGAGACCACTGTGAGGAGATAGTGGTAGAAGGAGGAGGGGGTACTGTAGGTAGGTATGCGGAGGTAGGTAGGAGTAGGAGGTCGGTAGAAGGATGAAGGAGGTAGGTAGATGGAGATAGGTAGGAGGAGGTAGATATGAGGAGGTTAGGTAGGAGGAGATATATAGGAGGTAGGTAGGACGAGATAGATAGGAGGAGGAAAGGTAGGTAGGTAGGAGGTAGATATGAGGAGGTAGATATGAGGAGGAGGTAGGTAGGAAGAGGTAGGTAGGTAGGTAGGTAGGAGGAGGTAGATAAGGGGAGGTAGATAGGAGGAGGAGGTAGGTAGGAAGAGGCAGATGGGAGGTAGGTAGGAGGAGGTAGATAGGAGGAGGGGGTAGGTAGGGGAGAACCTGGCTGTTTTAATCAGCACATCCTCCCTCCGGCGCCTCGTTCATTTCATCACCGACAGGAGAGGAGAAGCCAGGCCTCCGCATGAATTATTGAATCTTCTCCCCTTTCTCCCTACCTGCTCCTCCACACAGATAACGTTTACGTGAAAGAGTCGGAGCCTAACTCACAGCCATTATTCCGTGTGGGAGGTAGGTGGGTTGGGAGATTGGTGTAGATTATAGGCGTAGAGAGAAAGAACCAATTTAGATGGGTTGAAGCCCTCCTAGGTGGAGACCTCACGTTCTGAAGGACAGGCTTGCCCACTCAGCAGATCCACAGCTGTCCCACCGTTGTGTCCTAATTGCTCCAGTTCCCCACTGCTGGTGGTAGGTTCTTGTTAACGATACAAGGTGTCAAAACTGTAGAGTTGCTTATTAGGCAGATCAAGGTAAAGAAAATAATTGAATTAGCTGCTTGCTCTTTTTTGTGGTGGCTCAGTAGAGTCTGTTAACCTGTTAAGCCCTAGCCCTATTTTCTGAAAATCTGTAAATGGAAGATTGCTCCACTTCTACAAGGTCCATTTGCATGTTCTTGGTATCTAGGGACATCTGTGGATCTCATGGCGAGGTGTAACGTGTGGGAGGCTCACACTACCCCCGCCATTTCCTGTCTCTGCAGTGCAGGCATCCCCCAACCGACCTGTAGGAGTCGCTGTCCACACCGTCCAGATTACCACCCATCGACTTCCACCCGCTGACTCTGCCAATTGAGTTAGTATGACGGCCGGCCCAAGCTGGAGGCGACGCCGACAGCCGGATTCGAACCCGGTGTCTCTTGCGTTGGTGACGAGCGCAATGTCCGCTACGCCACCCAGCCGCCCTACGCACTTATTATCTTGAGACAGTTTTGTTTTGAGACAGTTTCGCTGTTGCTCAAATCGAACAACGATATTCTCCTTTGATATATCCTCTCATGGGGGACACGCCTGCCGGCATTACGATGCCTTCGTCTGGCAATAACCACTTCTGCCATGATCACCTGCACATGTGATGCTGGCAATGACGCCTCTTTATAGATGCGCTATAGTTACCACCAGATCTCTGAACCACTTTAATTAATAACAGTTGTCCAGCCCAGGCCTGGCACAACAACAGATCGCTAACGCTGTGGCGTCCTTGATGAAGACGGGCAGGAGCACATGGATTGGTCCTCGGGCGCGTCCCTCGCCGACGCCTGTCTACTCCCGGCTGCCCTTGGGGGGAAGGACGACGGGATGGGTTAATCGCAGAGACGAATCGCATCGGCGATCCTACAAAAAACAATGCATGCGTGTGTTCCGGTGTGTGTGTGTGCTAACCGCTAAACATTGAGGATAATTGCATGCCAATTAAAGACCTCTGAACAGGTCCTGCATTATTATTATTATTATTATTATTATTATTATTATTATTATTATTATTATTATTATTATTATTATTATTATTATTATTATTATTATTATTATTATTATTATTATTATTATTATTATTATTATTATTATTATTATTATTATTATTATTATTATTATTATTATTATTATTATTATTATTATTATTATTATTATTATTATTATATCTGATTTCATAAAAAAAAGTCATCACTATATTATATTATATTGTGCGCATTAGTTCATATTTCATTTAATGCATTGTATTATCTGTCTGTTCTGTATCGTTAGTGGCTTAGCTTGGCATCGCCTTCTGCACTATCTCGCGTACGTGCACGCGTACTGAATAAACCACAAATGTACCTCTAATACCAGTATTAGTCTGACCACACCCCTCATCAGCTTACCTTCATAAGCAGGTGTGTGGTCACCTGCTCTCCTCCTTCTCGCTTTCACCACAAGGAAGAGGTGCCTCGGTAGATCCCCACACTTGACACCATGATGGAAGAAATTGGATTAGGAACAGCTTGGGAAACAAGGATACGTTGACATCATATCTTTATTTTCTCTCTCACTATTTTCGAGAAAATACGGCGATATTGTCTTCGTACTGGAGTGTCTAGAAGATGATGATCATTCTACAAACCCTCCACCGGTTTTCGTATTGGGAGCACGCCGCTGCATGCTTCTCAACTGCAGTTCCTTGCTGTGTTTGTTGGGGTGAAACCTGTCAGGCCACAGCTGAACTGTCGGACATGCCGCTGTTGTGAGGAGCGGTGCGTTCCAGGTTGGGTGAGTAGTGTTTGCTGGCGGGCTCCACTTGTCTGTTAGTGCTATGGGGGCTACTTGACAAAGTTTATGGAAACCGGCCCCAGGCTAGGGTCCTTTGTTTAGCCGTCTAGGCGACAGAAGGCCTTGGTCTGGCGACCATTATAGTTTTAACTAGTGGGCCGCGACCATTGACACTGGTGATCCCTGTGTGTTCTGGACGAGTGGATTCTCTCTGTCACCGTGTTAAGACCCCATCTTTCATATCCAAATGAGAGTATTCCTTCACGAGGGGATATGTGCATGTAATGTGCGATAGCGGCAGATTCATGTTCAAAGTCAGCTATACAGGCCAGTTGGTACTGTGCTGATTCCGCCGGACGTGTTAATGTCACCGTTGTGAAGCGGTGTTGACGTCTTGTTTTCTCTTTTCTCTTAAAAAGTGAGGAGGGTTCAGAACGGCGGCCTGTCTGGGTGAGTGTTATGTCATTGTTTACATGTTCATAGCTTACGGTTAGCCGGTCGGTGGCCTGGCGCGGGGTAGCTTGGCTTCTCGCGCGCCGCCGGGAGCTCGCTCCTGATCGCGTGCGTCGTAGATCGGCGTCTCGCGAGCGGAAGCAATAGCACCCGAACGGTTGGAGCAGCCGTTAGCTTGATGCTATTCTGTTGAACGTGCTTTGATTTTTAACATGTTTTACACTCTTGACCACGACGTCATCCTTGACAGGGGATGTTCGTCGACCCTGCCTGAGCCTAGACGGGGATTGCGTCAACAAAGAGGACTGTAGCGACTGGTGGAGCGGCGACGCTGCCCGGATCGAACAACACGGGACGGCTGTGTTCTACGGTGGCTTGTGACTGCACTTCGCTGATCTGCGTTCCGGGCAGGTACGGGGTTGGCCAGACCCCATAACACGTCTTCTGGTTTTACCTTGCTAAATGTATTGTGAATAACGGTGTTTTTTCCCAAAACGTGTGTTGTTGCAATGCGTTTGAGATACGTTGCGGGTTGTGTGTGAGCTGTTTTGTCACTGGCAGTTAGCTTCTCCGTGCAGGTCGTGATGTATTGATCTGGTTGTTGTGTGAGAAACATCATGGTGTTTATGTGTACCGTGTACTCACTACTAAGGCAACTAACCTATGAAGCTATGCTTGGTGACGAGTGAGTAAAAGAATGTTCTTTCTCAGACTGTAATGACAATGAACAGTGAGTTCACACATTAACAGGTTTTCCTGTTTTAACTGGCCGTATTGAGGGTAAAATAGGAGGATTGTGTTTCCCCCCCCGGTTCCCTGGGGACTTTATCACCTCCTATCAGACATGTTGTGCATTAATTGTGTCTTTTGTGTGGTAGGGATACGATGTAACTCTCAGCTTGATTGCTGAGGTTGTGCTAAATCTGCTGGAGAAACTTATTTCCTAAAGGGAAATTGGTTTGGTTGCTGTCATGTGTGCTTAGCAAGGCCTGTGGTCGATACTAATCAAGAATGATGTATTCTCTCATTGTGAAAAAAACGGCGTTCCTCTGTTGAGTGTTTTTGCCATTTTTTGTAGGTGATGATGGGTTGTGTGTGTCATGTGACCTACAACTGGGTTGTACTGGCCACAGAAGCACATGTGTATGTTGGACCGGGGTTCTTGGAGCCCTCTCTATTCTGTGTTTTTCCTTAGTAAAAATCAGATAGCAGGTTAGCTCGTGCGCTGTGTGGAGCTGTGAAACGCTTCATAGAGCTGACTATGACTGTGTCATATTCTCTTTTTGTCGTTACGTCGTATCATGGGTGTGGGGTCGTAAAGGGGTGAACTGGTAACCTTTCCTCTCCCCATTGTTCTGTCGGTCAGGGGTACACCCCCTGTCCTTCAAGGTTCCCGTCACGTGGCGGTTCGGCACGTTACGGGGGGGGGGGGGGGGGGGGGGGGGGAGGGAGTTCCTGGTCCCACGGCCTGGTATATTGGGCGTGTGCACCGCAGGAATTCCCCCGCCATAGAGTACGTCACCGTGCGCGTCTCTGTTGGTAGGACTTCCGTGTGCTGTTCAGGTCCATGTGATGGATCTGTTTTCAGGGGGGGTGGTCAGGGCTCCTCCTCACCAAGCGCCTACTCAGGCCTTCTGTGAGTTCGGACTCCTTCTTCCATGTGAGGAAGCCTCCATCAGAGTACAGAGCCTTCCTCCTCAGATTGTCAAAGTGAGTGGACCCTCTAGAAGGGTCCTTTTCTATTGTATGTATATTCGATTCAATTCGTTTATTGAGTGTGTATGGGTTCGGTGCCTCTTCCCCGGAGGCCCTAAAACCAGTTTTTACATGGCTCAAGGTGCAATATATTCTTTTCAATCTGTACAGCTCGCGTGGGAAGTCTCTCTGGGGATCCCCGTCTCTTTCCTATGGGAGGGTGGTGGGATGTAAAAATGTGAACATTTTTTACCCCGGCTGTGTAGACTGGGATACATACTGTTGATGCTTCCTTCTTTCTATTCCAGGAGTGTTGGAGTTAGGGAGTGTCACACCCCTCTTGTCGTTCCCCTGGGCGCCTTGGGGATTCAATGACAGGTCTAAATAGCCTGTTCATTGATGGGGGTGTGTCCCGACGCACGTATAGTGCTAGCTCGCTGTAAACAGGCGATTGACTGGCACGCCTTAGTTGCTTGTGGTTGAAACAGCGTTTTTATAAAGCAACTGAGATGGGGGTTTTTCCTCTTCCGGCGACCACATCCCATGACCTGGGTGGGTTGTCGACGGATTCTCGTTCATGTCTGGGGGATGATGACGGGATGGATCTGAACATATGTAGTGGGGTCTCACGCCCTTGGGGTGGGCCACCAGGCGCGGTTCGTCCCGACGTCTGGGTGGCGCCTTCTTTTCATGTTAAGATCAACACGCATATCTGCCCTTCTCCTGGAGTAGGCATGTCGGCGTGGTTAGGGCACGGGACTGGTTCTGGTCACGCTGGTCCAGATCAGTTGAACCCGTTGTCCGCCGGGGATGCAGATCTGCTGTTCTGGTACCCTGAGGGACTTGGGCTTTTTTCAGGGGGAAAAATGCCAGGTCGGTCTGGGTGTCACAGGGTTAAGCGCTATGGAGACCCTGGTTGGGTATGTTTTTACTCAGCACTGTCGTCATGGCTTACAGCCATGCCATTCTGTACGCGCTCGATCTCGTCGGATCTCGGCCGCTACACAGGTTGGTCCTGGTTAGTACTTGGTTGGGAGACCGCCGGGGAATACCAGGTACGGTGTGCTTAGGGGCTGGTTCTCCATTATTTTTCGCTCCTCTCTCACGCATGGCGAAGAGGGGCCTGTGGGGGTGGTTTTTTGACCTCCTCTGGTGACCCTGTGCTTCCCGTACCGCCAGGCCCGGTCCGAAGTGATGTTTGCGACCCGTAGGCCTGGGTTAACCCTTTTTGGAAACTGAAACACTTGTACTGCGGTATAGCCGGTGTATACCCGCAGGTGTGTTTTGGAGTTTTTTCTTGAGGGGTTATAGGAACAGCCACCGCATTGGGTAACACCGAGGTGGTTGATTCCCTGGTGTGTTGGAGCAGTGTCAACTCCCGGGTTCACCGGTTGAGGGTGCCCCTGCACGTTCATGACGTCTGCCAATCGTGTCAGCCTTCTCTGCCTCGACCCCTCTGGGTGGGGGTTGTTAAATGGAGGCTTGGTCATGCAACACCGCCAGCTTACGCTCCTTCCGCCGGGGCGGCTGTGTTCAGCTGTCCCCTCTGGCGCCTGTCTCGTCCGCAGTCTCCAGGCTAGGGTTAACAGCCTGTTGCCTGGTTTTTCCCCGGTGCGCTGCCTGCTTCCGTTGGTTAACCTTTTTTGTGTGCTTACGGCCATGCTGACTGCCTATTCTGCAGGGTCAGTGTGCCAGGCGGTGTACTATTGGGGGGACAGGGCCCGCTCGGCTTACGGCCATACCGACCTGAACACGCCCGGTCTCGTCCGATCTCGGAAGCTGGGCAGGTTCTGGCCTGGTTGGTTCCGCCTGGGAATACCAGGTGCAGTAACTGAGGGGCCTTTGTCCGAATACGCTGGCGATGTGGGGGGCGGGGCACTACGTGCCCACCTGGTGGGGTCTTGATGCTGGCATCATGGACTTCTCCGGGCCCCCATTCCAGGGAGTCCAGTCCTTTTGGTGGGTCTGGGTCTTCCTTCGTGCTCCGCTGCTACGGCCTTGCCACGGGGTTGGGTTTGCCCTTGACCCCGTGATTCTGGGGGCAGTAACGAGGTTGTTCCTCCGTTCGTTCCCGGGTGGCATGCGGGTTGTGCGTGTGTGTAGTCGTGGGGTCAAGCCACGGTCTGCTCACCCTGTGCGTTGAGTTGCTTGAGTGCCTCTTCGCACGGTCGGGTCCGTCGCCCTCCCGTGACGTCCCTAATAGGGGGGCTACCCTCCATTAGGGGGGGTCGGGGGGGCTCGGCCCTCCCTGTTCTGATGGTTTTGGGGGGCTGTCAGCGGGGTGTATTTGTCAGCCAAGTGGCTCCGCTTGGCCTCCCTTGTGCAGAAGGCGATGCCAAGCTAAGCCACTAACGATACAGAACGTTAGGTTATGACTATAACCAAGTTCTGTTAGTTAGGGGCGATGCTTGGCATCGGACGCCGCTGCAGCCCTTGTCCTCACCTTGTGGTGAAAGCTTGGGAAGGAGGAGAGCAGGTGACCACACACCTGCTTATGAAGGTAAGCTGATGAGGGGTGTGGTCAGACTAATACTGGTATTAGAGGTACATTTGTGGTTTATTCAGTACGCGTGCACGTACGCGAGATAGTGCAGAAGGCGATGCCAAGCATCGCCCCTAACTAACAGAACTTGGTTATAGTCATAACCTAACGTTAATGTCTGTCCGTATAATGTCGCACCGAAAATGACCAAAGCAAATTCCTTATGTGAAAACTACTTGGCAAGGAACACCTTTCTGATTGCTCCTGATTTGATACAGCGCTGTTGCCTCACGGAGCAGGTGATTTATTGATTGATTGAAAGGTGACTGCAATTGTCCCTGATAATGAGCGCATTACCCCAAATCCCATGGTTCGCTACAGTATAAATACTGCCCATGCAACCGTATGCATGTCCTCTTTCTTACAATGGCAGAAGATAGATTGAATTTGAAACATAAAGTACGATTCTCGGATCACGAGTTGGAGGTCCTGACGGAAGAGGTCCAAACACATCTTGCCCAACTGAATGGCAAGAACACGACACCTGGGATGTGTACAAGGCCTGGGTCAACCAGCTGGAGACGGCCACGGGAGAGGCTAGGTACGGACTAAGAGATGGGTGAAAATTATATCACACACTTCCGGTTTGAAATGTCTGAGTGAGCAGCCATTGTAAAAAGCTCCCGTCGCAAATCAAAACAAGCGTGAAATAACATGATCTGAAAACGAAAAAAGTAAGCATTCAATGACAAAAGCGAGGAAGAACAAGTGGACAAATGTGAAAAGAAAAAAGACCCCAGAAGAAAAGGAAATAACGGGACGACGTGAAGAAATGGCGCAGTTACAACAAGCTAACACGGAGATCCCCAGCTGGGCTGTGGAACTCGGAGCTAGTATTCGGGACATACAGGCAAGCATGCAAACTAGCGTGAAGGTAAATGAAGCGAACACGCAAAGCATACAGAAAAGTATAGACAGACTCAGAGAAGAAGTAAAGAAAGGACAAGACGAACTCAAAGAAGAAATAAATAAGAGACTTGAGTCAATTGACGAAAAGTTGCTGAAACAGGAGAAAGACACGGTGGCGTTGGAAGAGAGAACGGCCGAGACTGAAGAATGGAGTACAGAAGTACAAAAGATTCTAATGGAGACTCTCGAGGAACAAGGGAAGATGAGAGAGAAGCTAACTGACTTGGAGGGGAGATCAAGAAGAAACAATATAAGAGTGTGGGGTCTGAAAGAAGGGCTAGAAGGAGCCTCGATGTCCAAATATATGGAAATCCGGGAAAAACTGGACATGTCACTGTCAGAACACACCGATATGGGAATACAGAGGGCACATAGGATACAAGCACAGAGACCTCAGACGAATGGACCACCGAGAGCAGTCATAATTAACTTCCTGAGGTTTGAAGTCAAGGAGAACATTCTTAAGAGAGCCTGGCAGACGAAGATCGATGTGGAAGGACAGAGAATTTCCTTTGACCACGACTATGCAGCGGAGGTGGCTGCAAAGCGCCGAAGTTACGCGGAAATAAAAAAGATTCTAAAAGAAAAAGGGATTCGGTTCCAACCACCGATGACCGCTCTGAAAGTGTACTGGCAGGAAGGCACCAAAACCTACAGCAGCGTACAAGAGGCAGCGAGGGACATAAATCGGGATGGAGAGAGGACGCCGGGACGAAGAGAGGGGGGAAAACCCACATATACACCCACCCCGATGGAGAGACTGGAGAAGACGCGCAGATGGAACAGAGTCGAGAAGAGGAGGACGGATGAGAGATGGGGATTGGAGATGATTCGAGACAGAGCAGCAGAGGAGAGTGACAGAGGGACATCGGAGAGAAGCACAGGAAGAGCGCGAGGGACCACGATACTTCAAAAGGAAAGATAAGTACAAAACAAAACAAAAACATTTCACTAAGACCATGACTAAATGTGAAAGATACATAGAAATACACACAACATAGAATATGAGTAATTGTAAACATGAAAAAAAATAAAATAAAAAACGTAAACAGAGAAGGCATGTGATACACAGTACAAATGAATGTGAACATGAAAATGACTGATTCTATGTCTCTGAAAATGACTGACGGAGAGAAAAACACACGTTGGACAGATAATATATAATAAAAAAAAATATTAAAAATCCATATTACCGGGAGCTCAAGGACAGGGCAGCACACAGACAATGCTGGACTTACATGGTGAGCTTTTTTTTTAGCCACTAGGGGGAGCCCTCTCACTAGGAGAGCCTTTTATCCCCACCCCCCAGCAGGGGATAGAGGAAAGAAAATAATTACCTCTGACACCATGGAATTGTCAAACTTTGTGAATGTTGTAAATGTTTATTATAGTTCTTTGAATGTAAGTCGAGTAGAGTTAGCAGTGGCTACAACTACAAATATAATTTTATGTGACATGGGTAGAACGGGAGATCATTTCGAATGGAAAGATGACACAAATTAAGGGTATTAAGATGATGTCGCTGAATGTTAATGGAATGAATAATCCAATCAAAAGGAGTAAGGTAATGACGAAACTGTAAAAAGAAGAGGCACAGGTTATTTTTCTACAAGAAACCCATCTAATACCACAAGAACATGAAAAACTGAAGAGATTCGGATACGAGAATATGTTTTATAGTTCTTTTAAACAGAACCTTAGGAGAGGAGTAGCTATATTGATTAAGAATGCAGTGAAGTTTGAATTGATTAAAGAAGTGAGAGATAAAGAGGGGAGATATGTAATGGCCAAGGGGAAAATGGAAGGCCATTAATGAATACATATGCACCCCCAGACAGTGAGAAATACCTGGTCACTATCATGGCAAGTCTTAAACGACAACATCACCGGCCTGAGGGTGGAGATGCAAGCCAACCATAGTGCTATGGAGGCCAGCCATAGCGCTACGCAGGCCAGCCATAGCGCTATGGTGGGGGTAATGGGCAGGATCGCCGCAGCGCTGGAGGAGGCCAATGTGGTCAGGCGTGAGAGGCCTGCACCAGATGCGTCGTCAGGGGAGGCTGGCCAGAGTGCCACTGCCACGCCACGCCGAAGCACTCTCAGAGGAACCAGGGAGAGGAAGGGGAGGAAGTAGACGTCTGCTCCACGGTCTGCTCGTAGCTGTTTAGCGGGAGGCATTTGAATGAGACTTTCGCCTTGGTCCTCGAGGCCGTTCCACCTCCTGTTGCCAATCCAAACTGCCACGTGCGCTCAGACTGGGATAGGAGATGGCGAATGTCTTGCTTGGCTGCAGGTGTCGTGTTCTTGCTCAGTGTGTTTGGACCTCATCCGTCAGGACCTCCGAGTCGTGCTCCAGAGGCCAAATGTGTTTATTTAGTTTATTTATTGTATTATGGTTTATTTCGTCGCCATGCCAAATGTGTTTATTTTGTTTATTCCGTATTGTATTCGTTTATTTCGTCACCATGCCAAATGTGTTTATTTAGTTTATTCCATATTGTATTCGTTTATTTCGTCACCATGCCAAATGTGTTTATTTAGTTTATTCCGTATTGTATTCGTTTATTTCGTCACCATGCCAAATGTGTTTATTTAGTTTATTCCATATTGTATTCGTTTATTTCGTCACCATGCCAAATATGTTTATTTAGTTTATTTCATCATTGCATTTGTTTGTCATCACGAATAAAATATTTTGAGCAGACCTGTCCATATTGCACAATATTTATACAGAATTTAGGCACTGTACCAGTGAAGATATTTTCTAATTACAGAATATTTTGGGGGAGCAAGTTGTATTTCATGTTTAGTTAGGATAATAGACACAATAATATCAATGACACTGGCAATCATTCTGCACTGGGACTGACCTGGAACTCTGCACTGCACTTTACAATTTATACACTTTATATATATATACTTATTCAAATAATAGATCCTGCACTGCACTGTCTTTGTCCTGTGTCTTGTTGTTATGTGAAAAGAAAATGTATGGGAAAATGCATACACAGTATCGCTGTGACAATTACCAGCTGGGCTGTGGAACTCGGAGCTAGTATTCGGGACATACAGGCAAGCATGCAAACTAGCGTGAAGGTAAATGAAGCGAACACGCAAAGCATACAGAAAAGTATAGACAGACTCAGAGAAGAAGTAAAGAAAGGACAAGACGAACTCAAAGAAGAAATAAATAAGAGACTTGAGTCAATTGACGAAAAGTTGCTGAAACAGGAGAAAGACACGGTGGCGTTGGAAGAGAGAACGGCCGAGACTGAAGAATGGAGTACAGAAGTACAAAAGATTCTAATGGAGACTCTCGAGGAACAAGGGAAGATGAGAGAGAAGCTAACTGACTTGGAGGGGAGATCAAGAAGAAACAATATAAGAGTGTGGGGTCTGAAAGAAGGGCTAGAAGGAGCCTCGATGTCCAAATATATGGAAATCCGGGAAAAACTGGACATGTCACTGTCAGAACACACCGATATGGGAATACAGAGGGCACATAGGATACAAGCACAGAGACCTCAGACGAATGGACCACCGAGAGCAGTCATAATTAACTTCCTGAGGTTTGAAGTCAAGGAGAACATTCTTAAGAGAGCCTGGCAGACGAAGATCGATGTGGAAGGACAGAGAATTTCCTTTGACCACGACTATGCAGCGGAGGTGGCTGCAAAGCGCCGAAGTTACGCGGAAATAAAAAAGATTCTAAAAGAAAAAGGGATTCGGTTCCAACCACCGATGACCGCTCTGAAAGTGTACTGGCAGGAAGGCACCAAAACCTACAGCAGCGTACAAGAGGCAGCGAGGGACATAAATCGGGATGGAGAGAGGACGCCGGGACGAAGAGAGGGGGGAAAACCCACATATACACCCACCCCGATGGAGAGACTGGAGAAGACGCGCAGATGGAACAGAGTCGAGAAGAGGAGGACGGATGAGAGATGGGGATTGGAGATGATTCGAGACAGAGCAGCAGAGGAGAGTGACAGAGGGACATCGGAGAGAAGCACAGGAAGAGCGCGAGGGACCACGATACTTCAAAAGGAAAGATAAGTACAAAACAAAACAAAAACATTTCACTAAGACCATGACTAAATGTGAAAGATACATAGAAATACACACAACATAGAATATGAGTAATTGTAAACATGAAAAAAAATAAAATAAAAAACGTAAACAGAGAAGGCATGTGATACACAGTACAAATGAATGTGAACATGAAAATGACTGATTCTATGTCTCTGAAAATGACTGACGGAGAGAAAAACACACGTTGGACAGATAATATATAATAAATTTTTTTTTTAAAAATCCATATTACCGGGAGCTCAAGGACAGGGCAGCACACAGACAATGCTGGACTTACATGGTGAGCTTTTTTTTTAGCCACTAGGGGGAGCCCTCTCACTAGGAGAGCCTTTTATCCCCACCCCCCAGCAGGGGATAGAGGAAAGAAAATAATTACCTCTGACACCATGGAATTGTCAAACTTTGTGAATGTTGTAAATGTTTATTATAGTTCTTTGAATGTAAGTCGAGTAGAGTTAGCAGTGGCTACAACTACAAATATAATTTTATGTGACATGGGTAGAACGGGAGATCATTTCGAATGGAAAGATGACACAAATTAAGGGTATTAAGATGATGTCGCTGAATGTTAATGGAATGAATAATCCAATCAAAAGGAGTAAGGTAATGACGAAACTGTAAAAAGAAGAGGCACAGGTTATTTTTCTACAAGAAACCCATCTAATACCACAAGAACATGAAAAACTGAAGAGATTCGGATACGAGAATATGTTTTATAGTTCTTTTAAACAGAACCTTAGGAGAGGAGTAGCTATATTGATTAAGAATGCAGTGAAGTTTGAATTGATTAAAGAAGTGAGAGATAAAGAGGGGAGATATGTAATGGCCAAGGGGAAAATGGAAGGCCATTAATGAATACATATGCACCCCCAGACAGTGAGAAATACCTGGTCACTATCATGGCAAGTCTTAAACGACAACATCACCGGCCTGAGGGTGGAGATGCAAGCCAACCATAGTGCTATGGAGGCCAGCCATAGCGCTACGCAGGCCAGCCATAGCGCTATGGTGGGGGTAATGGGCAGGATCGCCGCAGCGCTGGAGGAGGCCAATGTGGTCAGGCGTGAGAGGCCTGCACCAGATGCGTCGTCAGGGGAGGCTGGCCAGAGTGCCACTGCCACGCCACGCCGAAGCACTCTCAGAGGAACCAGGGAGAGGAAGGGGAGGAAGTAGACGTCTGCTCCACGGTCTGCTCGTAGCTGTTTAGCGGGAGGCATTTGAATGAGACTTTCGCCTTGGTCCTCGAGGCCGTTCCACCTCCTGTTGCCAATCCAAACTGCCACGTGCGCTCAGACTGGGATAGGAGATGGCGAATGTCTTGCTTGGCTGCAGGTGTCGTGTTCTTGCTCAGTGTGTTTGGACCTCATCCGTCAGGACCTCCGAGTCGTGCTCCAGAGGCCAAATGTGTTTATTTAGTTTATTTATTGTATTATGGTTTATTTCGTCGCCATGCCAAATGTGTTTATTTTGTTTATTCCGTATTGTATTCGTTTATTTCGTCACCATGCCAAATGTGTTTATTTAGTTTATTCCATATTGTATTCGTTTATTTCGTCACCATGCCAAATGTGTTTATTTAGTTTATTCCGTATTGTATTCGTTTATTTCGTCACCATGCCAAATGTGTTTATTTAGTTTATTCCATATTGTATTCGTTTATTTCGTCACCATGCCAAATATGTTTATTTAGTTTATTTCATCATTGCATTTGTTTGTCATCACGAATAAAATATTTTGAGCAGACCTGTCCATATTGCACAATATTTATACAGAATTTAGGCACTGTACCAGTGAAGATATTTTCTAATTACAGAATATTTTGGGGGAGCAAGTTGTATTTCATGTTTAGTTAGGATAATAGACACAATAATATCAATGACACTGGCAATCATTCTGCACTGGGACTGACCTGGAACTCTGCACTGCACTTTACAATTTATACACTTTATATATATATACTTATTCAAATAATAGATCCTGCACTGCACTGTCTTTGTCCTGTGTCTTGTTGTTATGTGAAAAGAAAATGTATGGGAAAATGCATACACAGTATCGCTGTGACAATTACCAATGTGGTTACACATGGCTTAATAAAGGAATCTGAATCTGAATAGAACCTGTGTTTTGGTCGCATATCTTCATTGCATTATGGTTGTAATGTCCTATTCCAATTACATGTGTCACTTATAATTGTACTATATTGTATTTTGCTATATTTAATTTAGTTTATATCCCATTTAATAGTTAAAAAGGGGAACAGATAAAAATAACAGACACAACTTTCAAACTGAAGTAACAGATTAGATCTATTTTCTGGTGTTCCACGAAATGTCAATGAACGAAATCCGTCCATAGATTCTGGCTGTGGACGAAATGTAAGGTGCCATCGCGCCACTATAGCGCTAAGTGTTTAGGGACAGAGTGGCTTAGTGTTTAGAGACAGAGTGGCTTAGTGTTTAGGGACAGAGTGGCTTAGTGTTTAGAGACAGAGTGGCTTAGTGTTTAGAGACAGAGTGTCTGTGTTTAGAGACAGAGTGGCTTAGTGTTTAGAGACAGAGTGGCTTAGTGTTTAGAGACAGAGTGGCTTAGTGTTTAGAGACAGAGTGGCTTAGTGTTTAGAGACAGAGTGTCTTAGTGTTTAGAGACAGAGTGTCTTAGTGTTTAGGGACAGAGTGGCTTAGTGTTTAGAGACAGAGTGGCTTAGTGTTTAGAGACAGAGTGGCTTAGTGTTTAGAGACAGAGTGGCTTAGTGTTTAGAGACAGAGTGTCTTAGTGTTTAGGGACAGAGTGGCTTAGTGTTTAGAGACAGAGTGGCTTAGTGTTTAGAGACAGAGTGGCTTAGTGTTTAGAGACAGAGTATCTTAGTGTTTAAAGACATAGTGTCTTAGTGTTTAGAGACAGAGTGGCTTAGTGTTTAGAGACAGAGTGGCTAAGTGTTTAGGGACAGAGTGGCTTAGTGTTTAGAGACAGAGTGGCTTAGTGTTTAGAGACAGAGTGGCTTAGTGTTTAGAGACAGAGTGGCTTAGTGTTTAGAGACAGAGTGTCTTAGTGTTTAGAGACAGAGTGGCTTAGTGTTTAGAGACAGAGTGGCTTAGTGTTTAGAGACAGAGTGGCTTAGTGTTTAGAGACAGAGTGTCTTAGTGTTTAGAGACAGGGTGGCTTAGTGTTTAGAGACAGAGTGGCTTAGTGTTTAGAGACAGAGTGGCTTAGTGTTTAGAGACAGAGTGGCTTAGTGTTTAGAGACAGAGTGGCTTAGTGTTTAGAGACAGAGTGTCTTAGTGTTTAGAGACAGAGTGTCTTAGTGTTTAGGGACAGAGTGTCTTAGTGTTTAAAGACAGAGTGTCTTAGTGTTTAGAGACAGAGTGGCTTAGTGTTTAGAGACAGAGTGGCTTAGTGTTTAGAGACAGAGTGGCTTAGTGTTTAGAGACAGAGTGTCTTAGTGTTTAGAGACAGAGTGTCTTAGTGTTTAGAGACAGAGTGGCTTAGTGTTTAGAGACAGAGTGGCTTAGTGTTTAGAGACAGAGTGGCTTAGTGTTTAGAGACAGAGTGTCTTAGTGTTTAGAGACAGAGTGGCTTAGTGTTTAGAGACAGAGTAGCTTAGTGTTTAGAGACAGAGTGGCTTAGTGTTTAGAGACAGAGTGACTTAGTGTTTAGAGACAGAGTAGCTTAGTGTTTAGAGACAGAGTGGCTTAGTGTTTAGAGACAGAGTGGCTTAGTGTTTAGAGACAGAGTTGCTTAGTGTTTAGAGACAGAGTGGCTTAGTGTTTAGAGACAGAGTGGCTTAGTGTTTAGAGACAGAGTGGCTTAGTGTTTAGAGACAGAGTGGCTTAGTGTTTAGAGACAGAGTGGCTTAGTGTTTAGAGACAGAGTGTCTTAGTGTTTAGAGACAGAGTGGCTTAGTGTTTAGAGACAGAGTGTCTTAGTGTTTAGAGACAGAGTGGCTTAGTGTTTAGAGACAGAGTGGCTTAGTGTTTAGAGACAGAGTGGCTTAGTGTTTAGGGACAGAGTGGCTTAGTGTTTAGAGACAGAGTGGCTTAGTGTTTAGAGACAGAGTGGCTTAGTGTTTAGGGACAGAGTGTCTTAGTGTTTAGAGACAGAGTGTCTTAGTGTTTAGAGACATAGTGTCTTAGTGTTTAGAGACAGAGTGGCTTAGTGTTTAGGGACAGAGTGGCTTAGTGTTTAGAGACAGAGTGGCTTAGTGTTTAGAGACAGAGTGGCTTAGTGTTTAGAGACAGAGTGTCTTAGTGTTTAGAGACAGAGTGTCTTAGTGTTTAGAGACAGAGTGTCTTAGTGTTTAGAGACAGAGTGGCTTAGTGTTTAGGGACAGAGTGTCTTAGTGTTTAGAGACAGAGTGTCTTAGTGTTTAGAGACAGAGTGTCTTAGTGTTTAGGGACAGAGTGGCTTAGTGTTTAGAGACAGAGTGGCTTAGTGTTTAGAGACAGAGTGGCTTAGTGTTTAGAGACAGAGTGGCTTAGTGTTTAGAGACAGAGTGTCTTAGTGTTTAGGGACAGAGTGGCTTAGTGTTTAGAGACAGAGTGGCTTAGTGTTTAGAGACAGAGTGTCTTAGTGTTTAGAGACAGAGTGTCTTAGTGTTTAGAGACAGAGTGTCTTAGTGTTTAGAGACAGAGTGGCTTAGTGTTTAGAGACAGAGTGTCTTAGTGTTTAGAGACAGAGTGGCTTAGTGTTTAGGGACAGAGTGGCTTAGTGTTTAGGGACAGAGTGGCTTAGTGTTTAGAGACAGAGTGGCTTAGTGTTTAGAGACAGAGTGGCTTAGTGTTTAGAGACAGAGTGGCTTAGTGTTTAGAGACAGAGTGGCTTAGTGTTTAGGGACAGAGTGGCTTAGTGTTTAGAGACAGAGTGGCTTAGTGTTTAGAGACAGAGTGTCTTAGTGTTTAGGGACAGAGTGGCTTAGTGTTTAGAGACATAGTGTCTTAGTGTTTAGGGACAGAGTGGCTTAGTGTTTAGGGACAGAGTGGCTTAGTGTTTAGAGACAGAGTGGCTTAGTGTTTAGAGACAGAGTGGCTTAGTGTTTAGAGACAGAGTGGCTTAGTGTTTAGAGACAGAGTGGCTTAGTGTTTAGAGACAGAGTGTCTTAGTGTTTAGAGACAGAGTGACTTAGTGTTTAGAGACAGAGTGGCTTAGTGTTTAGAGACAGAGTGTCTTAGTGTTTAGAGACAGAGTGACTTAGTGTTTAGAGACAGAGTGACTTAGTGTTTAGAGACAGAGTGGCTTAGTGTTTAGAGACAGAGTGACTTAGTGTTTAGAGACAGAGTGACTTAGTGTTTAGAGACAGAGTGGCTTAGTGTTTAGAGACAGAGTGGCTTAGTGTTTAGAGACAGAGTGGCTTAGTGTTTAGGGACAGAGTGGCTTAGTGTTTAGAGACAGAGTGGCTTAGTGTTTAGAGACAGAGTGGCTTAGTGTTTAGAGACAGAGTGGCTTAGTGTTTAGAGACAGAGTGGCTTAGTGTTTAGAGACAGAGTGGCTTAGTGTTTAGAGACAGAGTGGCTTAGTGTTTAGAGACAGAGTGGCTTAGTGTTTAGAGACAGAGTGGCTTAGTGTTTAGAGACAGAGTGGCTTAGTGTTTAGAGACAGAGTGGCTTAGTGTTTAGAGACAGAGTGTCTTAGTGTTTAGAGACAGAGTGGCTTAGTGTTTAGAGACAGAGTTTCTTAGTGTTTAGAGACAGAGTGGCTTAGTGTTTAGAGACAGAGTGGCTTAGTGTTTAGAGACAGAGTGGCTTAGTGTTTAGAGACAGAGTGGCTTAGTGTTTAGAGACAGAGTGGCTTAGTGTTTAGAGACAGAGTGGCTTAGTGTTTAGAGACAGAGTGGCTTAGTGTTTAGAGACAGAGTGGCTTAGTGTTTAGGGACAGAGTGGCTTAGTGTTTAGAGACAGAGTGGCTTAGTGTTTAGAGACAGAGTGGCTTAGTGTTTAGAGACAGAGTGGCTTAGTGTTTAGAGACAGAGTGGCTTAGTGTTTGGAGACAGAGTGGCTTAGTGTTTAGAGACAGAGTGGCTTAGTGTTTAGAGACAGAGTATCTTAGTGTTTAAAGACAGAGTGTCTTAGTGTTTAGACACAGAGTGTCTTAGTGTTTAGAGACAGAGTGGCTTAGTGTTTAGAGACAGAGTGGCTTAGTGTTTAGAGACAGAGCGGCTTAGTGTTTAGAGACAGAGTGTCTTAGTGTTTAGAGACAGAGTGTCTTAGTGTTTAGAGACAGAGTGGCTTAGTGTTTAGAGACAGAGTGGCTCAGTGTTTAGAGACAGAGTGGCTTAGTGTTTAGAGACAGAGTGTCTTAGTGTTTAGAGACAGAGTGGCTTAGTGTTTAGAGACAGAGTGGCTTAGTGTTTAGAGACAGAGTGGCTTAGTGTTTAGGGACAGAGTGGCTTAGTGTTTAGAGACAGAGTGGCTTAGTGTTTAGAGTGGCTTAGTGTTTAGAGACAGAGTGGCTTAGTGTTTAGAGACAGAGTGGCTTAGTGTTTAGAGTGGCTTAGTGTTTAGAGACAGAGTGGCTTAGTGTTTAAAGACAGAGTGGCTTAGTGTTTAGGGACAGAGTGGCTTAGTGTTTAGAGACAGAGTGGCTTAGTGTTTAGAGACAGAGTGGCTTAGTGTTTAGAGACAGAGTGGCTTAGTGTTTAGAGACAGAGTGGCTTAGTGTTTAGAGACAGAGTGACTTAGTGTTTAGAGACAGAGTGGCTTAGTGTTTAGAGACAGAGTGGCTTAGTGTTTAGAGACAGAGTGACTTAGTGTTTAGAGACAGAGTGGCTTAGTGTTTAGAGACAGAGTGGCTTAGTGTTTAGAGACAGAGTGGATTAGTGTTTAGAGACAGAGTGGCTTAGTGTTTAGAGACAGAGTGGCTTAGTGTTTAGAGACAGAGTGTCTTAGTGTTTAGAGACAGAGTGGCTTAGTGTTTAGGGACAGAGTGTCTTAGTGTTTAGGGACAGAGTGTCTTAGTGTTTAGAGACAGAGTGTCTTAGTGTTTAGAGACAGAGTGTCTTAGTGTTTAGAGACAGAGTGTCTTAGTGTTTAGAGACAGAGTGGCTTAGTGTTTAGAGACAGAGTGGCTTAGTGTTTAGAGACAGAGTGTCTTAGTGTTTAGAGACAGAGTGTCTTAGTGTTTAGAGACAGAGTGGCTTAGTGTTTAGAGACAGAGTGGCTTAGTGTTTAGAGACAGAGTGGCTTAGTGTTTAGAGACAGAGTGGCTTAGTGTTTAGAGACAGAGTGGCTTAGTGTTTAGAGACAGAGTGGCTTTAGTGTTTAGAGACAGAGTGGCTTAGTGTTTAGAGACAGAGTGGCTTAGTGTTTAGAGTGGCTTAGTGTTTAGAGACAGAGTGGCTTAGTGTTTAGAGACAGAGTGGCTTAGTGTTTAGAGACAGAGTGTCTTAGTGTTTAGAGACAGAGTGGCTTAGTGTTTAGAGTGGCTTAGTGTTTAGAGTGGCTTAGTGTTTAGAGACAGAGTGGCTTAGTGTTTAGAGTGGCTTAGTGTTTAGAGACAGAGTGGCTTAGTGTTTAGGGACAGAGTGGCTTAGTGTTTAGGGACAGAGTGGCTTAGTGTTTAGGGACAGAGTGGCTTAGTGTTTAGAGACAGAGTGGCTTAGTGTTTAGAGACAGAGTGGCTTAGTGTTTAGAGACAGAGTGGCTTAGTGTTTAGAGACAGAGTGTCTTAGTGGTTAGAGACAGAGTGGCTTAGTGTTTAGAGACAGAGTGGCTTAGTGTTTAGAGACAGAGTGGCTTAGTGTTTAGAGACAGAGTGTCTTAGTGTTTAGAGACAGAGTGGCTTAGTGTTTAGAGACAGAGTGGCTTAGTGTTTAGAGACAGAGTGGCTTAGTGTTTAGAGACAGAGTGGCTTAGTGTTTAGAGACAGAGTGTCTTAGTGTTTAGAGACAGAGTGGCTTAGTGTTTAGAGACAGAGTGGCTTAGTGTTTAGAGACAGAGTGGCTTAGTGTTTAGAGACAGAGTGGCTTAGTGTTTAGAGACAGAGTGGCTTAGTGTTTAGAGACAGAGTGACTTAGTGTTTAGAGACAGAGTGTCTTAGTGTTTAGGGACAGAGTGTCTTAGTGTTTAGAGACAGAGTGGCTTAGTGTTTAGAGACAGAGTGGCTTAGTGTTTAGAGACAGAGTGGCTTAGTGTTTAGAGACAGAGTGACTTAGTGTTTAGAGACAGAGTGTCTTAGTGTTTAGAGACAGAGTGGCTTAGTGTTTAGAGACAGAGTGGCTTAGTGTTTAGAGACAGAGTGGCTTAGTGTTTAGAGACAGAGTGGCTTAGTGTTTAGAGACAGAGTGGCTTAGTGTTTAGAGACAGAGTGTCTCAGTGTTTAGAGACAGAGTGGCTTAGTGTTTAGAGACAGAGTGGCTTAGTGTTTAGAGACAGAGTGACTTAGTGTTTAGAGACAGAGTGTCTCAGTGTTTAGAGACAGAGTGGCTTAGTGTTTAGAGACAGAGTGTCTTAGTGTTTAGAGACAGAGTGTCTTAGTGTTTAGAGACAGAGTGACTTAGTGTTTAGAGACAGAGTGTCTTAGTGTTTAGAGACAGAGTGTCTTAGTGTTTAGAGACAGAGTGACTTAGTGTTTAGAGACAGAGTGTCTTAGTGTTTAGAGACAGAGTGGCTTAGTGTTTAGAGACAGAGTGTCTTAGTGTTTAGAGACAGAGTGGCTTAGTGTTTAGAGACAGAGTGGCTTAGTGTTTAGAGACAGAGTGGCTTAGTGTTTAGAGTGGCTTAGTATTTAGAGACAGAGTGGCTTAGTGTTTAGAGACAGAGTGTCTTAGTGTTTAGAGACAGAGTGGCTTAGTGTTTAGAGACAGAGTGGCTTAGTGTTTAGAGACAGAGTGGCTTAGTGTTTAGAGACAGAGTGGCTTAGTGTTTAGGGACAGAGTGTCTTAGTTGTTAGGGACAGAGTGGCTTAGTATTTAGGGACAGAGTGGCTTAGTGTTTAGGGACAGAGTGGCTTAGTATTTAGAGACAGAGTGGCTTAGTGTTTAGAGACAGAGTGGCTTAGTGTTTAGAGACAGAGTGGCTTAGTGTTTAGAGACAGAGTGGCTTAGTGTTTAGAGACAGAGTGGCTTAGTGTTTAGAGACAGAGTGTCTTAGTGTTTAGAGACAGAGTGGCTTAGTGTTTAGAGACAGAGTGGCTTAGTGTTTAGAGACAGAGTGGCTTAGTGTTTAGAGACAGAGTGGCTTAGTGTTTAGAGACAGAGTGGCTTAGTGTTTAGAGACAGAGTGGCTTAGTGTTTAGAGACAGAGTGGCTTAGTGTTTAGAGACAGAGTGGCTTAGTGTTTAGAGACAGAGTGACTTAGTGTTTAGAGACAGAGTGGCTTAGTGTTTAGAGACAGAGTGGCTTAGTGTTTAGAGACAGAGTGTCTTAGTGTTTAGGGACAGAGTGTCTTAGTGTTTAGAGACAGAGTGACTTAGTGTTTAGAGACAGAGTGTCTTAGTGTTTAGAGACAGAGTGGCTTAGTGTTTAGAGACAGAGTGACTTAGTGTTTAGAGTGGCTTAGTGTTTAGGGACAGAGTGTCTTACTGTTTAGGGACAGAGTGGCTTAGTGTTTAGAGACAGAGTGACTTAGTGTTTAGAGACAGAGTGGCTTAGTGTTTAGGGACAGAGTGTCTTAGTGTTTAGGGACAGAGTGTCTTAGTGTTTAGAGACAGAGTGGCTTAGTGTTTAGAGACAGAGTGTCTTAGTGTTTAGAGACAGAGTGTCTTAGTGTTTAGGGACAGAGTGTCTTAGTGTTTAGAGACAGAGTGGCTTAGTGTTTAGAGACAGAGTGGCTTAGTGTTTAGGGACAGAGTGTCTTAGTGTTTAGGGACAGAGTGTCTTAGTGTTTAGGGACAGAGTGTCTTAGTGTTTAGAGACAGAGTGGCTTAGTGTTTAGAGACAGAGTGTCTTAGTGTTTAGAGACAGAGTGTCTTAGTGTTTAGAGTGGCTTAGTGTTTAGGGACAGAGTGTCTTACTGTTTAGGGACAGAGTGTCTTAGTGTTTAGGGACAGAGTGTCTTAGTGTTTAGGGACAGAGTGTCTTAGTGTTTAGAGACAGAGTGGCTTAGTGTTTAGAGACAGAGTGTCTTAGTGTTTAGAGACAGAGTGTCTTAGTGTTTAGAGTGGCTTAGTGTTTAGGGACAGAGTGTCTTACTGTTTAGGGACAGAGTGGCTTAGTGTTTAGAGACAGAGTGTCTTAGTGTTTAGAGACAGAGTGTCTTAGTGTTTAGGGACAGAGTGTCTTAGTGTTTAGAGACAGAGTGGCTTAGTGTTTAGAGACAGAGTGGCTTAGTGTTTAGGGACAGAGTGTCTTAGTGTTTAGGGACAGAGTGTCTTAGTGTTTAGAGACAGAGTGGCTTAGTGTTTAGAGACAGAGTGTCTTAGTGTTTAGAGACAGAGTGTCTTAGTGTTTAGAGACAGAGTGACTTAGTGTTTAGAGACAGAGTGTCTTAGTGTTTAGAGACAGAGTGGCTTAGTGTTTAGAGACAGAGTGTCTTAGTGTTTAGAGACAGAGTGGCTTAGTGTTTAGAGACAGAGTGGCTTAGTGTTTAGAGACAGAGTGGCTTAGTGTTTAGAGTGGCTTAGTATTTAGAGACAGAGTGGCTTAGTGTTTAGAGACAGAGTGTCTTAGTGTTTAGAGACAGAGTGGCTTAGTGTTTAGAGACAGAGTGGCTTAGTGTTTAGAGACAGAGTGGCTTAGTGTTTAGAGACAGAGTGGCTTAGTGTTTAGGGACAGAGTGTCTTAGTTGTTAGGGACAGAGTGGCTTAGTATTTAGGGACAGAGTGGCTTAGTGTTTAGGGACAGAGTGGCTTAGTATTTAGAGACAGAGTGGCTTAGTGTTTAGAGACAGAGTGGCTTAGTGTTTAGAGACAGAGTGGCTTAGTGTTTAGAGACAGAGTGGCTTAGTGTTTAGAGACAGAGTGGCTTAGTGTTTAGAGACAGAGTGTCTTAGTGTTTAGAGACAGAGTGGCTTAGTGTTTAGAGACAGAGTGGCTTAGTGTTTAGAGACAGAGTGGCTTAGTGTTTAGAGACAGAGTGGCTTAGTGTTTAGAGACAGAGTGGCTTAGTGTTTAGAGACAGAGTGGCTTAGTGTTTAGAGACAGAGTGGCTTAGTGTTTAGAGACAGAGTGGCTTAGTGTTTAGAGACAGAGTGACTTAGTGTTTAGAGACAGAGTGGCTTAGTGTTTAGAGACAGAGTGGCTTAGTGTTTAGAGACAGAGTGTCTTAGTGTTTAGGGACAGAGTGTCTTAGTGTTTAGAGACAGAGTGACTTAGTGTTTAGAGACAGAGTGTCTTAGTGTTTAGAGACAGAGTGGCTTAGTGTTTAGAGACAGAGTGACTTAGTGTTTAGAGTGGCTTAGTGTTTAGGGACAGAGTGTCTTACTGTTTAGGGACAGAGTGGCTTAGTGTTTAGAGACAGAGTGACTTAGTGTTTAGAGACAGAGTGGCTTAGTGTTTAGGGACAGAGTGTCTTAGTGTTTAGGGACAGAGTGTCTTAGTGTTTAGAGACAGAGTGGCTTAGTGTTTAGAGACAGAGTGTCTTAGTGTTTAGAGACAGAGTGTCTTAGTGTTTAGGGACAGAGTGTCTTAGTGTTTAGAGACAGAGTGGCTTAGTGTTTAGAGACAGAGTGGCTTAGTGTTTAGGGACAGAGTGTCTTAGTGTTTAGGGACAGAGTGTCTTAGTGTTTAGGGACAGAGTGTCTTAGTGTTTAGAGACAGAGTGGCTTAGTGTTTAGAGACAGAGTGTCTTAGTGTTTAGAGACAGAGTGTCTTAGTGTTTAGAGTGGCTTAGTGTTTAGGGACAGAGTGTCTTACTGTTTAGGGACAGAGTGTCTTAGTGTTTAGGGACAGAGTGGCTTAGTATTTAGAGACAGAGTGGCTTAGTGTTTAGAGACAGAGTGGCTTAGTGTTTAGAGACAGAGTGGCTTAGTGTTTAGAGACAGAGTGGCTTAGTGTTTAGAGACAGAGTGACTTAGTGTTTAGAGACAGAGTGGCTCAGTGTTTAGAGACAGAGTGGCTTAGTGTTTAGAGACAGAGTGTCTTAGTGTTTAGAGACAGAGTGGCTTAGTGTTTAGAGACAGAGTGACTTAGTGTTTAGAGACAGAGTATCTTAGTGTTTAGAGACAGAGTGGCTTAGTGTTTAGAGACAGAGTGGCTTAGTGTTTAGAGACAGAGTGGCTTAGTGTTTAGAGACAGAGTGTCTTAGTGTTTAGGGACAGAGTGTCTTAGTGTTTAGAGACAGAGTGGCTTAGTGTTTAGAGACAGAGTGGCTTAGTGTTTAGAGACAGAGTGGCTTAGTGTTTAGAGACAGAGTGACTTAGTGTTTAGAGACAGAGTATCTTAGTGTTTAGAGACAGAGTGGCTTAGTGTTTAGAGACAGAGTGGCTTAGTGTTTAGGGACAGAGTGTCTTAGTGTTTAGGGACAGAGTGTCTTAGTGTTTAGAGACAGAGTGGCTTAGTGTTTAGAGACAGAGTGTCTTAGTGTTTAGAGTGGCTTAGTGTTTAGGGACAGAGTGTCTTACTGTTTAGGGACAGAGTGGCTTAGTGTTTAGAGACAGAGTGACTTAGTGTTTAGAGACAGAGTGGCTTAGTGTTTAGAGACAGAGTGACTTAGTGTTTAGAGACAGAGTGTCTTAGTGTTTAGAGACAGAGTGTCTTACTGTTTAGAGACAGAGTGTCTTAGTGTTTAGAGACAGAGTGTCTTAGTGTTTAGAGACAGAGTGGCTTAGTGTTTAGAGACAGAGTGTCTTAGTGTTTAGAGACAGAGTGGCTTAGTGTTTAGAGACAGAGTGGCTTAGTGTTTAGAGACAGAGTGTCTTAGTGTTTAGAGACAGAGTGGCTTAGTGTTTAGAGTGGCTTAGTGTTTAGAGACAGAGTGACTTAGTGTTTAGAGACAGAGTGGCTTAGTGTTTAGAGACAGAGTGGCTTAGTGTTTAGAGACAGAGTGGCTTAGTGTTTAGGGACAGAGTGGCTTAGTGTTTAGAGACAGAGTGTCTTAGTGTTTAGAGACAGAGTGGCTTAGTGTTTAGAGACAGAGTGACTTAGTGTTTAGAGACAGAGTGGCTTAGTGTTTAGAGACAGAGTGACTTAGTGTTTAGAGACAGAGTGGCTTAGTGTTTAGAGACAGAGTGGCTTAGTGTTTAGAGACAGAGTGTCTTAGTGTTTAGAGACAGAGTGTCTTAGTGTTTAGAGACAGAGTGACTTAGTGTTTAGAGACAGAGTGGCTTAGTGTTTAGAGTGGCTTAGTGTTTAGAGACAGAGTGACTTAGTGTTTAGAGACAGAGTGGCTTAGTGTTTAGAGACAGAGTGGCTTAGTGTTTAGAGACAGAGTGACTTAGTGTTTAGAGACAGAGTGTCTTAGTGTTTAGAGACAGAGTGGCTTAGTGTTTAGAGACAGAGTGTCTTAGTGTTTAGAGACAGAGTGGCTTAGTGTTTAGAGACAGAGTGGCTTAGTGTTTAGAGACAGAGTGTCTTAGTGTTTAGAGACAGAGTGGCGTAGTGTTTAGAGTGGCTTAGTGTTTAGAGACAGAGTGACTTAGTGTTTAGAGACAGAGTGGCTTAGTGTTTAGAGACAGAGTGGCTTAGTGTTTAGAGACAGAGTGGCTTAGTGTTTAGAGACAGAGTGGCTTAGTGTTTAGAGACAGAGTGGCTTAGTGTTTAGAGACAGAGTGGCTTAGTGTTTAGAGACAGAGTGGCTTAGTGTTTAGGGACAGAGTGACTTAGTGTTTAGAGACAGAGTGTCTTAGTGTTTAGAGACAGAGTGGCTTAGTGTTTAGAGACAGAGTGGCTTAGTGTTTAGAGACAGAGTGACTTAGTGTTTAGAGACAGAGTGTCTTAGTGTTTAGAGACAGAGTGGCTTAGTGTTTAGAGACAGAGTGGCTTAGTGTTTAGAGACAAGTTCAAGTTCTTTAATAGTTGTCATACAGAAGTACAGAATACTTTCATACAAAATGCTTCTTACTGTTACGCTCCAGAGACTGTGCTAGACAAGATAGTATCAAATAACATAATAACATAATATAGCATGAATTTAGAAGAAGAAAATGAGGTCACAGTGTTCGGTATAGACATATGTACAATGTTCTGAGTTACCATATAATATACAATACACAATACTATGCAGTGTACTAATGTACAGTACTATCTAGTGCAAAGCAGAAATGGGATGAGGTACAATTTTAGGTACAATTTACAGTAAGGTGTACGAGTTGTAGTGCAATCCTTCATCCATAAATATAAAGTGTGGGGAGTGGGTGCTACAGTGTGTTTGTTTAAAGTGGGTGTGTGCTATAAAGTGTGTGGAGTGGGTGCTACAGTGTGTTTGTTTAAAGTGGGTGTGTGCGTGTGGATGTGTGTGCTATGTGCGTTTGGTGGTTGTTGTTGTGTAGTGTTCATTCATTGTTCGTTTAGCAGCCTGATGGCCTGGGGATAGAAGCTACTTCTGAGTCTTTCTGTGCTCGCCTTGAGACTCCTGTATCGCTTGCCTGACCGCAGCAGTTCGAAGAGGCAGTTGTTCGGGTGACTGGAGTCTTTAATGATTCTCTTAGCCTTGCCCTTGCAACGCTTGTAGTAAATGTTCTGGAGGGTGGGGAGCCCCCCTCCAATTGTGCGTTCGGCTGAACGTGTCACTCTTTGTAGTCTGCTTTGGTCTTTTGCAGTGCTATTCCCAAACCAGGAGGTGATGTTGCCGGTCAAGATGCTCTCTATTGTACATGAGTAGAAGTTCTTAAGGATCTTCTGGCTGACTTGGAACTTCCTTAGGCGCCTGAGGAAGTAGAGGCGTTGTCGTGCCTTCTTCACCACACTGTTAATGTGTGTGGTCCATGTCAAGTCCTCGGATATGTAGGCTCCGAGGTACTTGAAGCTGTTGACTCTCTCAACCGGTGCCCCGTCGATGCTGAGGGGGCTGTAGTCCTTGACCCCCCGACCCCCGACCACTAAGAGTGGCTTAGTGTTTAGGGACAGAGTGGCTTAGTGTTTAGAGACAGAGTGGCTTAGTGTTTAGAGACAGAGTGGCTTAGTGTTTAGAGACAGAGTGGCTTAGTGTTTAGAGACAGAGTGTCTTAGTGTTTAGAGACAGAGTGGCTTAGTGTTTAGGGACAGAGTGACTTAGTGTTTAGAGACAGAGTGGCTTAGTGTTTAGAGTGGCTTAGTGTTTAGGTCAGAGTGGCTCAGTGTTTAGGGCACCATACTGACCACTTCAAGGCCATTCAAATGATGCTTACAATCTAACTGTGTTTTGTCCTATTTTCTGCCCCTGCTGTGTGTGTGTGTGTGTGTGTGTGTGTGTGTGTGTGTGTGTGTGTGTGTGTGTGTGTGTGTGTGTGTGTGTGTGTGTGTGTGTGTGTGTGTGTGTGTGTGCGTCCTGTAGGTCTGAAGCCTCGACCTCGTCCCTGGACCCCCCAAAGCATCTTTCTCAGGAGGAAGAAGACACTGCCAAGATGTTCAGCACTAAAAGGTCAGCACAGTTAGTACTTCTCATCTATTTCTGTCCTCTCAGGAGGTCAGGAAACAACGACAGCAAATCTGAGGGACTTCAAAATGGCTTCTGTTGATTGGTTGAACGGTTGACATTTCCAGACATTTTCCGGAGACTTTGGTTTTGGAAAAGACACCGATGTACAGAGAGGTGGATTTGAGTATATAATATTATGTAATGTTTTTTTTATGTGTAGGATTTTAAAGGTCCAATGTTTGTTAACCTTTATTTACCCAGGGTAGGTTTGCTGAGCACAGATGCTCTTTTTCAGGAACGCCCTGCTTCACATTCACACAGTTTCATTCACACCTGGGAGCTGCCCAGTACAACCACAGTCTGACACCATTGGCCACTGAGCAACTCCACTGGAGCCGTTGGGGGTTAAGTGCCTTGCTCAAGGGCACTTCAGCGATTTTTTTCCCCTGTAGGTCCCGGGGATCGAACCGGCGACCTTCCGGTCACAAACCCGCTTCTCTAACCTTTAGGCCACCGCTGCCCCGAATGTGTGATTTTTTAAACCCATGTACATGTTTAACATGCCTGTTTACACTGTTGGACTTGTTGACGATCCTTTTCCAACCTTCATAATTCATCACAAGTCAAAACCCACAAATACATGTAGACTTGTGTGCAATCACACACACACACACACACACACACACACACACACACACACACACACACACACACACACACACACACACACACACACACACACACACACACACACACACACACACACACACACACACACACACACACACAAATACACACACAAATACATGTAGACTTGTGTGCAATCACACACACACACACACACACAAATACATGTAGACGTGTGTGCAATCACATCCATATATACACACACACACACACACACACACACACACACACACACACACACACACACACACAAATACATGTAGATTTGTGTGCAATCACACACATATATACACACACACACACACAAATACATGTAGATTTGTGTGCAATCACACACACACGTATACAGACACACACACATATATACACACACACACACACACACACAAATACACACACAAATACATGTAGACTTGTGTGCAATCACACACACACACACACACACACACACACACAAATACACACACAAATACACACACAAATACATGTAGACTTGTGTGCAATCACACACACACACACACAAATACATGTAGACGTGTGTGCAATCACACACATATATACACACACACACACACACACAAATACATGTAGATTTGTGTGCAATCACACACACGTATACAGACACACACACACACACACACACAAATACACACACAAATACATGTAGACTTGTGTGCAATCACACACACACACACACACACACACACACACACAAATACATGTAGACGTGTGTGCAATCACACACATATATACACACACACACACACACACACAAAAATACATGTAGATTTGTGTGCAATCACACACACGTATACAGACACACACACACACACACACACACACACACACACACACACACACACAAATACATGTAGACTTGTGTGCAATCACACACATACAGACACACACACACAAATACGTGTAGACTTGTGTGCAATCATACAGACAGACACACACAAACACACACACACAAATACATAGACTTGTGTGCAATCACACAGACACACACACACACAAATACATGTAGACTTGTGTGCAATCACACACACACACACACACACACACACACACACACACACACACACACACACACACACACACACACACACACACACACAAATACATTTAGACTTGTGTGCAATCACACACACACATAGACACACACATGCACACACACAAATAAATTGACTTGTGTGCAATCACACACATACATACATGCATGCACACAAACATTTATATAGACTTGTGTACAATCACACACACATACTGTACACACACACAGACATGCACTCACACACAAATACATATAGACTTGTGTTTAATCATACACACACACAAATACATATAGACTTGTGTGCAATCACACACACACACACACACACACACACACACACACACACACACACACACACACACACACACACACACACACACACACACACACACAGACACACACACACACACACACAGACACACACACACACACACACACACACACAGACACATAGGAATACATGTGTATCTATAACTAAGCCCCTAGGGTCACAGGAAACATTAGTATTGGTAGCAGCAGAACCCACAGCCAGATTAATATTCAGCTCCAACACACGCCCTGCTTCCCCGGCGACTCCAGAGGACTCACTGCTGTGCAGGTAAGACATCGATTGTTCCTCCAGCAAAGGTCACTGTACGTTCCATCTTCATACAGTAGTCAACGGCTGTGTCTTTGTCCTGGGAATATATCTTCTAGTACTGAGTCAGGGGACATGTACTGGGGAGATACACTCTTAAAAAAGACATGTTGAAATAACACAGTCTGTCCAATACCGGATTTCTGGGGCAGATACCAATATTTTGGGGGTAAAAAATGAAAGTAAAAACTTAAAATCTGCAAGCACTCTACGGACCTTTAAGGCCATGCTCAAAACCCACCTTTTCGCCATAAACAATCCATGAGCTAGTTTTGTATTGTAGTATGACTGGTGTATTATGTCTGTCCGTTCTCTATCTGCTTGGTGGGCCTGTATGTATTTTTTTTGTTTTCGTATTGTTTCTGTCTTTTTAGTTTGTCTTTCTTTCCCGGGATGCCGATCCCATCACACATAATAATAGTAAAAGACAATACGAAGGTTAGTCGTTTTAAAATTTTTTGATTTCAGATTGATGAGGTGTGTTTTTAGTCGATGATGGAAGTTCATTCCACCATCGTGGAGCGAGGACCAGGAATAGCCTGCTTGGCTTTCATGACCCCCCAGGAACTTCAAAGTTTGAACCGGTCTATAAACACGTGCTCCGGTGCTTAACTTCAGACCAAGACTCCCCCGAGACCAGACCGTGCTTTCCTTTCCGTGAGCCGGGTTGAGTCTGTGAAGCGTCTCCCTTTAATATACTGTACAATCTGACAGAATGGCACCTGTACACAGCAGCACGTTACAGTGAGTATACGAGACCATAATGCGGCAGGGAAGCCTTCCGCTAACGTGTGATAGTGGGGGTCTGAGCTGGCGTCAGGGAGGTGCAGACATCAACACGTGCACGTCGTACGGTACGGTGTAATCATCGTGAGACGGGCGAGGATATGATTGAACCGCGCTCACGCTCCGTCTTCGCTGCCTCAGCACTTCCAGGGACACGGATACGCACAAAAAAAACGCTGCTATAAGCTGCCATCTTGAAATTCAAAGATACAGTACCAAACACTCATTCAGGTTTTTTTCTTTTTTGCTGAATATGAAACAAAGCGTTTCCCTCCCTGCTAAACTGCTGAGCGAGACAAAAAAAAAAGGGGTGGAATGTGTTTATCTGTCAAAGCCTGCTCTGGATCTGGTTCCGTTTCATATTAGTACCACTCCCACCCACCCCCCCCCTTAAGTCACCACCAAGCGACACCATCTGCATACATAGCGCTACTGTAATTAAAAGTCTTTCATTAAACTTTAATCAGTCCAGAGTCTTGACATAGTACTTTACTAGGGATGTCCGATATTATCGGCCTACCGATATTATGGGCCGATATTGGCATTAAAATGTGATATTGGAAAATATCGGTAGGCCCTATCGGTTTGCAAAAAAATTATTATTATTTTTATTTAAATTCTTTACATTTCTATAACCTTTATTTACCCAGGCAAGCAAGTAAGAACAAATTCTGATTTTATTTATTGTCAAAAGTATGCATCATGTTGTGTTAATTCCACAACAAGAGATATGTAATCTCTTGAAATTATTCAGTTTTTTGGGGCGGGAAACCCTGCATATATCGGTATCGGTTGATATCGGTATCGGAAATTAAGAGTTGGACAATATCGGTATATCGGTATCGGTAAAAAAGCCAATATCGAGCATCCCTAGTCCAGAGTCTTGACATAGTACTTTACCTTTAGTTTTACTGGAGTGGATGGAGTCTGGAACGCCAGTGGAGACAATAAATCCAAAGCTTTTCTCTCGCCTCTCACTTCGTTTAGTACAACTCTCCTCCAGGACTGTTTTACTGTTATGGACGAGCGGAGAGCCCTGCGTGTCCACCGCTCAATAGTTTGTTTTCACACTATGTGTTCATTAGTGGGCAACCGGAGCGCCGTTCAAATAGAATCCTTCATTCCGGACGAGATGGTTTATGACGCGGTGCGTTGCGGACCCCAGTTTGGGCATCTCATTCAAACTTTGCCCTGATGTGATGTGATGTATGGGGGGGGGGGGGCGTAATTCTCTTCAGGGTTTTATGTGATTTATATAAATTTTCTGGACAGAGATGAACTGTCCTAATGAGGCCTTGCAGTGTTTAGACGCCTGACAGTGAGGGGGGAGTGAGGGGGGAGTGTCTGCACAGTGAGGGGGGAGTGAGGGGGGAGTGTCTGCACAGTGAGGGGGGAGTGTCTGCACAGTGAGGGGGGAGTGTCTGCACAGTGAGGGGGGAGTGTCTGCACAGTGAGGGGGGAGTGAGGGGGGAGTGTCTGCACAGTGAGGGGGGAGTGAGGGGGGAGTGTCTGCACAGTGAGGGGGGAGTGAGGGGGGAGTGTCTGCACAGTGAGGGGGGAGTGTCTGCACAGTGAGGGGGGAGTGAGGGGGGAGTGTCTGCACAGTGAGGGGGGAGTGTCTGCACAGTGAGGGGGGAGTGTCTGCACAGTGAGGGGGGAGTGAGGGGGGAGTGTCTGCACAGTGAGGGGGGAGTGTCTGCACAGTGAGGGGGGAGTGAGGGGGGAGTGTCTGCACAGTGAGGGGGGAGTGTCTACACAGTGAGGGGGGAGTGTCTGCACAGTGAGGGGGGAGTGTCTGCACAGTGAGGGGGGAGTGTCTGCACAGTGAGGGGGGAGTGTCTGCACAGTGAGGGGGGAGTGTCTGCACAGTGAGGGGGGAGGTGAGGGGGGAGTGTCTGCACAGTGAGGGGGGAGTGTCTGCACAGTGATGGGGGAGTGTCTGCACAGTGAGGGGGGAGTGTCTGCACAGTGAGGGGGGAGTGTCTGCACAGTGAGGGGGGAGTGTCTGCACAGTGATGGGGGAGTGTCTGCACAGTGAGGGGGGAGTGTCTGCACAGTGAGGGGGGAGTGTCTGCACAGTGAGGGGGGAGTGTCTGCACAGTGAGGGGGGAGTGTCTGCACAGTGAGGGGGGAGTGAGGGGGGAGTGTCTGCACAGTGAGGGGGGAGTGTCTGCACAGTGAGGGGGGAGTGTCTGCACAGTGAGGGGGGAGTGTCTGCACAGTGAGGGGAGGAGTCTTCTTGTCGTGTCCATATACAAAGCTATTCAGCTTATGCAACGTTCAGCTAGTGCTTGGTACATTGCTGTCCCGTGATGTTGTAGAGTTAGACAGACTCCTAGACAGTGGCTCAGGAGGTAGAGCGGTCGTCTGGTAATCAGAAGGTTAGGGTTGGACAGTGGCTCAGGAGGTAGAGCGGTCGTCTGGTAATCAGAAGGTTAGGGTGTACTTTAGTTAGTCACAGAAGTATACTTGTTTTGACCTCAACCACAACAACCGCAGGCCTTCTCAGCAGCACTTTCCCGCCGTGTTATTCAGACGTCATCCACTTTCACCCAAAACCCTCCCGATCTCCTCCTCCTCCTCCTCCTCCACCGCCATGCGCAACACATCTCCGATCTCGGCCTCCTCAGGTTTTCACTCCACGTCGCCGGGAGCTCAGAGACAGCGTGTCCCCCGGGGCTCAGAGACAGCGTGTCCCCCGGGGCTCAGAGACAGCGTGTCCCCCGGGGCTCAGAGACAGGGTGTCCCCTGGGGCTCAGAGACAGCGTGTCCCCCGGGGCTCAGAGACAGCGTGTCCCCCGGGGCTCAGAGACAGCGTGTCCCCCGGGGCTCAGAGACAGCGTGTCCCCCGGAGCTCAGAGACAGCGTGTCCCCCGGGGCTCAGAGACAGCGTGTCGCCCGGGGCTTCGGAGGTGTCCGCCGGTTTCCTGGACGACGAACGTCACACAAGGAGGAGGGAGTTTGTTTGGCGTCATCTCCGGAACCGTCGTCTGTCTCGGTTCATCAGCGTCGTCGACCGAGTTCCTCCCAGCGGTTCTCTGGAAGGCGTCGGAGACGGGAACAGGAAGTGAACCGCCGCCACGGGACGGCTTCCTCCTCGTCCGCCTGACAGAGACCGTGGAGAGAGACGGCGTGAGGCGGGCTGGGGCCCACGCCAGTACGTGCTTTCAGTGGGGGCAGCTGTGATGAGATTACCACAATATGAGTCGCACTCATTAGCCGAGCGCGGCGGCCCCCCAGACGAGGGCTTCAGCCAAATCTCTCCACCGCCTGCCTCCCCCACGTTCAGACCGACAGGCTGAGCGGTCGGCTATCGCAGGCCGTAAAATACACTGACTGCCCCGCGGCGTGGGATGGCCCGTTATAATGATGCATGGTGGAAATGTACCGTCCTCGAGCGGCGCATCGCCCCCTCCTCGGTCCTGCCGCATGACTCATCACAGATAACGATAGTATGAGAGAAAGTATAACAGCCTGGTTATCGGCTCACTCGCGGCGGCGCGGATAGACAACTCTACGACACGCTTCACCTTGGCACGGTGACACAGAAAATGTGTTGTCGCCCCCCCCCCCCCCCCCCCCCCCCTTGTACCGTAATCAATATGTCACGGCGTCATGGCGACGGCCGAGAAATGCCACGATATAGAGATTATAATCGTAACAACATAACAGATTCAACGTTGACCCCCGACTGATCCTGACCTTCATTAGTAGTAATTACCATTTAGATACCTGACAGTTTGAACCACGGGGCTGTCGATTGACATCAAGGGGGCCTCGCACTTGATTACTTATGTATGCAGAGGCGAGGGAGGAGCGACGGCCCCCCGGGGAGCGGGGTGCATGCTGGGATGTGTTAACCCCACGCAAAGGCCCGCTGATCCAATCACGATGAACAGACTGCATCCTCACGGCTCACAGGCACGGCGCTCTCCTCCGCCCGACCTTGAGGAGGCCAGGCAACGGTGTGGCTGTCGCTCCGCGGCACAGGGAGGCACCAGACCCACCATTAGTGGAGGTTCAGAAGACGCTATTAGCCATCCATGTAGTTAAACCTGCATATAGTATGTATATATGCAGTATAGTATGTTATGACCCCTCTGCACCTTGTGTATACTGTTTACTTTTACTCATGGTATATATTCAGAATAAATTGCCTATATTAATGTAATGTATATTATGACCAGTTGATTACTGTTTCATGGTTTTCTCATATCTTATATTCAGATCATTTCTTTTTTCTTTCTTTTTTTTTGATCCACTTTTTCTCCCCCCGTTTTTCTATTTTTCTCTCATCCCAATTTGGTATTATCCAATTCTCCCCTCCCCTGTCTTGAACGTTGCTAGACTATGCCTCCCACTGGTTGGCTGTAGTGAGGACAGAAGCCTTGCATCACGTGTCCCCTCCGGTACACGAGGAGGCAGCCTGTCGCATCTTTTCACCGCAGCAGCTCGAACTCTCAGTGGCGAGGAGTAACGCGTGGGAGGCTCACGCTGCCCCCGCTACTTCCTGCTTCCGCCGCACCGGCGTCACCAAACCGACCTGTAGGAGTGGCTGTCCACAACGTTCAATCCTCACCCACCGGCTTTCCCACCCTCTAACACTTGCCAATTGTGTTAGTATGAACGACCGGCCAGCCGGTAGCAACGGCGAGAGCTGGGCTCGAACCCAGCGTCTCCTGCGTTAGTGGCGAGCGCCTTGCCCACTGCGCCAATCAGCCGCCCTCTTTTCTCTTTCTTAAAATGTATGTCTTTCAACTATTACGTTGCCCACACCTGTACCCCCCCTCCCCCATCCTGCTATGACACACACATTTCCCCCAAGGGGATTAAAAAAGGGATATCTTATCTTATTTAAGATGCAGAGAGCATAACATCCATGTTTGTTTGAAAACCAGTGCTTGGAATGACTCCTATATTTATATTAGTTATCTGAAGGAGTCCCTACCAGAGTATATTTATTTATATTAGTTGTCTGAATGAGTGCCTACCAGAGTATATTTATATTAGTTATCTGAAGGAGTCCCTACCAGAGTATATTTATTTATATTAGTTGTCTGAATGAGTGCCTACCAGAGTATATTTATATTAGTTGTCTGAAGGAGTCCCTACCAGAGTATATTTATATTAGTTGTCTGAATGAGTCCCTACCAGAGTATATTTATTTATATTAGTTGTCTGAATGAGTCCCTACCAGAGTATATTTATATTAGTTGTCTGAATGAGTGCCTACCAGAGTATATTTATATTAGTTGTCTGAATGAGTGCCTACCAGAGTATATTTATATTAGTTGTCTGAAGGAGTCCCTACCAGAGTATATTTATATTAGTTGTCTGAATGAGTGCCTACCAGAGTATATTTATATTAGTTGTCTGAATGAGTGCCTACCAGAGTATATTTATATTAGTTGTCTGAATGAGTGCCTACCAGAGTATATTTATATTAGTTGTCTGAATGAGTGCCTACCAGAGTATATTTATATTAGTTGTCTGAATGAGTGCCTACCAGAGTATATTTATATTAGTTGTCTGAATGAGTCCCTACCAGAGTATATTTATTTATATTAGTTGTCTGAATGAGTGCCTACCAGAGTATATTTATATTAGTTGTCTGAATGAGTGCCTACCAGAGTATATTTATATTAGTTGTCTGAATGAGTGCCTACCAGAGTATATTTATATTAGTTGTCTGAAGGAGTCCCTACCAGAGTATATTTATATTAGTTGTCTGAATGAGTGCCTACCAGAGTATATTTATATTAGTTGTCTGAAGGAGTCCCTACCAGAGTATATTTATATTAGTTGTCTGAATGAGTGCCTACCAGAGTATATTTATATTAGTTGTCTGAATGAGTGCCTACCAGAGTATATTTATATTAGTTGTCTGAATGAGTCCCTACCAGAGTATATTTATATTAGTTGTCTGAATGAGTCCCTACCAGAGTATATTTATATTAGTTGTCTGAAGGAGTCCCTACCAGAGTATATTTATATTAGTTGTCTGAATGAGTGCCTACCAGAGTATATTTATATTAGTTGTCTGAAGGAGTGCCTACCAGAGTATATTTATATTAGTTGTCTGAATGAGTGCCTACCAGAGTATATTTATATTAGTTGTCTGAATGAGTGCCTACCAGAGTACATATTAGCTGTCAGCCTGGAGTGAATGGCAGGAGGACAGTGACAGTAGGTCCCCACAGTGACTGCATCTCATGCAGCGGGAGGCGGGCGTGTCCCAGGGGGGACATAGGAAGAAGACAGCATCAGTAATAGAGCCAGAGGAGCTAAAGTCTGCAGGAAAGTGATGAGGGAAGGACTTTCTGACACTGTGTGGTGCGTCAGGGGACGCGTTCATTCTGCAGCGTCGCAGGCTGAGGAGCAAAGCAGATGAGTAAGGGAGACTGTCTGCCTGTCTGTGACTTCCCCCATTCTGCGTGTGACTTCCCCCATGTCTGCGTGTGACTTCCCCCATTCACTCTGCGTGTGCCTTCCCCCATTCTGCGTGTGACTTCCCCCATTCTGCGTGTGACTTCCCCCATTCTGCGTGTAACTTCCTGCATGTGACTTCCCCCATTCTGCGTGTGACTTCCCCCACATTCTGCGTGTAACTTCCCCCATTCTGCGTGTGACTTCCTCCATGTATGCGAGTGGCTTCCCCCACTCTTCAGAAGATACACGTTTGCTCCTTGGTATGATAGAAAAGTCTTAAAGGGGAAAAAAACAATGCTGATTTATTTAGCAAATTATCTCACACACATCCCGAAACTGCAAAGAGTTTTGTACACATTAGTTCGACAGTTATTTACTCATAGAATTACTGAGTTTCAAAATGTACGATCCCGACATTCAATAACTGTCAAACGAAATGAATGTGTGCAAAACTGTATGCGAGATTTTGTGCAAAATAAATCAGCATTGTTTGTTTTTTTATGGTGACTCGCTGCGTTCCAACACGTGCCGTTTCAGTAGCAGCATTCCCAGCATTCCCATGTCCTCAGCAGCATTCTCATGTCCTCATCCCGTGGGCGAACATGGAAGTTGTCATGTAACGTTATCACAGATATCTCCGTATCTGTGTAGCGGCACAAGCCGGCTGCCCTGCACGACGACGGGCCACGTGAAGAGCACTGCTCGCTCTCATTGATTGACTACAGTAGGTTTTGACCGACTCATCCATTTCATTGATCTTCGCAGGCTATTAACAGACAGGCTGTGGATCCTGTGCTGGGATGAAAGGACAGGTGATCGATGATCGGTGGTCGGAGATAAATCAAGACGGTTGTCTGCCGTCTGCGTTCTCACCACTGGACCACCGGCAGAGAGCAATCTCAGTGCTGCCGAGTCCGTTTAGAACGTCTCCTCAGCAGGCAACATGCTCGCAGTTGTATAATCAATCATCACTTGCGACTGCGAGGACACGTGTTCTACTGTCTTTAATCGTAGAATCTGTACCGGCCTCACGGCAAAAGAGCTCTGCTTGGTATTGTAATTTGTTTACATGTTCTGTTTTGGTCTGATGTGTGGGTTGGAGTTGAGTGGGGATAGAGGGGGGGGGGGGGGGGGACAGAACAAAGTGCAATACCTAGCAGGGCTATTTTGCCTAGAGGTCACTGTTTGATGGCCTCACTGATTCGACCTTTAACTGTGAATGTATACAACATTGAGACTTAACTGTGTTTACAACAATATGCAGATTTCTTTAATTAATTTTTTTTACCTTTATTTAACCAGGAAGTCCCTTGAGATTAACAGATTAACAGATGCAACATCTATTTTCTTCAAGGAAGACCTGGCCAAGATTGCACAACATTACAAGGTTACAAAATAGAGCATGTTAAAAACAGACAAGGTATACAACCGATACATCACACGAGATACAGCTTATGAATAGCAATTGCACTCTTCAGTCACACACCGTGTTTTACCAGAGCTTTGAACTCTCCCTGGGAGACAACCTCATTAAGCTGTAGTGTCTTCTGAAGGTTATTCCATGACCAGGGCGCAGAATAGGAGAAAGCTGCTCTGACCAGGTGCTCAGCAAATCCTGGGTACCTGGTAGAGCAGCCATCTCATGGAGCGGACATTACGACAGCTGGTGGTGAGTGACAGGAGATTACACAGATATACAGGGAGTTAACCCAGTATGTATAAAACTGTATAAAGATAAACCAATGCTGCCGTCTTCTTAGGCTTAACCCTTTCACTACCACACTAAAAAAAGGGTTCAGGCTTTCACTACCACACTGCAAAAGGTTAACCCATTTCACTACCACAAGTCCATGATTGAATGAGCTACAGTGATGCCACAGATTACTTGTAAAAGTAATCTGATTACTGATTACTGATTACTCCTTTAAAAAGTAATCTAAGTTACTTTACTGATTACTTGATTATCAGAGTAACTTAGTTACTTTGAAAGTAACTAGGTTACGAAGTCGTCGTCGTTCCCCCAACAGTTTTTTTTAAACGCTTTATTGAAAGTGCATAAATTGTTTTTAACTTGTTTCTCTGCACATAACGTAAATTGTTAAACTAGTGCTTCAGCTTCTGTACCATCAAGTATGGTAAAGCAACAGTCTATGATGCTCACAGCATTAGAGCAGCCAGCCAGTGGTTTTACAAAACCAGTGTATCACATCTAACAAATGCAGGCTGAACTATTCAATTATATCAACTGTAACTATTAAATTGTTTTTATAAATGTCTCTCTATAAACATACAATCAGTCTCTCTTTAACATGTAAATTAACTGTAAATCTGGCAAATAAGAGCTTTTGCTCTGCCACCATCAACCCTCCTGTACCTAGTCGAAGCGTCGGCTAGTGTTGTTATTCCAGATGCTTTCAATGCAATTGGATGTGCTGTTTTTAGCGGTAGACAGTATTTTGTTTCCTATCCCTATTGGGGTGGAATTCTGAACAGAAAGTCATCTTGCGGTTTCACTTTTAATTTTGCCAAGCGTTTTGGGGTGGAATTTTCCGACGACGGAGCCCTGCTGTCACACGATTGGCGCATATGTCACATGACGTGCTGTGAAGACCCGCCCTACTCTGCCTCTGATTCGCAGACTGTGGATGGGGAATGTGATTGGACTAAAGCAGAGTCACTCACAGACAGAGAGTCCAGTCACGCCGCGGAACACATTCTTGTATTTAACCCTTTCACTGCCACACCACGTCACTCCCAAATAAGAAAAATAGCTCAAAATGTATTTTTGACTGTCGAATACGAAATAAAATACTGCATTCCGCCTGCATTATGAATTTATGATGAGATAGTAACGAAATAGTAACGCACAGCCATTTGGACAAGTAACTGCAATCAGATTACTGGCTTTTAAAGATTAACGCGTTAGATTACTATTTTCGGGGAAAAGTAATCAGATTACAATAACGCGTTACTTAGTAACGCGTTACTGGCATCACTGATGAGCTAACATGATTATCCATATGACCATATCTAAGCGGATATTGTGATATACTGTATATATCGAGCTTCTAGAAATGTGTGGAATAAAAGTATTGTTTCACCCCCAAAATAATTATTGATTTATCATTTAAAAAATGTTTGCGGGTCAAACATGTATGTTGTTGTTTACATGTTGCATGCATGTCTCCCCTCCCCACGTCCCACCTCCCCACATGGGATGCACCTGATCCATGGTGAACTCTTGGTTTCATGGACTTGTTTTTAGATTTTGGAGAGAGTTGTTCATGTTCACTAATATTTTTGGACTGTCTTAGACCAGAGGAAAAATAACATGTATGAATTCTTAAATTGGATGCAATTCCCCCTTTTAACTTACAGCATGCAAACTGAATGGGAACGGAGGCTCAAATTAGTTTTCCTTTGCTTTGATGACAGAACGATTCCAAGAAACGCTTGCGTCATTTTTCTTTTAATTGTGCGTTAATTATCGTATCATCTGCAAAAGGCTTCATCTCCTGCTACACAGATGCAAGTGAATTACAATGTCCCCCACATGAGAGTATTGTTTGTACAGCACATGAAGCTGTTACATACACACACGCACACGCGGGTCCCTGAGCAGTAGAAATGAGTCGCCCCGCGTGTCGGATCAATACGACGGGGGGTTGAATGTCACGCCGGTGTTTTCACCGAGACCCGCGCTGTTGAAAGCGAGCCCGCCGTCCGCGGCCACCAGCTAATGAAATTTTGATGCAGCCGTATTTAGAACTATATTTTACAGGATTACTTTCCCATCTCCCTTCCCGACTTCAAAGGCAATCTCTCACCACTGCTGGGGGTGCAGTGAGATCGGTTTCATACTCCCAGAATTGCTGGAATCCATAAAAAAAAATGTGCTCCTGTTTTTTCTTTTTTTTTTCTTTCTTTCATCACTCAGAGCCTTTTAACTGAGCGGTTCTAATCTCACGTCCTCTATTTCCCCTCTCTTGCCCTTCCCACCCTACTTTCAAATGCTGTTAATCTATGAGGTCAGGTATGTAATGAATTTTTGTCCTGCGTCCTCCTCGGTTAGATTAGTTCTATTGGATTCTATAGGAATACGACTGAAAGGACACATACAAGCCTCCCATTTAGAAACGGCTCTATACCACTTTATAAACATTAACTTTGCTTCTCTGCTACTTATGTACTTGGTGAGTTCGAGCAGGGACCGATCCCACTGTTTCACCGTTGACACCGAAGATACTAAACTTCCAGTATCAGCCGATACCAAGTAGCGATTCCATTCATCGCTTTTACTGAACAGAATTACGTAACTTGGACAAAAATTTGATATGCGTAACCACATGTTCTCTATTGGAGAGATCTAACATGCTACTTACTGTGTGTTACAACTGCAGCAACCCAACTCACTTCGCGTTTTATTTCTATGTTACACGTTTCTTCAGATCTGAGAGTTGGGGGAAATTCTCCGGCACTGATGACCTATTGACACCAGTATCATTATCAGTGATAAAGTTAGAGTGATGGGATTTCTGTACTATACGTGATGGGATTTATGTACTATGTGTGATGGGATTTATCTACTATGTGATGGCATTTTATGTACTATGTGTGATGGGATTTTTGTACTATGGACTTTAAATTAAACACCTCAAGAGTTGCTGTTTTTTTTTATAACCAGCACTGTTGTGTTTATGTTATACGTGTGCATTGATACACGATGTACCGTTCAGTATGACAGTATGACATTATGATGTCATAAGATATACAGTCCATTTATAGCTGCCTCGGTTCTTCTTGCCTATCCACCCCCCAGTGTTGAGCTTGATTTGGTTGCTATGTATTTATTCATTTATTTCTATTTATTTATGTATTCATTCATTCATTCATTGTGTCACAGCGCACACATCCAGGGGGTAAAGTGAGTTGTCTCTCCCCGAGTGAGTGTGTACTTGACAGGGGGGAATTAAACCGTGGTACATGCATTATACTGTTCAGCATGACTTCATAGGCTCAGTAGCGATTGTATTTCAGCCCAAGTAAGTAGTCAGCCATACCTCCCCCCTCCCTCTCTCTATCTCTCTCTCTCTCTCTCTCTCTCTCTCTCTCTCTCTCTCTCTCTCTCTCTCTCTCTATCCCTGACCCTGAGTCTTAAAACCACTTTTCATTATCATTTTACATCTCGACTCCTCCTCCTCCGTGATGGAGGGATGGTTTGTTGGTTAGCTAGGTGTAGCAGCAGGAGCCCCATGAGGCTGATGACCTGTGGAGAGCACCTAGGAGGAGTCAAATTAACCTCCTAGGAGAGCACCTAGGAGGAGTCAAATTAACCTCCTAGGAGAGCACCTAGGAGGAGTCAAATTAACCTCCTAGGAGAGCACCTAGGAGGAGTCAAATTAACCTCCTAGGAGAGCAGCTAGGAGGAGTCAAATTAACCTCCTAGGAGAGCACCTAGGAGGAGTCAAATTAACCTCCTAGGAGAGCACCTAGGAGGAGTCAAATGAACCTCCTAGGAGAGCTGCTAGGAGGAGTCAAATTAACCTCCTAGGAGAGCACCTAGGAGGAGTCAAATGAAGCTGTTATTTCATTACTCATATACTACAGAAATGCCAGCAGCAGCTCAAGGTCATCCAGAGGGTAAACAAGGATATTACAGCCTGAGGGAACAATAACATCATCCACGTGACGACTCTGAAAACCTCTACAACTCTCAGGCTCAGGGCACTCAAAGTGCCGGGGAAATGTAAACACTTTTATTTTTGCATCAGCATTACGTAATACAACTTCTCCCTACTGTATTGTCTCTTCTCTTCTAATGAAAAATACATTTGTCGTTTAAAAGAAAGAAATGTAACTAGCAGCACGTATCTTAGCTTCTTAGTACTTGTAACTGAGGGGTACAATTCTCTGACTGTATTGTTAGATATGATATTTAATACCACTACCTCATGTACTTTAACTTCTGGCCACCCAGTACAAGATATAAGTATGATGAACACTTTCCCACCTGATGAAACGAACCAACACAAATGTACCAAATCGAATATTTAATACAGCAAAAGGTGTATACAACATTCACTTAATTACATTTATGATTTGAAATATTGAATATGCACTTTTATGGCAAATGAGTATTCGTAGGTAAATCAACATTGAATGTCCAATCTCTGGTTGCGCAGGGAGTAAGTATACAACCTGGAATATTTAGGAAACGATAGCGATGGTACTTAAATGATTATAGCTGGATACACTAAGGGGGGGGGGGTCCCGCTGGTTGTAAGACAGTAGGAGGGGGGGGTTAGAGAAGCCGCTGGCGGTATCCCATCTGGCCGACGGTGTCTTGGGAGAATCCAAAGTCTTGGACACGGTGCCCACAGAACCTCGGGCCGCAGACGAATACAGCTGGACCCTCTGTGGAACGGTATCTGCCGGTCCACAACGGAGAGACGTGGTGCGACCTCACGTGTAGAGCGCCGCCTCACCTGGAGTCCTCTCCGGGGGGTAATTCCAACACTCGGCAGTGTTGGCCTTTATCCATGGAATAATCAAAGCACACAAAGCATAATCCAAGAGCCGTGGAAGGCTCGCCGTCGTCTGGGTAGAGTAATCCAATATACAGGTCCAGTCGCTCTTGACCCGGAGCTCCTCGGATGCAATCACCACTAGGGGTCTGACCAGCCTGGTTAAGCGTCCAGATAACGTCAGGAACGATGGGGGTGCTGATAGCTGTAGAACTCTAACCGAACGATGCACCATACATAAATAGACTATTATTAGCTTAATAGAATACGTCCAACTCGACGGTATGGTGCCAAACTATGACCATTCAACTATTAATCTATACGATATCTCAATGCCTATTCTGGGCCAAGTAGGCCTTACTACACCGCACGTGCGTCGTGGGGAGGCTTTTGCGTCTGTCACTCTGTTGGAGGGTAAAGAACTGGACTAAAAAGAAAGTTCTACTTTACGAGCGCCATATATATATGCGCTATGAACAAATAGTACCATTCGTATTTCGCCCGGCATATTACTGCGCGGAACCGGGGGTTGCCTCGACATGTTAGGCGGCACGATTGAACTTGGACCTAGGGGTATGGCAACCTGGCACCAGGTTCTCGTCCAATGGTAGAATGAAACTATTATGGGCTGTTTAGTAGAAACGGGAATATTCAATGCATATTGTACAAGGAATATACAGGGGATATCAAACGATATACAAATACAATTAAATATATATATATAAATAAATATACATATTCGGTTTAATCTGATCCTTCACAACAGTACTGTAGTGTGGATCTTAGTATTATAGTGTGGATCTTAGTATTATAGTGTGGATCTTAGTATTATAGTGTGGATCTTAGTATTATAGTGTGGATCTTAGTACTATAGTGTGGATCTTAGTATTATAGTGTGGATCTTAGTACTATAGTGTGGATCTTAGTATTATAGTGTGGATCTTAGTCTTAGTATTATAGTGTGGATCTTAGTACTATAGTGTGGATCTTAGTATTATAGTGTGGATCTTAGTATTATAGTGTGGATCTTAGTATTATAGTGTGGATTATAGTGTGGATCTTAGTATTATAGTGTGGATCTTAGTATTATAGTGTGGATCTTAGTACTATAGTGTGGATCTTAGTACTTCAGTGTGGATCTTAGTATTATAGTGTGGATCTTAGTATTATAGTGTGGATCTTAGTATTATAGTGTGGATCTTAGTATTATAGTGTGGATCTTAGTATTATAGTGTGGATCTTAGTATTATAGTGTGGATCTTAGTACTTCAGTGTGGATCTTAGTATTATAGTGTGGATCTTAGTATTATAGTGTGGATCTTAGTATTATAGTGTGGATCTTAGTACTTCAGTGTGGATCTTAGTATTATAGTGTGGATCTTAGTATTATAGTGTGGATCTTAGTATTATAGTGTGGATCTTAGTATTATAGTGTGGATCTTAGTATTATAGTGTGGATCTTAGTACTGTAGTGTGGATCTTAGTATTATAGTGTGGATCTTAGTATTATAGTGTGGATCTTAGTATTATAGTGTGGATCTTAGTACTTCAGTGTGGATCTTAGTACTATAGTGTGGATCTTAGTATTATAGTGTGGATCTTAGTATTATAGTGTGGATCTTAGTATTATAGTGTGGATCTTAGTATTATAGTGTGGATCTTAGTACTATAGTGTGGATCTTAGTATTATAGTGTGGATCTTAGTATTATAGTGTGGATCTTAGTATTATAGTGTGGATCTTTGTATTATAGTGTGGATCTTAGTATTATAGTGTGGATCTTAGTACTTCAGTGTGGATCTTAGTATTATAGTGTGGATCTTAGTATTATAGTGTGGATCTTAGTATTATAGTGTGGATCTTAGTATTATAGTGTGGATCTTAGTATTATAGTGTGGATCTTAGTACTTCAGTGTGGATCTTAGTATTATAGTGTGGATCTTAGTACTTCAGTGTGGATCTTAGTATTATAGTGTGGATCTTAGTATTATAGTGTAGATCTCAGTATTATAGTGTGGATCTTAGTATTATAGTGTGGATCTTAGTATTATAGTGTGGATCTTAGTATTATAGTGTTGATCTTAGTATTATAGTGTGGATCTTAGTACTATAGTGTGGATCTTAGTACTATAGTGTGGATCTTAGTATTATAGTGTGGATCTTAGTATTATAGTGTTGATCTTAGTACTATAGTGTGGATCTTAGTACTATAGTATAATCATAACAGCCAGTCGTAAGCTGCAAAAGCTTTTTCAGCCCAAGGCGTGTTTGTATTCCTTCTCAATCCAGAGTGTGGGAGGGAAGGGATGTAAACTCTATGGAGGGTACAGAGCGTTGTGTTTGCTAACAGAATGTGTGAAATTGGGAACCACTGGTTTATGCACTGAATTTAACTAACCAGAACAAGGGCTACTGCAACAAGCTAACTGTCTGGACAGCTGGCATCAGCCGCCACTCAACGCAGTGAAACAGTGTGTTCATGTAGCTTAGGGTGACCAAACGTCCTCTATTGCCCGGACACGTCCTCTTGTCACGCCCTGTCTGGGGCGTCCGGGGGGGTTTTATAAATTCATGAAAATGTCCGGGTTTCATTGTTTTCCACGGGACCAATATGCATGTAGTTAAATTTACTGGCGTGTTGCACCGAATACTACGGTACCCTGTTGCGTGTGACGTATTCCCAGAGAAGCCTGCTTTCAGTGCTTTGTGGGCGGCTCTACTGCGCTCACACACCAACAGAGGAGGAAGCGGACAGATCCGACCAGCATTGATTCTGCTCACAAAGCCAAAGCGAAAATGTACATTACAGAGGAACTGCAGAGAACATTCCCAATTTACCGTCCCGGTCGAGACAAATGGGAAGCGGAGTGCAACGCGTGCAAAGCTTGACCATTATGTTTCTGTGTCTAATAAAGGTGCTGGCGATCTCAAAGCTCACATGGACAAAGAAAAACATTACAAATAAAGCTGTGTGAGGCGAGAGTTTGATGGCAAAGTTGACAGAATTTATTGAAGTATGCAGCTATACAGAGAGAGAAAGAAAATAATTGAAAACTACTTTGATGCCTCAAAATGATGTTTTGGTTTGATTTATGATGACATAAGATGCTTATGATACAATCATTCTAAGGATTATGTGTGTAATAAATTAGTTTTGTACACTAATTGCAAGTTATGCAAATGTAAACAAATCCGAAACTGCATAGTGCACTTTTAAATTACTACCTTTGTGAGGTTACCGTTTTATAATTGACATTACATTGACAAGATACAAAGCTATATTTTTTAAAGCTGGATTTTCTAATACAGAAGAGGTATTATTTAGAACATTACTTCATATTTTTTTTGTTATTTATTTTGCCCAGTAAGACGTGAAAATGTCTATTATTTTGTCATAGGTTGATTTAGTTATTTTCTTGAGATTTGTCAGATATATTACTTTAGGCATAATACAGCATGTTGAGTAACTTTGGTTATAGAGAGATATTATTTTGTTATATAAAATAATATAACTAATCATTTTCTATCTATACAGAGGAGGCATACTTTAAATATATTAAAATGATAAGGCATACACTTCGAGTATTATTTAAGTATATTGAGGCTGGGGTCAGAGTGTCCTCTTTTTTTAAATCACAATATGGTCACCCTAATGTAGCTCCATGCTTGCAGAAGGGATCGGTTGGAACAGAACAAAGAATAGGCAGAGAGATGTATAAGTAGTTACAGTGTCCACTGTCCAGATGTCCTCATCTTCAACATTCACTACCGAATTGTCTCGGTTGTTTTAACCAATAGAAAAACATCACCAATGCACCACGCATCGGAAATCAACACTGTCTGTACGTGTGTCAATCAATGTTGTTGTCACACCGTTGCTATGGTGCTTTGGGCATGCGCCCAAATCGAATTCCTTCTAATACCATCTAATACCTTCCATCAATGTTCTATCCGCTCATTGATGGATCAATGTAGCCACAGCCTATTTATTCATTTTATTTATTCCTATTTGGTCATTACGTCGTACCCATTGTACAGATCTAAGCACCACACAGCAGCCCTCTGAACGTGGGCAGCTCCTCTAGCCCTACACACACACAGACATGGTTAGCCATGGTTTAGGTATAATGTGTTTGTTAGCCATGGTTTAGGTATAATGTGTTTGTTAGCCATGGTTTAGGTATAATGTGTTTGTTAGCCATGGTTTAGGTATAAGGTGTTTGTTAGTCATGGTTTAGGTATAAGGTGTTTGTTAGACAAGGTTTAGGTATAATGTGTTTGTTAGTCATGGTTTAGGTATAAGGTGTTTGTTAGACAAGGTTTAGGTATAATGTGTTTGTTAGTCATGGTTTAGGTATAAGGTGTTTGTTAGACAAGGTTTAGGTATAATGTGTTTGTTAGTCATGGTTTAGGTATAATGTGTTTGTTAGCCATGGTTTAGGTATAATGTGTTTGTTAGTCATGGTTTAGGTATAATGTGTTTGTTAGTCATGGTTTAGGTATAATGTGTTTGTTAGTCATGGTTTAGGTATAATGTGTTTGTTAGACATGGTTTAGGTATAATGTGTTTGTTAGTCATGGTTTAGGTATAATGTGTTTGTTAGACATGGTTTAGGTATAATGTGTTTGTTAGACATGGTTTAGGTATAAGGTGTTTGTTAGTCATGGTTTAGGTATAATGTGTTTGTTAGTCATGGTTTAGGTATAATGTGTTTGTTAGTCATGGTTTAGGTATAATGTGTTTGTTAGTCATGGTTTATGTATAATGTGTTTGTTAGTCATGGTTTAGGTATAATGTGTTTGTTAGACATGGTTTAGGTATAATGTGTTTGTTAGTCATGGTTTAGGTATAATGTGTTTGTTAGTCATGGTTTAGGTATAATGTGTTTGTTAGACATGGTTTAGGTATAATGTGTTTGTTAGTCATGGTTTAGGTATAATGTGTTTGTTAGACATGGTTTAGGTATAATGTGTTTGTTAGTCATGGTTTAGGTATAAGGTGTTTGTTAGACATGGTTTAGGTATAATGTGTTTGTTAGTCATGGTTTAGGTATAAGGTGTTTGTTAGACATGGTTTAGGTATAAGGTGTTTGTTAGTCACGGTTTAGGTATAATGTGTTTGTTAGTCATGGTTTAGGTATAATGTGTTTGTTAGTCATGGTTTAGGTATAATGTGTTTGTTAGACATGGTTTAGGTATAATGTGTTTGTTTTAGGTATAATGTGTTTGTTAGTCATGGTTTAGGTATAATGTGTTTGTTAGTCATGGTTTAGGTATAATGTGTTTGTTAGTCATGGTTTAGGTATAAGGTGTTTGTTAGACATGGTTTAGGTATAATGTGTTTGTTAGTCATGGTTTAGGTATAATGTGTTTGTTAGTCATGGTTTAGGTATAAGGTGTTTGTTAGACATGGTTTAGGTATAAGGTGTTTGTTAGACATGGTTTAGGTATAATGTGTTTGTTAGTCATGGTTTAGGTATAATGTGTTTGTTAGACATGGTTTAGGTATAATGTGTTTGTTTTAGGTATAATGTGTTTGTTAGTCATGGTTTAGGTATAATGTGTTTGTTAGTCATGGTTTAGGTATAATGTGTTTGTTAGTCATGGTTTAGGTATAAGGTGTTTGTTAGACATGGTTTAGGTATAATGTGTTTGTTAGTCATGGTTTAGGTATAATGTGTTTGTTAGTCATGGTTTAGGTATAAGGTGTTTGTTAGACATGGTTTAGGTATAAGGTGTTTGTTAGACATGGTTTAGGTATAAGGTGTTTGTTAGACATGGTTTAGGTATAAGGTGTTTGTTAGTCATGGTTTAGGTATAAGGTGTTTGTTAGTCATGGTTTAGGTATAAGGTGTTTGTTAGACATGGTTTAGGTATAAGGTGTTTGTTAGTCATGGTTTATGTATAATGTGTTTGTTAGCCATGGTTTATGTGTAATATGTTATGTGAAGGATACTGGAAAATACTGCAGCTTCAAGAACTCTGCTCTGTGTGCTGTACACTCTCTCCGGATCAAATCGTTCTCTATCTTATATAAGGACAGATTAGGGGAAATGGGGGGGGGGGGGGGGGGGGGGGGGGAGATAAACAGAGACCCAGCTAAATGTCTTTTAAACAGCCAGCAGTTATGAGTGGACATGCCGGCTGCTGTGACGATGTTGTGATCACGAGACAGTGGACGTCGTTGTGATCGAGACAGTGGACGAGGGGAAAGGAGGCATTAAAACCATCATATCGTGGATATCGTTCTTTTGCAGCCTCTCTGCTCTTTTCTGTGTTTTGATTAATGCCTCCTGAGCTCATCCTTATCTTGACTGGAACCATTTAAATGTGAGTTCCTCCCCCTCCCCCGTTTCTCGGTGGCCATATTTCTAACGGGCTGTGACATTACGGGCCCTTTGTGATGTATTACGGGGAACATTGGATGGGTCCCGGACACGTAAAACACAGAGAAACACGACCTTTTCTATCAGCGAGAGGAACACCTGCGCTAAGACACCGCTTGATTTATTTCCCCGACGCAGAAGGGGAAGCGTTGGAAGAATTACTCAAGGTTATATTTTACAATAAAAACCAACGCCTGCATCACGGGGAACACAGGCTCCTCCCCCCGTCGTAAACACAGCTATTAATACGACACGTCATTATGTGCAATAACAGAGCTGTGTTGAAACGTGTCGTCGTGGAGCGTCTGCGCTTGTTATCATAATCGCTGCGCTGTGGGAGCCGCATGATCGCACGTGTGTCAGTGAATGGAACACAAAATGGAGGGCCATTACAAATATCCAACAGAGCGCCACGGGTGAAAATTCAAAGGATTTTCAGAACCTTTGGACCCCCACCCCGTTCCCCCGTCCCCCCTGGCACCTTTTCTCCAGGCTCAGGATAAATGCCTCTTAAAGGGGGGACAGGTGGCCTGTAGGACAGGTAGCCATAGCAGGGTTGGACGAGAAATCAAAGCCCTAGGTAGGTAGGTAGGTAGGTAGGTAGGTAGGTAGGTAGGTAGGTAGGTAGGTAGGTAGGTAGGTAGGTAGGTAGGTAGGTAGGTAGGTAGGTGGATGTGTAGATAGGTAGGTAGGCAGGCAGATAGGTAGATATATATGTAGATGGATAGGTAGGTAGGTAGGTAGGTAGGTAAGTAGATAGGTACAGTAGGTAGGTAGGTAGGTAGGTAGGTAGGTAGGTAGGTAGGTAGGTAGGTAGGTAGGTAGGTAGGTAGGTAGGTAGGTAGGTAGGTAGGTAGGTAGGTAGGTGGATGTGTAGATAGGTAGGTAGGCAGGCAGATAGGTAGATATCAGTGGCGGCTGCTGACCAAATCTTTTGGTGAAGCACAAATTATTATATTATATTATATTTATAAAACATCCCGCAATGTGTGTGTCAGTAGTGGCTGGTGAGTTCAAAAATTGGGGAGGACGGGAGAGATAAAAAAGATATCGAATAAAGAAGTACAGACACAGTGTGGTTATGAAGACAGCAGACAGACACTACAGTTAAAGACAACAGGCACTAGTAATAAATACCTTGGAGTAACTATTGACACACACCTCACAACAATAGCTTAGTCAAGAAGGCAAATCAAAAACTATTTGTTTACAGCAAGATCAGACCATTTCTCATCCTCACTGTTTCAAACACATCTACATGCAATTGTTTAGCAATTTCATGCAAAAGGAGCTTATAAAATGCATGGTAAATGTCCATCCTGGACTCACCACTGTACTGCACTCTCACTCACACTTCCCTGCTACAACCTTTCAGAACTACACAAAAAAATCTAGCCACTAAGTTCTATTTTATGCTCAGAAATAACACTTCCCCAACACTCACAGCTTTACTGCCAAGACACAATAGGCTACAAGTCAAGAAGTATCACCACATCAATCCCACATGCACTGTAGGTACTGTAGGTAGGTAGGTAGTGAGGTAGGTAGGTAGATAGATAGGTAGGAATGTAGGTAGATAGATAGGTAGCTAGGAATGTAGGTAGGTAGGAATGTAGGTAGGTAGGTAGGTAGGTAGGTAGGTAGGAATGTAGGTAGGTAGGAATGTAGGTAGGTAGGTAGGTAGGTAGGTAGGAATGTAGGTAGGAATGTAGGTAGGTAGGAATGTAGGTAGGTAGGTAGTGAGTATAGCGCCTCCAGCTCTCAGCAGCTCAACTCTCTACACCAGCCTGGCAGCTAGAGGTACTCCAGCTCTTCTATCGTTCTCATACGCCCCCCTCCCCCTCCGCTACCTCCAAGCCTAGAGTAGCAGGATTAAAAATGGCCCTGCAAGCTGAAGAGGTGGGCTAGGTGTAGCTGTAGCTGTAGTCTGGCTAATTTCACCCCTGTTAACGTCAGTGTCTCGAGGACGCTGCGGGGAAGGGAGATGAGAAGGCCTGCTCTGCTCAGTCCTGTACTGTGACAGTGTTGTGTGAAGTGTTGGGCTGTGATGTGACTTCCAGCGTGAGCGTGTTGAAGACGAGGACGGAGGGAAGAGGACTTAACGCCTCTGCTTCATACCTGGCTGCAGAGGAACCACTCCAACACTGTGAGCAAACGTACTGTTGCACCTGTCGACGCGCAGACACATAAATCACTGTAGAGAAACTCTAACTCTCTCTCTCTCTCTCTCTCTCTCTCTCTCTCTCTCTCTCTCTCTCTCTCTCTCTCTCTCTCTCTCTCTCTATTACACACACAGACACAAACCCGAAAATAATATTCCCTCCATGACTGTCAAATCACAACACGCCCCACTCCCCCACACCCTTCCTCCCCCCTGGGTTGGGCATGGTCCTCTGACTCATCGCAAGGGAAGAGGGAGAAGCAGGAGACAACACATATAGAGTTAGGTTATAATTAAGTTATAGATAGGTTATACAGTTGGGTTCTAGATTAAGGTTATAGTGTAAGGTTCTACAGTTAGGGTCTAGATTAAGGTTATAGTGTAAGGTTCTAGATTAAGGTTATAGGGTTAGGTAATAAGATCAGCAGTATAAACACAGCACACAGCACACTTGAAATGATCTATCAAGGTGAATAAATAAACATGTTTTTTGTGAGTTGCGGAGCTGTACATGTGCATAATGCTATAGTATCCACATACTATATTCATACTATAGTATTCACATATTATATTCATACTATAGTATTCACATACCCTGAGTGCCAATATTATTTGTGTGTTTTGATATCAGATTTGCAAAGGAAAGTTGCACATTTATAATGGAAGTGATGTTCAGAGGGATGATGTGTAAGCAGTGTGATGAGTGAGGCGTGATGTCATAGGGCTGCTGATGGATGATGTGTAAGCAGTGTGATGAGTGAGGCGTGATGTCATAGGGCTGCTGATGGATGATGTGTAAGCAGTGTGATGAGTGAGGCGTGATGTCATAGGGCTGCTGATGGATGATGTGTAAGCAGTGTGATGAGTGAGGCGTGATGTCATAGGGCTGCTGATGGATGATGTGTAAGCAGTGTGATGAGTGAGGCGTGATGTCATAGGGCTGCTGATGGTTGATGTGTAATGTAAGCAGCAGAGTGTGATAAGTGAGACGTGATGTCATAGGGCTGCTGATGGATGATGTGTAAGCAGCCTTTTAGAATGTGATGAGTCAGGCGTGATGTCATAGGGCTGCTGATGGGTTGATGTGTAAGCAGTGTGATGAGTGAGGCGTGATGTCATAGGGCTGCTGATGGCTTGATGGCTGCTCGGTGACATGATGGATTGGTCAGAGGTAGAGAGCGGTTAGTTAAGGTACGGTGAAACTAGGCTGCTGATAGGATGGGAGTGTCATCGTCTCTCCCTGACTGATGTATGAGTACAGAAGGGAGACGTTGATGTGTCTCTTTCTGTGTCATTGGCTCTTGTAACCCCGCCAGAAAATGATGGCGTCATGCAATGAAAAAATTCTGTCCCAGATATGATCGTTATTTTGACTTAACATCAATACCTCAGTTTATAAAACTGACGTTCCAAACTGCAGCATTGGTTTTGATAAAGAGTAGTTGACTCACTACAGTCAAGGTGAATGGTTGGTAGTATGCAGCTGTCCTTCTGATAAATGCTTCACTGGAGCTCATATTTCACAAGGTTCCTAATAAACCAGTTGACAAGAGGAACGTGTGTCTAGGAAAGTCAAACGCTATACGAAGACTTTGACTAAATCGATTAACCTCTTTAGCCCGGAGCCCTATTTTCTGAAAATCCGCCTAAAATACATACCTAAGTAAATTGAATATTGCTCCACTTCTACAAGGCCCATTTGCATATTCTTAGTATCTAGGGACATCTATGGACCTCAGTGAATGTATTCCCAGTGTCAGAAATATTGTGTCTATTACTAGACTTGCTTAAATTGTGATGAAACAAAGGAGAATATGAATTATGATTTTTCTTTGCATCTTTGACAGTGAATAACACCATGCTAATAATGACCAGACTGAATGAAGAACTGCCACTGATCTCGTTCAGTACCTTCTTGAGATCATGTGTACAGAAAATCTAAGGAAATTTAATCAAGGAAGATGATTAAACAGAAGGTTCTGTAGATACAGTACTGAATTCTCCCATCCGGACCAATGCAATTTTAAATATTATTATAGGATATAGAAACTAACTGAGCTGTCAATATGTCAATACCGTTGAGTGTTGTGGTTTATTATCCAGAATAATAAGAGATATTAAAAACATGCATAGAGCCTTTTGGGAAGTGTCGTTCTGAAAAATTACTCCTCGCCAAATGAGAGTCCGCGCTGGCAGGTGAAAAGATGTGACAGGCTGCCTCCACGTGTATCGGAGGGGACATGTGATGCAAGGCTTCTATCCTCCCTACAACCGGCCAGTGGGGGGCATATGCGAGCAACGATCAGGACAGGGGAGGGAGAATTGGCACAAGAGGTAAATTGGGATGGGGAGAAAAATCACAGAAAAAGGAGGAGAAAAAGTAGATAAAAAAAATTACTACAAAAAAACTACAATTCCCATGGTTAAAAATGTCCAAAATGGTCGCCTCTCGCGAAATAAACATGACCAAATCGAAAAGTAAAATCTATCTAATAACACTTGAACCTATTGCTAAACTAACGTATTGATGATAATATACATTATAAATGCTGTTGTGACATGGTTATGATGTTTATACTTGAATACGTTTGGGGGGGAAAAAACGATACTTTTGTCAAACAGTCTGGAGAGATTGATTTATGACATGATGTCATTTGCGGTCCGCCGACGGACCGCACGGGCGGAAGAGGTTAAACACATCTGTGTTAAAGGGGAACTATCTTATAAATGGCCTTTTCCAGGGGTTTGCATTGTTTTCTAGCAATGTGGGGTTGTACCAACACTGTCCAGGTCCCAAATTCTCATATGTGCATTCCTCCAGTTCAGATGTCACGAGATCCTCCCCCACTGAACTAAGCCATTCTGAATTTAGGTCCCCTGTGACGATGTGAGAATTAATTGCATAATGATCTGCATACCTCTGCGGTCGCACCTTCTGTTAAGAAAGCTAGAGCCTTTGGGAAGTGTAGTCTTAAAAAATACCAACGCTCATTGAAAGCTCTGGATGTCCTCTTCTCAGAATGACTCAAAATAACTACATTTCCCAAACGGCCGGTAATTCAAAATGGCCGATCTCCGCGACACAAAAACTACATTTTCAAAAACTAAAATCTCACTAATAACACGTTAACCTATTGGTAAACAAACGTATTGATGAAAATATACATTATAACATTATAGCGCATTGCGAGTACGGGCGGAGCCCAGCCAAAAACAGCTTGTGCAGAAACTGGTTCTCTACAGTCTACAGTACTTGATTAGAAATACAAAACAATGACTTTTTTTGAAAAAAAACTTACAGATCTGTTCCATAGACTCACAGGAATTGTGTAAAATTGCCCAAATAGTGACAGAAATAGCAGGTAAATAAAGGACTGAACTGGCTGAAACCAATTCAACCGTTCATAAGGGACTGAAACTAAATGAACAGCGGTGCAGATCCATTTACAGAGCTAGTCACGTTCAGATGGGCCTGTGAAATGGGCCAAATGAGATGGGCCAAATAAAACTCTTGACTTGACTTGAGCTCTCTCTAGCCTGTGAGCTCTCTCTAGCCTGTGAGCTCTCTCTAGCCTGTGAGCTCTCTCTCTAGCCTGTGAGCTCTCTCTAACCTGTGAGCTCTCTCTCTAACCTGTGAGCTCTCTCTAACCTGTGAGCTCTCTCTCGCCTGTGAGCTCTCTCTCTAACCTGTGAGCTCTCTCTAGCCTGTGAGCTCTCTCTAGCCTGTGAGCTCTCTCTCTAGCCTGTGAGCTCTCTCTCTAGCCCGTGAGCTCTCTCTCTAACCTGTGAGCTCTCTCTAGCCTGTGAGCTCTCTCTAACCTGTGAGCTCTCTCTAGCCTGTGAGCTCTCTCTAGCCCCCTCTAGCCTGTGAGCTCTCTCTAGCCTGTGAGCTCTCTCTAGTCTGTGAGCTCTCTCTAGCCTGTGAGCTCTCTCTAGCCTGTGAGCTCTCTCTAACCTGTGAGCTCTCTCTAGCCTGTGAGCTCTCTCTAGCCTGTGAGCTCTCTCTAGCCTGTGAGCTCTCTCTAGCCTGTGAGCTCTCTCTAACCTGTGAGCTCTCTCTAACCTGTGAGCTCTCTCTCTAACCTGTGAGCTCTCTCTAGCCTGTGAGCTCTCTCTCTAGCCTGTGAGCTCTCTCTAACCTGTGAGCTCTCTCTCTAACCTGTGAGCTCTCTCTCTAGCCTGTGAGCTCTCTCTAACCTGTGAGCTCTCTCTAGCCTGTGAGCTCTCTCTCACCTGTGAGCTCTCTCTAGCCTGTGAGCTCTCTCTCTAACCTGTGAGCTCTCTCTAACCTGTGAGCTCTCTCTAGCCTGTGAGCTCTCTCTCTAACCTGTGAGCTCTCTCTAGCCTGTGAGCTCTCTCTAGCCTGTGAGCTCTCTCTAGCCTGTGAGCTCTCTCTAGTCTGTGAGCTCTCTCTAGCCTGTGAGCTCTCTCTAACCTGTGAGCTCTCTCTAACCTGTGAGCTCTCTCTAACCTGTGAGCTCTCTCTAGCCTGTGAGCTCTCTCTCTAGCCTGTGAGCTCTCTCTAACCTGTGAGCTCTCTCTCTAGTCTGTGAGCTCTCTCTAACCTGTGAGCTCTCTCTCTAGCCTGTGAGCTCTCTCTCTAACCTGTGAGCTCTCTCTAGCCTGTGAGCTCTCTCTAGCCTGTGAGCTCTCTCTAGCCTGTGAGCTCTCTCTAGTCTGTGAGCTCTCTCTAGCCTGTGAGCTCTCTCTAACCTGTGAGCTCTCTCTAGTCTGTGAGCTCTCTCTAGCCTGTGAGCTCTCTCTAGCCTGTGAGCTCTCTCTAGTCTGTGAGCTCTCTCTCTAGTCTGTGAGCTCTCTCTAGTCTGTGAGCTCTCTCTCTAGCCTGTGAGCTCTCTCTAACCTGTGAGCTCTCTCTCTAGCCTGTGAGCTCTCTCTCTAACCTGTGAGCTCTCTCTAACCTGTGAGCTCTCTCTAGTCTGTGAGCTCTCTCTAACCTGTGAGCTCTCTCTAACCTGTGAGCTCTCTCTAGTCTGTGAGCTCTCTCTAGCCTGTGAGCTCTCTCTAGTCTGTGAGCTCTCTCTAGTCTGTGAGCTCTCTCTCTAGCCTGTGAGCTCTCTCTAACCTGTGAGCTCTCTCTCTAGCCTGTGAGCTCTCTCTCTAACCTGTGAGCTCTCTCTAACCTGTGAGCTCTCTCTAACCTGTGAGCTCTCTCTAACCTGTGAGCTCTCTCTCTAGCCTGTGAGCTCTCTCTAGCCTGTGAGCTCTCTCTAGTCTGTGAGCTCTCTCTCTAGCATGTGAGCTCTCTCTAGCCTGTGAGCTCTCTCTCTAGCCTGTGAGTTCTCTCTAGTCTGTGAGCTCTCTCTCTAGCCTGTGAGCTCTCTCTCTAGTCTGTGAGCTCTCTCTAGTCTGTGAGCTCTCTCTAACCTGTGAGCTCTCTCTCTCTAACCTGTGAGCTCTCTCTAACCTGTGAGCTCTCTCTAACCTGTGAGCTCTCTCTCTAACCTGTGAGCTCTCTCTAGCCTGTGAGCTCTCTCTCTCTAACCTGTGAGCTCTCTCTCTAGTCTGTGAGCTCTCTCTAACCTGTGAGCTCTCTCTAGCCTGTGAGCTCTCTCTAACCTGTGAGCTCTCTCTAGCCTGTGAGCTCTCTCTAGCCTGTGAGCTCTCTCTAGCCTGTGAGCTCTCTCTAGTCTGTGAGCTCTCTCTAACCTGTGAGCTCTCTCTCTAACCTGTGAGCTCTCTCTCTAACCTGTGAGCTCTCTCTCTAGTCTGTGAGCTCTCTCTCTAGCCTGTGAGCTCTCTCTAGCCTGTGAGCTCTCTAGCCTGTGAGCTCTCTCTCTAGCCTGTGAGCTCTCTCTAACCTGTGAGCTCTCTCTAGCCTGTGAGCTCTCTCTAGCCTGTGAGCTCTCTCTAGCCTGTGAGCTCTCTCTAACCTGTGAGCTCTCTCTAGCCTGTGAGCTCTCTCTCTAGCCTGTGAGCTCTCTCTAACCTGTGAGCTCTCTCTAGCCTGTGAGCTCTCTCTCTAGCCTGTGAGCTCTCTCTAACCTGTGAGCTCTCTCTAGCCTGTGAGCTCTCTCTAACCTGTGAGCTCTCTCTCTAACCTGTGAGCTCTCTCTAGCCTGTGAGCTCTCTCTAGTCTGTGAGCTCTCTCTAGCCTGTGAGCTCTCTCTCTAGCCTGTGAGCTCTCTCTAACCTGTGAGCTCTCTCTAACCTGTGAGCTCTCTCTCTAACCTGTGAGCTCTCTCTAACCTGTGAGCTCTCTCTAGCCTGTGAGCTCTCTCTAGCCTGTGAGCTCTCTCTCTAGCCTGTGAGCTCTCTCTAGTCTGTGAGCTCTCTCTAACCTGTGAGCTCTCTCTAGCCTGTGAGCTCTCTCTCTAGCCTGTGAGCTCTCTCTAACCTGTGAGCTCTCTCTAACCTGTGAGCTCTCTCTAGCCTGTGAGCTCTCTCTAACCTGTGAGCTCTCTCTCTAACCTGTGAGCTCTCTCTAACCTGTGAGCTCTCTCTAGCCTGTGAGCTCTCTCTAACCTGTGAGCTCTCTCTCTAACCTGTGAGCTCTCTCTAACCTGTGAGCTCTCTCTCTAGTCTGTGAGCTCTCTCTAACCTGTGAGCTCTCTCTAGCCTGTGAGCTCTCTCTAACCTGTGAGCTCTCTCTCTAGCCTGTGAGCTCTCTCTAGCCTGTGAGCTCTCTAGCCTGTGAGCTCTCTCTCTAGCCTGTGAGCTCTCTCTAACCTGTGAGCTCTCTCTAGCCTGTGAGCTCTCTCTAGCCTGTGAGCTCTCTCTAGCCTGTGAGCTCTCTCTAACCTGTGAGCTCTCTCTAGTCTGTGAGCTCTCTCTAGCCTGTGAGCTCTCTCTCTAGCCTGTGAGCTCTCTCTAACCTGTGAGCTCTCTCTAGCCTGTGAGCTCTCTCTCTAGCCTGTGAGCTCTCTCTAACCTGTGAGCTCTCTCTAACCTGTGAGCTCTCTCTAGCCTGTGAGCTCTCTCTAACCTGTGAGCTCTCTCTCTAACCTGTGAGCTCTCTCTAGCCTGTGAGCTCTCTCTAGCCTGTGAGCTCTCTCTAACCTGTGAGCTCTCTCTCTAACCTGTGAGCTCTCTCTAACCTGTGAGCTCTCTCTCTAGTCTGTGAGCTCTCTCTAACCTGTGAGCTCTCTCTAGCCTGTGAGCTCTCTCTAACCTGTGAGCTCTCTCTCTAACCTGTGAGCTCTCTCTAGCCTGTGAGCTCTCTCTAACCTGTGAGCTCTCTCTAACCTGTGAGCTCTCTCTAACCTGTGAGCTCTCTCTAGCCTGTGAGCTCTCTCTAGCCTGTGAGCTCTCTCTCTAGCCTGTGAGCTCTCTCTAACCTGTGAGCTCTCTCTAGCCTGTGAGCTCTCTCTAGTCTGTGAGCTCTCTCTAGCCTGTGAGCTCTCTCTCTAACCTGTGAGCTCTCTCTAACCTGTGAGCTCTCTCTAGCCTGTGAGCTCTCTCTAACCTGTGAGCTCTCTCTAGTCTGTGAGCTCTCTCTAGCCTGTGAGCTCTCTCTCTAGCCTGTGAGCTCTCTCTAGTCTGTGAGCTCTCTCTCTAGCCTGTGAGCTCTCTCTCTAGTCTGTGAGCTCTCTCTCTAGCCTGTGAGCTCTCTCTAGTCTGTGAGCTCTCTCTAGCCTGTGAGCTCTCTCTAGCCTGTGAGCTCTCTCTAGCCTGTGAGCTCTCTCTAACCTGTGAGCTCTCTCTAGCCTGTGAGCTCTCTCTAGCCTGTGAGCTCTCTCTAGCCTGTGAGCTCTCTCTAGTCTGTGAGCTCTCTCTAGCCTGTGAGCTCTCTCTAGTCTGTGAGCTCTCTCTAACCTGTGAGCTCTCTCTCTAGCCTGTGAGCTCTCTCTAGCCTGTGAGCTCTGTCTAGCCCCCTCTAGCCTGTGAGCTCTCTCCCTGAATGCAGCTGTTAATGTCTTTACAGGTTTATGGCCCTGACTAAGTGCTGGGCTGGTTGTTGCCGCTAAATTAGAATGAGGAGCTGACATGGTGCCTGTCGTGACGTGGGACCAGAGAGCACCGTGACAGCAGAAACGTTCAGATGTAAACACATCGATGGGACCAGTGTGATCGACTGCTAGGGGAGATTAACATTGGCCAATGATGCTAGCAGGTGATAAATCAAGTGTCACGGTAGCTGGCGATGTTTCTGAAACACTCAAATCAACTGAATAGTAGCAAACTAGAGACATTACTTGTCCACACGCACACATCCACACGCACACACTCACTTAAACAAACAACTCACTGCAGCACCCACTTTACACACTTTAGAACACCTAAACACACTTTATATTTATTGGTAAAGAATTTGCACTACAACCCATACCTCATTACACCTTACTGTAAATTGTACCTAAATTGTACCTCATCCCATTTCTGCTTTGCACTATATAGTATATTGCATATTAGTATATTGTATAGTATATTGTATGGTAACTCAGTTACTTCTACTCTGCATTGAACATTGTACATTATGTACATACTGAACACTTGTGTCTACATACGTGACTTCTATTTTTTACTTGCTATACTTATTTTATTTTATACTTATCTATTTTTGTCTAGCACAGTCTCCGGAGCGTAACAGAAAGAAGCATTTTGTATAAAAGTATTCTGTACTTCTGTATGACAACTAATAAAGAAACTTGAACTCCATCTACTGGCCGGGTGAAATCCACTCTGGATGTTGACATTTGACTCCCTTTCATTGCAGCTGTGATTGTGGTCCCATGTAAAGGAACGCCTTCACATACATGCAACCGACTGTGAGAACCGTTGGCGACACCTTCTAGTTCTTCTAGTTACCTATGGTCGTCACCAGCTCCCACACTCTGGCTCCGGGGAAGAGGTGCTACACAATGATCAGCACCTGGTAGCTTACTCTTACTCAGTCATCGTTAGGGAAACTAGCAAAGCTACTACACTTGTACTGAACATACGTAAAGCTGAACCACGTCAAATTGATATTCTATCAAGGCCCTTTTTTTTAGATTTTGTACTCTCCTTCCTTAGAGGTGGCTCTCCTGCATCAGAAGGGCATCGACTCTCCTCTCTGCGTTCTCCGAGACACATGGACACACCGGCGTCATATGTCCACGTCCCCTCTGCCCGGCCCGTGGGAAATTGAGACATTCATATTTGATGTGGTCCGCATGTTGTTCCTGAGAGCCCCCCTCCGCGCTGCCAGTGCTGACGTCTCCAGCGCCCTGCCATGCGGCTCCGCAGCTCCAGAACCCGCCGCCTGTATGGATATGACAGCGCGTTTTTTTTTTTTGAAAAATTTATGAATCCCATTTAAAGTGCATGTACAGCAATTACTGGGTGGCTAGCTCCAGTTAAGCGAGGAATTAAATTGTCCAAGTCGCAACGCGGCTTTCCAAATCATCCCCGCCGATGGCTTTCTGCCGGGCACATACGTTGCTGAGTCATTGTCTGCATAAGCGGAGCGACTCTGTTCAACGTTGGCATTTGACGGCTTAACAGAGGGTGAGATTAGGGGCTCCGTGGGCATGGGTGATCACTGAAGCATTCAGACAAAGAAGAAACACACAAGGCTGTTTTGAAATGTTCGGGACGCAGCCTACAGACAGTGAGTAGACAAAACATCAGGAGTACGGGATCTTTCACTGGAACAGACTGAGCAGGTGAATTCAGGTGAAAGATACGACCCGGGATCTATTCCACCTGCTGGATCCTCTTCGCTCACAGAGGGGGACAGGAGAGGGAGTCGTACGAGGAAGACGGGGAGACTTGTCAGAGAGACTTGTTAGAGAGGAGACTTGTTAGAGAGGAGACTTGTTAGAGAGACTTGTTAGAGAGGAGACTTGTTAGAGAGGAGACTTGTTAGAGAGACTTGTTAGAGAAGAGACTTGTTAGAGAGACTTGTTAGAGAGGAGACTTGTCAGAGAGACTTGTTAGAGAAGAGACTTGTTAGAGAGACTTGTTAGAGAAGAGACTTGTTAGAGAGACTTGTTAGAGTGGAGACTTGTCAGAGAGACTTGTTAGAGTGGAGACTTGTTAGAGAGACTTGTTAGAGAAGAGACTTGTTAGAGAGACTTGTTAGAGAGGAGACTTGTTAGAGAGACTTGTCAGAGGAGACTTGTCAGAGAGGAGACTTGTCAGAGAGACTTGTTAGAGAGACTCGTCAGAGGAGACTTGTTAGAGACATGTTAGAGGAGACTGTAGCTTGATGGTACTTTCAGTGGTTCACTGCTCTTAAAGTCACATGTCACCATGGTACACTACAACTTAATGCACTTAAATAACACCATGGTATAATCCAATTTAAACCATGACACTGATGGTGGTATCATGGTATTTACATGAATGTATGGTCACTACCATCATCACTACGGTACCTTTTTGGAAATACCATTTCTATCAAGGGGGAAGATGAAGAGAGATCAGAACAGACTGTTGTCTCGAACTATCGAGTCAGTCCACCAAAACAACCAACAACACAAACCCACCAAACCCCTGCATCACAGCTCTCTCTCTTTCTGTCTCCGGTGTTTAATTTTGTTTCTGTCGCTGCATCATCACCTCCATAAGCCGTCTCGCCACAGGTGTCCTCAGGGTTTTAATGTGTCTGCTGCTCTACTGTTCTCCTGCCTGTTTTATCCTGACAGTGTCCGTGAGCAATTCAAATATCTGCCATGAAATCGAATTAATTGATGTTGAAATGGTAAGAGAAGGGGGATGATTGAAATCATGGCAACATTATGGGAAATGTGCTTACCGTCTTCTCCAGAGTCAGCCAAGATAGATACCAATTCCCTCTCTGTGCGTTCAGTAGAAAGCTATGCAGCTGCAAGCTAGCCTAGCTCAGCACAAATTAATGGAAGAGGATACGGACCAGCTAGCCTAGCTGTTTTAAAGTAGGCTAGTGGTCCGTATCCGCTTCCATTCGGTTGCACTAAGCTAGGCTAGCTTGCCGCTGGATAGCTTTCTACTGAACGCACAGAGAGAGGAATTTCTTCTTGTCTAACTCGGGAGAAGACGGTAAGCACAGTTCCATGATGCTGGCGTGTTCCTTTGAGGTTCTCAGCGGAGGTTGAGTTGTGATGCACAGTTGCATATCACGCCAATACTGATATAATAATAATAATAATAATAATAATAATAATAATAATAATAATAATAATAATAATAATAATAATAATAATAATAATAATAATAATAATAATAATAATAATAATAATAATAATAATAATAATAATAATAACTTTATTTGTATAGCACCTTTCATACAGGGGATTGCAGTTCAAAGTGCTTTACATCAGTAAGAAATAAGACATAACATCATTGTATAACAAGCAGCAAGAGCAAAGCATAAAGTGGGATAAAAATAATGCAGACTATATTAATCAAATCAGAACCTCACGTTCCAATAGGCTTCTTGAATTTCTGTAATCTGTTACAAAACATGATACAGGTCATAGTTTGCACCCAGCGGATAGTGGGGCGTAAAGATAAAAGTAAAAATAAGTCAAATAATAGCAAGGGTAAAATTAGCAGACATATAAAATCACAGTTTTTCACATTAGGATATCAAATATTGGAGTGTTGGAGGGGGTTTGCAACACTGTAACAAATACACAACCCACGTAAATTAAATGAGAAATGAACTGAAGTCTGTTTGTTGTTTCACCAAAAGCCCATGTCAGTGTTGTTCTTTTGTTCACTTGGTTCACGTTCGTTGACCATAATCACACCGCAGCCATTTTGATCTCATCATGTCGTGCTCAGGTTGAGTTCCTTTCCAGCTTGTTCCCACCTTGGATGGAAAGGAAGGAGCAATATGGCCACCGTGTCATAGCGGATTGCCTATTAACTGGGGTGCCAGGGGTCTCAGTCCCACAATTAACCCTTTCACTACCACACTACCAAATGGTTAACCCTTTCACTGCCACACGACAAAGGGTTAACCCTTTGGCAACCAAACTTAAGAAGGTTAACCGTTTCACTTCCACACTACAGACGGTTAACGTTAACCTTCTGTAGTGTGGTAGTGAAAGGTTAACCTTCTGTAGTGTGGTAGTGAAAGGTTAACCTTCTGTAGTGTGGTAGTGAAAGGTTAACCTTCTGTAGTGTGGTAGTGAAAGGGTTAACGAATATCTAATTTTTGGGAAAACTTGATACGTGAATCAACATTTTACTTGTCATGAACCCATATTCTATAAACCCACAAAACCAGAATGCACACATAACCCACAAGCAAGCAATGCCAAAGCAATAACAGACACAAAGCCACACACATAGGTTTAGAATGTCACTGTATTGAGAAAGAATAAAGAAACATTTCCTTCACAGGCAACAGTCACGGAACAGTCAATAACCAGTCAATAATGAGAATAATGGTCAATTAAGCATAATTCTACCTGCATGGAGATCTGTGGCTCTCTGAACTACTGATACTCACACACACACACACACACACACACACACACACAGCCAGCGGTGTTCCCTCGGCTGACAGTAGTTGTAACGAGGCCTGATGAACGACGGGCAGAGTGACCTCAGACTGGAGCACAGAGACAACACACACTGAAGGCTACTGGACACGTGTGTGTTCTGCTGCTGCCGCCGCCGCTAGGGAGACACTCAGCCGTGAAACAAAGCTGATATTGATACTGGTATACCTGGCCTCATACAGGACACATCCCAGGACACATCCCAGGCCTCATACAGGACACATCCCAGGCCTCATACAGGACACATCCCAGGTCACATCCCAGGTCACATCCCAGGACACATCCCAGGACACATCCCAGGTCTCAACACATCCCAGGCCTCATACAGGACACATCCCTGGTCTCATACAGGACACATCCCAGGTCACATCCCAGGTCACATCCCAGGACACATCCCAGGACACATCCCAGGTCTCAACACATCCCAGGCCTCATACAGGACACATCCCAGGTCTCATACAAGACACATCCCAGGCCTCAACGCTGCGTTCTGAGAGAGAGAGAGAGAGAGAGAGAGAGAGAGAGAGAGAGAGAGAGAGAGAGAGAGAGAGAGAGAGATAGAGAGAGAGAGAGAGAGAGAGAGAGAGAGAGAGAGAGCGAGCGCAAGCTACTGACTGTGAGGCTGTCCTCTGAATGGTCCAAAGGACGCTGAATGATTATGTGATCTCTCTCTGCAGTTCAATGAAACGATGTACTAGATGGAAAAATAATTCATGATTTCTTTTCCTTCACACAGTGAGTCGGAGTTTAATGGAAATTTGAATGAAAACACAGCATTATAATTTGTATATCTTATGAAGTAAAGGCTTTAGTCAAAATCGTCCCGGGGGAATCAATCACTGCACCACCATGGTGAGAGGGAAACGGCGCTGAGCTGTATTATTTGTTGAAGTTGAAAGAGAGAGCAGCCAGACACTTCGGGGGAATGACGATGGACGTAATCAAAACATCCCCAGATAAAAGTACTATTCAAATCAAAAACCAATAAAAAAAAACTGTGTGTGAAGTTATCTCCTAACGTCTGAATCTATGACATCACTGACTGCTCCTCCTGGTCCTGGTAGCGTGGGAGCAGACAGCGGTCCAGTCTGGCCGGGGGGGGGGGGGGGGGGGGTTAGTGTTGTGTAGCTCGCGCTGTGCGATGGGAGGTGACATGTGACAAGCGCAGGCACAGCTGGCCCCGTCTGAGGTGACAGGGGGCCCGTAATGCGGTTTGGAGAATCGCCTGCGAGCGAGAGCACTTATTTTTAGCCAATAAACTGTCGGTGCCGTCCGACCTCTCCTCGCCTGGAAGCGCCGGCGCCCCGCCCTGCCGCTCTCCGGGACTCCATCCTGCTCCGCGTCTGTCTGGAAGCACCGTTATTATTTGTATATTGACATGAAGCTTGAGTTGTGGCGTTGGCGGTCTGTGTGTGGCGTAGCGCAGTGCATCCACCATGGTCTTCAAATGAATAGAGGCCTTTCACATGGCTACAAGGTCCTCCATGCTGGAAGAAACCACGTTTGCTATGTGGTGATATATATGAAATATAGCAACAACGGTTTTATAATGAGGTGTTTTGTCACAGTGGAACAGGAATAGCATGCTTGGATAAAAGCGTCGGCTAAATGATAACAATATTTATATCTACTCTAGTACTCTTATCACTGCACAGACATTTTCTTCCACTGAAAGTGGTTGCCAATGGTTATACAGGCAGCCGTGTTGGAAGACAGAGAACTACACACAGCATTCTGTGCCTCTCTATCGTCTACAGATGAAAGTGTTGTCCTGTGATGGTCTGTTGGGTCTGCTGTCAGGACTGATCACAGCTTGTGACTGTGACTCTGGATCCTGACATGCTGTGTAGCTGTGTTGTTATCAGCGTGTCTCTCGGGGTCATCCTGAGTTCCACAGCACGCCATGGAGACCCGGGCTCTCAGGAGCCATAAGCAACACATCAGACCCAAGATACCAGAGGATCAAACCTACTGTACTGTGTGGTGTTGAAGCTACACCAACATAATGTCAGAGGCACAATAATAATAATAATAACAATAATAATAATAATGATGATGATAATAATAATGATAATATATCATAATGAATATATTATATATGCAATATAATATACTACTAATAATTATAATACGTATGTCAGCTAAATTATGAAATGTAAATGTCATAATAATAATAATAATGAGGATAATAATAATAATAATAATAATAATAATATAATAATAATAATAATAATAATAATAATAATAATAAATAATAATAATAATAATAATAATAATAATAATAATAATAATAATAATAATAATAATAGTAAGAATTACAATTATGATGATAATAATAATGATAATATATACAAGTACAAAGTACAAGGAAATAGAGCAATGTGATGTGAACATGACAAGGTGAGGTACAAATTATATTTAAAAAAAACAAATAAAAATAAAAACAATTAACAGACTGTGTGTCAGTGGAACCAACCTTGCAATCTGGTTAGAAGTGGTGGAGAGAATAAAGGCTAGCATATGAATTGTAGTGCCTGGTTAGAAACGAATGAAAATGGATGGATTATCCAAGTGGGGGTCCGGGGGGGGAGAGCGAGCAAGAGCATATGTATGTATTGTATTAGATAGCAAGTATTAGGTATATATCTCGTAAACTACATTTATATTGATTCAAATGGAATGTATAGTCCTGTGATTTACATTGGATGTTTACTGTTAATGCTTGTGTGTCTAATTTTATGTTATGTTTAAAAAAAAAAAAAAAAAAAAAAAAAAAAAATGAACAGACTTTTATCAGACCTCCATCATCACCAGGTCCAATGTAGGACCGAAATAACAAATATCAATATCAATATCAATAGAAAAATAAATATATATTTGTGGATATTAAGATAGGGTCGTGCCTCCTTAGAGTACCTGTTTGTCTCAGGTTGATGAGGAGTCTGAGAGCGAGGCTGGACTTGGAACTGACAGAGACATCAACGTCCACAGCAAAGCTATTCTTTCTGCAAACGCATGATTGATTATATTTGGTTCTAATTTAAAAAGAAGGACACTAATACCTTCTGTCTGTTTCATCTCCGTTTTTGATGGATCACTGTTGCCGGACCATAAATGTTATTTTCTCTCTCATAGATAAAACTTTTATGTTGAGTAATCGTAATCTTTTTATATAAAAAAAAAGAATAAAAGTATTGCTTCTCCCCCCCCAATTTTTTTGATTGATTGATTAATGAATGTATCATTTTAAAAGTGTACATAGGTCCAAAGTGAATGATGTTGTTTATACTCCCCATTTCCCCACGTGCACCTGATTGGATAAATTACATGTTGGTGCTCTAGTGTGACATCTAGTGGCTGAATGTTATCTATAGCACCTTTAAGGTTCTTTTGTCTTGGAATTTCACCTAAGACATCCTCAAACATGCTCCTGCAGCTCAGCGGAAGGTCATGATGTTGGATGGTATTTAGTTTGTCAAATTAAAGATTAGAGCCTGCGGACACTGAATACCATTAGTATTTATTAAAGGTCTGTAATGCTATAGTGTGCTACTTGATTTCTTACATTCTTCTTACATTTCCTACTTGACTTCCATGAAAGCAGAGCATGTTTTCTACCATACTGTATAGACCAGGCAAGATAAGATAAGATGAGGACGTTACCGGATCCTGTGGGGAAATTGGCTACATGTTGGTTTATAATCATGCATGAAGCAGCATGTTTTTATCATGCTTCATACATGCCCCCTCCCCCACATGCAATTATAATATAAACAAACACGCACACATGAACTAGCACAGATGCATGTGTGTGCGTGCACACACACACACACACACACACACACACACACACACACACACACACACACACACACACACACACACACACACACACACATACACACACACACACACACACACACACACACACACACACACACACACACACCATAAGAGGCTGATTCCTGTGATTTGTGTGTTAGCAATTAACATATTTTCATTTGAAAGTACTGTAGCAGGATCCCAGGCTGCCTGATCAGTAGTAGAGCTGATTAGACTGAGATGAGAGGAACATGCATTCTGTACTATACTGTATTATACTGTACTGTACTGTACTACAATGTACTGTACCTTACTACACTGTACTGTACTACAATGTAATGTACCTTACTACACTGTACTGTACTACACTGTACTGTACTATAATGTACTGTACTATACTGTATTATACTGTACTGTACTATAATGTAATATACTGTACTATAATGTACTATAATGCACTATAATGTACTATACTGTACTATAATGTAATATACTGTACTATACTATAATGCACTGTACTATACTATACTGTACTATACTGTATCATCAGTAGTAGAGTAGTAGACTTATCAGAGTAACAAGCATACTGTACCATACTGTATACTATACTAATATACTGTATTATACTTCACAATACTTTACTATACTATACTGTCTATCAGTAGTAGAGCTTATCAGACTGAAATTACAGTAGCATGCATACTGTACTATACTGCACTATACCATACTATACTGTACTAGTATACTGTACTATACTGTACTATAATATACTGTATTATACTGTACTACACTGTAATGTAATGTACTATACTGTACTGTAATGTAATGTACTATACTGTAATGTAATGTACTGTGCTATACTGTACTGTGCTAAACTGTACTGTACTGTGCTATACTGTACTGTACTGTACTGTGCTATACTGTACTGTACTGTGCTATACCACTCCTGTCTCTGTAAAAGATGCAGCTAAAGGTGCAGTTCGCTCCTTGACATGCTTGACATTTGAAACGAACATACTTTAGAGTGCAGTCATCCCAGTTGCATAATAGCCACTCGCGGGCTTGAGAGCCCGAGGACACCGGGCCGCAATTACTATGAAAGGTCATTTAGTGGCAGAATACGCTGCATCCACTTCATTGCATAACGTTACATAATTCAGGAGGAAGAGCTCAGAGGGTGGAATATATTTCCTCTGGTCCCCGCTGCTGGCCGCGCGCTCTGCGTCGCCTCCTTCCACTCCCTGGTGGAATTGTATTCAATTGAATTAGCTTGTGGTTAAGTGGGGAGTAGCGGGAGGTGGCAGCGGTATAGTGTCTGAATCCTGGAAACATTCACTCACTCGTTCATTCAATCTGTGTTTAATCTCAAATTGATCATTGAGATCGAGCTCTTATTGACAATGCCGTCGAGAGGTACAGTACATAATTAGAAAACGATATAGAAACAGAATAGTCAATCAATTACAAATTTTTTATTAATGTGAAATGGTTGCCTATTATAGCTTTAAACTGAACAATGGATACTAAGTATATGTAAGAATTGAGTTTTACTGCGCTTTGCAGAAGCTAAAAGCAGATTTTCCGAATTCAGTGCAAACTCTGGGGACCTTTTAAACACCCATAGCCGTTTTCTCTCTGTTCATGTCTGTTTTTTTTTTTTCTTGTTTTTTGTTTTAGTTTTTCGGTGTCTGTTCTGGTGTTTTAGCACATGTTTTTAGATGTTTTTTTTTATGTATTATGATGTTTTTTAAAATGCTGTGAAGCACTCTGTGCACTCGTGCTGAGAAGGGCGCTATACAAATAGAGTTTTACTTATGTTGTGGCTGAAGGTTGTTTAACACAGCAGGAGACGATATTTCCAATTGTAACAAGTAGGTAATTTATTTAAGAAAAGAAGTTCTTAACAGCAAGAGCTATGGGTCGAGCAGAGGATCACCACAGCTTGAACAAAAAACACTCTTCTCCCAATCCCTTTGCCTGTCCCCTAAATCCCCTCTCAGTCCTGCCCCCCCATGACAGATATGATGACGTATCATATCATGTCAGATCTGACATGACGTACATTAAGATGATACGTAGATTTAACATCGGAGAGAGAACATGAAGAGAGATAAACAAGATATGATGTCCACACACGATATGATGTAGAGAGTGAGATGTGTGTGTGTGTGTGTGTGTGTGTGTATGTGTGTGTGTGTCTGTGTGTGCGTGCGTCTGCGTACAGACGTATGTGTATTGTATGTGTGTATTGTGTCACAGGGAATGTGTGTGTGTGTGTGTGTGTCGGTGTGTATGTCTGTGCGACTGTGTGAAAGAGAGAAAAGAACAAGATATGAAAGCATACAATGTACGAGATTACCAGCACACAACATGCCGTACTGAAATGTCCATCTGTTCCAAATTGTTTTAAGAACGTCAGCCAGACCGTCTTTCAGCACTGCTAGTTGACCTATATTAAACTAGTCCACCTCATACACATTTTCCCCAACATTCCCCCATTTGGGGCTATCCCTAGTCCCACCCAAATCATATAACCAAGAAAATGTGAACGTCTAACTAAACGAGACGCTTTGACCCTTTTAACCTCCTTCCAGTTAAGAGTACCCTCCTCCCGTTCGGATGCACTCCTTCCCCTACTTAGATGCACCTCTCCCCGTAAGGTTTAGGCAGTCCGCTACGACGCAACAACCAGCTCCTTTCTTAGGACTGCCTTGTCCGACGTCGGCCCCTCTCCCCCAACAGAGATGCAGGTCTCCACTTCCGGCGGTAAGGTCTCCTCTCATGAACGGAAGCAGTCCCCTTATTTTACCTTCAGGTGCAGTTTAAGGCTGGGTCCCTTTCCAACCTTAGGAGAGACAATCCAGATTCCTCTGAATTGACACCCCTTACCCTTCTGCTTCCCAGTGGTTCTTTTCAAACCTGCTGATCACAGAAGCACAACTCGCCTACTAACCCTGTATCGGTTAGTAAGGTTACTGTGGCCTGACTGTACATTGAGCCAGGTGCATTCATGCCACTGTTGTCCAGTCACTCACGGTCCCACATCCCGCGTGTCTGTGACTATAAACAGGGTCATAACGCTCTCCCAACCGGCTGGCGACCCAGTCGATAGCGACCTCATAGTCCGTCATCAAGTCAGGACCCCAAGCGGCTGACTGTCCGTAGTACCTATCAGCCACTCAGTTTAGAAACCGACGGTCTTGTCCCCACCCCGCTTGCTCTGGGCATGGAAATATTGACCGTTTTCGCCAGCCTTGCCTGTTCACGGCAGGAGCTGTGCCCCCTACGGTGCACCGCCCTGCTCCTAGGTGTGGACTGTCGCCCACGTACCACCCAGTGCCCACACCAACTTACGTGCAACGTTTCCTGGGCCGACTAGACGGTACCACAGTGGTATGTTATTTCATACCTCGTTACGCACGAGGGCCTTCAGTCACTCCCCAGCACTATATATATGTGTTTAACGTGCGCCCAGACTCTTGCGAGCCCACTGCCGCCTGTTATGGTCTAGAGGTTCGGGGTGCCTACCCCCTCCCTAAACCATATTTATATAATAAAAGTTTAAATGGCTGATCTAAACAAGAAACCTAGCCATATAATAAATTTTAAATGTCTAACTAAACAAGAAACCTTACTTCATTCACTGGACCCCTAACGGACCAACAAAGGCTGACTACCGTTCTCACAATAAACACAAAACCGCTCAAAACAAGAGTAATAATAAAACATCAAAAAAAAAAAAAAAAAAAAATACCCCAATTTATAATCCTAACCTGACAGACAAATCCCCCCAACCTCCACCGCTTACCAAATGAGCCACAGTTCCGGCCGGAAACCGCGACTCTCATCAGGGAAAGGAGAAGTTGACCGTCAGAACTAAACATAGAACATCCCTCCCAAAAAAATGACATTGTCTCTTCCATAACATTGAGTCCCAGTGTCCATCGCTCAGCCCCCCTTCCATGCCCACGCCATAGTCTCCTCACCGTATTGCCAAAAGTCACATTTTGCCAATACAGCAACCACCACGCCACACCTCCAGTCCTCGTAGAAGCATGTCCCCATGCCTGGACGGGAGGCGCTGGTACCGACCTCACCACGTGTCCCCCCATCTTCGACGGGAGGTGCCCATCTTGCCCACTGCGTTAGCCCCCCCCTTTGTCCCTCCAGTCCCCAGAACCGATCCCCAGACCACTTCTTCTCAATGCTTCCTCAGGCTCAGAACCGACACTCTGCCGATGCCCCTTCCCATTCCGGTTTGACCAGGACCACAAGTAAAATAAACAAAAAATAATAAAAAAATAAAAAACAATGCAATGATTTTCAATGGTTGCAATCTCTATGCCGAAGGATCATTAGAAAATCAGACTAAAATTCCTAGTTAAAGGAATAAACCAACAAAACTGCACTCAGACCATCCCCCGTCACTCTTAAAGGAAAGAACCAACAAAAAGAAAATGTCCCTACCTCACCATACCCCTAATCCTCTATCCCCTCGTCTCCCTCTAAGGCAGCATAAAGCTGAGGATATGGCCCGATTTGTGGCTCAATCTCTTTCTGTCCCACCATCAGCATTTGGCTCGTTACGTGTGAAGTTACCAGCCTACCCAAGAGAGGCATACCACAACAGAAAAGGAGAACCAATATCAACCCTGCCACCCCAATGGATATCCCCGTCTGCATCACTATGCTTCCCCACTGTCCCAATCTTTCCAACACCCCACTCCCCCACCATTCTTCATTCCGGCCAGAATTCCCCCTCAACTCCTCCCTCAAATCCTTCAGCTTAGCCATGGCCTCGGAGAACTTTCCCCCTGGCCCCACATTCGTCGGAATGAATGTGCAGCAGTACTGTCCAAACATGGAACAGACTCCACCCTTCTCCGCCATTAACCAGTTCAGAGCCTGTCTATTCTGCCACGCCACCGTACTGGTCGCGTGCATCTGGTCCCCCATTGCATCCAACGCCTCCTCGGTGTAATTGAGATACCGCTGCTGATTGTAAAACAAATAGTTGATCCACCCGGTGTTCTTATTGACCGATATCCATGGCAGAATAGACTCAAACCCTGCCGCAATCTCATTCTTAGCCATGAACTCGGCTGGAATGCCCCTTGGCTGTCCTATGCAATCCAGATACACCCTTGGGTCTGCCTTGTAGCTACGCTTCGTTCGAGAGATAGGAGACTCAGAAGGTCCTTCCGTCACTGATAATGGTAGGACCACCATTGGCATGATCGCCTGAACCCGGGCACATCTACCTGACCAATCTAAAGGAAGTGTATTCCTCAACCTCCTACCGCCGCAGAGCCAGTATTGGTCCGCCAGTGCCATATCCTGGACATAAAAAGGGCAAGCTACAGGCCGTGGGTTGGTATCCACTCCCTTTAACACGACCCCGTGTCCACACTTTCCTTCTTTCGTGCAGTTAGTCGTGATGCTCCAAATAGTAGTGCACCGCCCCTCTGCCACCTCCCCTACATCCCGGGTCCCCTCCTTTTGCAAGCACTCGAAATCCTTGGTCAGCCATAGTTTGACACCTCTGGGTATTGGCAACCCCGTCGCTACCCCCTGCACACGTACATCCAATTTCCTACAACGTTCCCGCATAGTGACATCCTTGAAATCCGTGACGTTTCCTGCCGCCTTAAAACGACTAGAGCCGAGAAACCCCAAACACTCTGCCTCGCACCAAGGGCGACTATTATGGGGCCCCTCCCATGCCTCTGCGTCCCTGTCACACTGAGCCCAACTGAACTTCGTGCCCTTCACCAGCAGCCTATCCGGACGTGCCTTGGAGCAGACATAACAATCCTCTATCTGATTCTGCGCGCTCGTGTACTGGACCCACTTAAACCACTCATTCCCTAAAGCCGCCCTATACATCGGGTCAGCCTCCGGGTCTTCCTCGTCATAGTCATAGTCGCCCCCATCTTGTTCCCCGGAAGGAAGCAAACCCCTCAACCTGGCCCAGAGTGAGCCCACTGAGTCCCTCAACGTTCCGGCTGTCCTCTGGAACATATCCTGTCCCCCCACCTCTTCCGACTCAGTGTCCTTGACCTCCCTTTTTCCCCTCACCCCTGTCCCCTGTGATTGGTTCGGGACAGGCTCAACTCTCCTATCTACCCCCACAACCCGATCCTCGTTAGTATAATGCCATATAGTATGGCATTATACTAGTAGTATAATGGTAAGTATCCCCGCCTGTAACGGGGGAATGGTCAAAATCAAAAACATGCCCTTGCGGTCCTACGGGAAACACCCCGTTTGGTTGTAGTCTTATCTTCTCCCCCCCTTCCTCGATGGAGGGAAGAGGGGGCGCCTGATTCTGAGCCTGGTCATGAAAGCCTGCTGGTACTTGAGCCTGAGCGGGACCCCGTGGGACTCCTACCCACTCAAACCCGTCATCCTCAAGGACGGGTCGACCGTGACGGTTCTTAATGACGTCGTTGTGCCCGGCCGACCGTCCGCACACTGCTGCCAACATCTGCGGGAGCATCAGCAGGCACTGCACCTTCCAGTTGCCGTCTCGGACCCTCCATGTCGGGTTCTGCATAACTGCGATCGATTGTATCCCCCAAGAGATCGCCGCTGGCCTTTATGCAGTGATTGAAGTGGAACCAGGTCGCTGATCCTTTGACTTGGACTGCCGTTCCAGTCGATCGGATCACCTCGTACGGGCCCTCTCTCCGGGGTGATGACCACTTTCTCTTGTGGACCTTTACGAAGACCAAGTCCCCAGGGATCAGTCTCGGTTTGGTGGCTTCCTTCTCCGCCTCCTTCACCCCCTTTCTCTCCTTTCTCTGCTCCTGTCGAAACACAGCTTCATGTATTTTAGTCACTTGCTGAAGATATTTTTTCAGATCTTGCTCAAAAATATCTAATGCCGGGCCCCTAGCCAGGTGTCTAAATGGCGGTGCTGGCATGCTGCGGCCTGTAAGCATTTCATGCGGTGTTAGCTGTGTTTGGCGGTTTACGCTGCTTCTAATAGCCATCAGAGCAAGTGGCAAAGCATCAATCCAGTTAAGCTTAGTTTGCATACAGATTTTCAACAGTTTGTTTTTAATGACCAGATTGGCCCTTTCCACCTTCCCCTGCGACCCGGGACTATAGACACAGGAAAGGCGCTGTCTTATACCTAATTTCTGCATCAGCCCTTTAACCACCTTGTCGATGAACTCGCGGCCATTATCGCTTTGTAATATCGTGGGAATTCCAAATCTCGGAATGACCTCGCGACACAGGAACTTGATCACTGTGTCCGCGTTCTTGTGTTTAGATGGAATGGCCTCAATCCAGCGACTAAAGCAGTCCTCTACTACCAGGAGGTATCGTTTGCCCTGCACTGGCGTTATCATGTCTGTATAGTCCATAATCAGATGTCTGAATGGTCCCTCAGGGAGGGGTGTGTAAGCCGCCACTGTCGGTACTCCTTTGCGCACATTGCCCTGTAAGCATGTTAAACACCTGGCTAGTGTAACGTCAATTTGTGCCTGAAGCTTTGGGGACCAAAATCCCATTTTCGTGATTCGTTTCAGGGTCTCTGCTCTTCCACAGTGATCAACACCATGAGCCTCAGGTATCACTAAGGACAGAAGATCGATGGAGGCGACTATCAAACCGTTATGACTCCTCCACAGACCATCTGCCCCCCTTACAGCCCCCCTCTCCGTCCACGACTGTTTCTCGGCCTGCGTGGCTGAGTCCTGAAGATCACTCAAATTATCCTCAGTTACCTCAGTCGTCAGTTCGGCCGCAAACATCAGAACAGCCGTGGACGGCACCGCAGCCGCCGCCTTCGCGGCCTCGTCCGCCGCGTTGTTTCCCGTCGTCACAAAGGACAGGTCTTTTCTGTGTGCCTGGCACTTTACGATAGCAATGCTTTTGGGCAACTTTACAGCCTGAATAAGCGCCACAACCTGCTTGTGGTGAAGGATCGGTGAGCCGTCCGATTTCTTAAAGCCTCTTGCCTTCCAAATGGCCGCGAATAGGTGGCATACGCCATGCGCATACGCAGAGTCTGTAAAGATGTTAACCGTGCGATCTTTAGCTATTATGCATGCTTCTGTTAGTGCTATTAGTTCTGCAAGCTGGGCCGAACATGGTTGCATGCATTGTTCGGCCTTTCTTGTTAGTGTTTCTCCGTTAGGTTTGCACTGTACGACGGCGTATCCTGACCTTAAATTTTCCCCCTCCCGATAGCAGGACCCATCCACAAAAAGTGAGAGTTCTGCTATCGCGAGCGGGTCGACTCCCAAATCAGGACGGAGTTTCACGAAAGCCTGTACCTCCACCTCACACTCATGCGGTTGACCCTCGCTCGGGAGTGGTACCAGATCCGCCGGGTTACTGCCGTGGCATGTTTTTATCGTAACGTCCGAGTACTGCAGGAGCCTCATGTAAGCCTGTTGCCGTTGGCTGGTCAGAACAAATTTGCCTCTTTCAATCAAGTTTGCCAATTTGTGATGTGTCCAAATGCAAATGTCATATCCCATTGTCACGGCCGTTGCCTTCTCATACATCAAATGTGCTGCGGCCAGGGCCTGATAACAAGGTGGCAGACCCTGCTCTACCGGCGAAAGAGCTCTAGAGTAATATGCTATCGGTTGTTTTTTCCCACTCCCCCCCTGTGTTTGAGTCAGGACAGCTGTCGCATGCTGCGCTCTATGTGAGACGAATAGGTGGAAACACTTCTCATAATCCGGCAGCGCCAGGGCAGGGGCCTGTAACAACAGACGCTTAATGTTTATGAACGCGTCCTCCCCCTCCTCGGTCCATGTCAAGGGAGCGCGAAGCTTGTCTGTACCCGCCTCTTTTATCATCATCCTCAACGGCGCTGTCGCTATCGTATAGTCCTCCACCCACTCAGAGCTGTACCCAGTCATCCCTAAAAACGTCATCATCTGTCGGACCGTCAATGGCCTAGGTGCCTTGGATACAGCTTCGAGCTGCGTGGGTGAGATGCTTTTTATGCCCTTTTGAATGACGCGAGACAAGTACTCAACTTTTGGCTGGCAGTACTGCAGTTTTGAACGGGATGCCTTGTGGCCTCCCACGGCTAATCCACTCAAAACTTTGATGGAGTCCTCATGGCACTGCTGACGTGTATCCGAGCAGATTAGAATGTCATCTGCATACAGTAAAACCGTGCTGAGTAGTGTGTCGCACACTCCTTGCAAGTCTTCCTTGAGCGCCTTCGAGAAGTAATGCGGCGAGTGCGCGAACCCTTGTGGCAACCGGGTGTAAGAGTATTGTTTCCCCCTGTGGGTAAAAGCAAACAGATACTGAGACTCTTTTTCCAATGGAACACTGAAGAATGCCTGCGTGAGATCAATGACCGTATAGTACTGCGAGCTACTCGGGATGTTTGTCAGGAGGGTGTGTGGATTAGCGACTTCCGCCTCTGGTCCAGACACCACGTCGTTCACCGCCCTCAAATCGTGTACCAGTCTGTACCTAGCCCTGTCCGCCTTTAGCACTGGGTGGATAGGTGTATTACATCTGGATTTGAAAGGGACGAGCACTCCCCCCTTTAACAGTCCCTCAATCTGATGTGATATAGCTTCCTCCGACTCTGGCTTCATTGTATACTGTCTGATAAAGGGTGGTCTACAACCCTTCTTTAACCTGACCTTCACTGGCTGTGCCGACAATATTAGACCCACATCTGTGTCGTGTTTTGACCACAACCGTTCCGGGGTGCGCGCCAACATGTCCTGTTCCAGCAAAGCATCCGCCTCTGGAATAACGCAAGGGTCTCCTGGTAATCTGATTACTTGCGGTTTTGCCAAAACTGAAAAGGAAATCATTATTTTTATGAAACTCCCATCTGCGCTGTTCCAAATTAGCGGAGATTCCGTGGAGACCCACCTTTGAGTCTCGGATTCCTGTATCATTGAACCTAGATGTTCGGATTCGTAACCAGGATTTATTCTCAGAGTGATGTGTGGGGCGGCGTCTCTTAGTCTATGTTGTTCCCGTAGATACTTACCCGTGTTAACCCTCAACGCCGCGCCCTGTCTCCCTACAATTATCGTAGATGAGTTAATCTGCACCTGCTCGGGCTGTCCCTGCAACCATGCCTTGTTCCTAACTAGGTCACTATTCGTCAAATATCATAGTGTGCAATGTGCCTCCATGTTTGTTTGTCTAGACTGAGGCAGTTGGGTTTTCAGAAATGGCTCCCAGGGGGCACAGACCCTTTGCAGCTCTGCATCTATGTTGCCCAGCCAGAACACAGTGGCCTCTTTCTCCCCCGTCCCTTGTAGCATCATTTGGTACACGTCTTGTTCAATTTGAATCCCCTCAGGCGTACATAGGATTTTACAGCCTAGTTTACACATTGCATCTCGTCCCAAGAGATTGCGCGGGGTGCTGTCCGAAATTAATACAGGTATTGTTATGGTCTTGTTGTTATACGTCATAGAGATTGGATCTGATGTGGGTATTAATTGTGTTTTTCCCGAGAATCCGACCGTCCGAACATACTGTCCAGACTGGGGTAAGTGAGCGGCGTATTTTTGCTTTATGCAGGAAAAACCTGCTCCAGTGTCTGCCATCATCTCTGTTAATTTGCCCTCCACTAGGACCTGCAGAATAGGTTCTTGCTCAGCTCCCTTGGAAACCACAATCATTTGATTTCCCCCCGTCGCATTCTCTGGGCACCCCTAGTGATTACCCCCCTGGTTTCGGGGCCCTCCTGTCTCCCCCTGGTCGTGGGGCCCTTGTGACTCCCCCTGGCGCACGGGTCTTCCATACTCCGAGCCGGGACGGTATGGTTGCCTACATCTCATTTCCCTGTGTCCCTGCATGCCGCAGTTCCAACAGTGGAAACGGGGAAACTGTTGTTCGTTCCCCGGTCCCTGTGTAAACCGTGGGCCTGATTGCCCATTCCCTGCCTGCCGCCTGGACGCCTGGTTCTGTGAACTATAGCCATAGCTTCTCACTACCTGAGGTGCAGGCGGGGGTCCCTGGTCCTGCATGGGTGGAGAGGTAGCAGATGACACCATTACTGCCTGCAACCTCCTTTGGGGCTGCAGTTGTTGCTGAGTTAACTTCCTTGAGTCATTTCTATCCTGATCCCTGACTTTCTGCTCCTGAGCCCTTTGCTTCTCCACACTATGTGTTACATGTGCACAGAACAAAGGATAAGTCATGTCCATTAACCCCACCACGTCTTCCAGTCTATTCTTAACCACCTCTGGAAGCCCTCTCATCACACTTTCTCTAAACATCGCTCTCTGCAACGGGTCAATTTCTGGGTTGTGTCCTAGCTCACCTCTCCACTCCTTCAGTATTTTGTTCACATAGCACATGTTCACCGGCAATTGCGTGACATAAGGTGGGGATGTTGGTTTCCCTATATCCGTCTCTCTCTGATTTAGCGCTAAAGCTTCCTGCCTGTATGCTCTCCCCTTCTGGGCGTAGAGCTTCATTACCCCCAACTCTTCTGTCCTCTTTTTCAACCTCTTTTTGCTGCTGTCGCCTGGCTTGTGGTTACGAATCATTACATTCATCTCTTCGCATATGTCGAGATCAAAAGTACCTCCGGAAGGCCATTTTGTGTCCCCGGCCTTTGTACGCCTCTGCCAACGGACACCAACCTTGAGAATTAGGTTCTTTATCAACGGGTTGGTGTCCAACAGTATGTCCTCTGCTGTATGCATCGTTGTTTAGTGTGTATATGTGTTTATTGTGTTGTGTGTGTGTGTGTGTGGTTGTACTTCAGCTACTACTACTCTACAACTACCTACTACTCTACAACTACCACTCCAGGAACAACAGTTAACCTAGATCTACTCTCTACAACTACCACTCCAGGAACAACAGTTAACCTAGATCTCCTACTCTACAACTACCACTCCAGGAACAACAGTTAACCTAGATCTCTCTACAACTACCACTCCAGGAACAACAGTTAACCTAGATCTCCTACTCTACAACTACCACTCCAGGAACAACAGTTAACCTAGATCTCTCTACAACTACCACTCCAGGAACAACAGTTAACCTAGATCTCCTACTCTACAACTACCACTCCAGGAACAACAGTTAACCTAGATCTCCTACTCTACAACTACCACTCCAGGAACAACAGTTAACCTAGATCTCCTACTCTGCAACTACCACTCCATGTGTGTGTATGTGTGTGACTGTGTGTGTGTGTGTGTGTGTGTGTGTGTGTATGTCGGTGTGTGTGTCTGTGTGTGTGTGTGTGTGTATGTGTGTATGTCGGTGTGTGTGTGTGTTTGTGTGTGATTGTGTGTGTGTGTGTGTGTGACTGTGTGTGTGTGACTGTGTGTATGTGCGTCACAACCCGCTGTCTACCGGGACACAGGAATGTGTGTGTGTTTGTGTGTGTGTCAGTGTGTGTGCGTCTGTGTGTGTGTGTGTGTGTGTGTGTGTCTTTGCTGTGTGTGTGTGTGTGTGTGACTGTGTGTGTGTGTGTGTGTGTGTGTGACTGTGTGTGTGCGTACTGTGTGTGTGTGCGTCACAACCCGCTGTCTACCGGGACACAGGAATGTGTGTGTGTGTGTGTGTGTCGGTGTGTGTGTGTGTGTGTGACTGTGTGTGTGTGTGTGTGTGTGTGTGTGTGACTGTGTGTGTGTGTGTGTCTGTGTGTAGTGACTGTGTGTGTCTGTGTGTCTGTGTGTGTGTCGGTGTCACAACCCGCTGTCTACCGGGACACAGGAATGTGTGTGTGTGTGTGTGTGTGTCGGTGTGTGTGTGTGTGTGTGACTGTGTGTGTGTGTGTGTGTGTGTGTGTGTGTGTGACTGTGTGTGCGTGTGTGTGTGTGTGTGTGTGTGACTGACTGTGTGTGTGTGTGTGTGTGTGTGTGTGTATGTATGTATGTCTACCACCAGGGGTCAGAGAGAGAGAGAGAGAGAGAGAGAGAGAGAGAGAGAGAGAGAGAGAGAGAGAGAGAGAGAGCTATCTCTCTTGGCAGAACGCCCAGACCTGGGAGCTGGCTTTCCGCCCAGAATGAGCTATCTTCAGCAGTTTTTGTTTTGAAAATTTGAGAGTCTTATCTACAGAGGACAGAAAGGCACAGTTATGTGAAAGGGGTCGGGGAGAGGTTTGAAAAGGTTTGAAGAGGTTTGAAGAGATGGAGAAAAATTTTGACCAGAGGTCGAAAACATGCAATTAAAATTGATTAGTGGCGCACTTTATGGCTTGTTAAAAGAGGAATCGCCCCAGTGTAAAACACCTCACCAGTCGTGTTCGTTTTAGCCGTCCATCCAGACCTCGTCAACACAGTCAGCTCAACTTTTCCCTCCCGCAGAAACTCTGACGGATATTTATAATAACAAGCCCAACGCTTACCTTTTTGTCGACAACCGGCAGAATTTCTACGGGAGAGGTCCGGAGCTGGCCGTGTGAGGGGGCCCGGCAGGGCGGTCAAGGGTCAAGGGTCACCAAATGTTGTGGCTGAAGGTTGTTTAACACAGCAGGAGACGATATTTCCAATTGTAACAAGTAGGTAATTTATTTAAGAAAAGAAGTTCTTAACAGCAAGAGCTATGGGTCGAGCAGAGGATCACCACAGCTTGAACAAAAAACACTCTTCTCCCAATCCCTTTGCCTGTCCCCTAAATCCCCTCTCAGTCCTGCCCCCCCATGACAGATATGATGACGTATCATATCATGTCAGATCTGACATGACGTACATTAAGATGATACGTAGATTTAACATCGGAGAGAGAACATGAAGAGAGATAAACAAGATATGATGTCCACACACGATATGATGTAGAGAGTGAGATGTGTGTGTGTGTGTGTGTGTGTGTGTGTGTGTGTGTATGTGTGTGTGTGTCTGTGTGTGCGTGCGTCTGCGTACAGACGTATGTGTATTGTATGTGTGTATTGTGTCACAGGGAATGTGTGTGTGTGTGTGTGTGTCGGTGTGTATGTCTGTGCGACTGTGTGAAAGAGAGAAAAGAACAAGATATGAAAGCATACAATGTACGAGATTACCAGCACACAACATGCCGTACTGAAATGTCCATCTGTTCCAAATTGTTTTAAGAACGTCAGCCAGACCGTCTTTCAGCACTGCTAGTTGACCTATATTAAACTAGTCCACCTCATACACATTTTCCCCAACACTTACTTACTTACTTACTTACTTACTTACTTACTTACTTACTTACTTACTTACTTACTTACTTACTTACTTACTTACTTACTTACTTACTTACTTACTTACTTACTTACTTACTTACTTACTTACTTACTTACTTACTTACCTTAAGTGCAAAAGACAGTCACCAGAGTGAGTGTGATAAAGGGCCAGAGCTGCAGTCAGATGTGAAACATCTCTACCTTCCCTCCTCCGGTGAAGACGGGGGGCTGAGGGCCTCAGCTCGTTTACATCCACTTCAACACTGCAGCCTAAAACCAACGCAGTGCTTCCACTCGGGTGACAGACGTCTGGTAATCAGAAGGTTCCCGCTTTTGTTATTCTTATTCGTGACTTGTTCTGTCTAAATGTTTAATGTATGCGATTTGTAGTGTCAAATTTCCCTCGGGATAATAAAAGTATTTATATTTATTCTATTCTATTCTATTCTATTCGGGCTTCTCCCGGGCAGTGTCAAAGTGTCCTTGAGCAATGCACTTAACCAATAACTGCCCCCGATGAGCAGGTTGTAAAGCGCTTTGGATAAAAGTTGTTAGATATAAATGCTGTCCATTTACCGTTCTACTGTCAACAGAGTAATACTATCTCTTCCTTCTCTCTCCTGCCCCCAGGGGCTCTCAACCATCGTATGCTAATTAAATCTACGCTCACAAACACATATTTCTATTATGTAATATATCATTCATTTCCAATATTCAAATATCATGTATTTATGAATCGTAGCTATTACAAAATATACTTCAAAAGGATATCTGAGTTGGGCTGAGTTGTGTTGAGTTGAGTTGTGTTGAGTTGAGTTGTGTTGAGTTGAGTTGAGTTGTGTTGAGTTGAGTTGTGTTGAGTTGAGTTGTGTTGAGTTGAGTTGAGTTGTGTTGAGTTAAGTTGAGTTGAGTTGAGTTGTGTTGTGTTGTGTTGAGTTAAGTTGAGTTGAGTTGAGTTGTGTTGTGTTGTGTTGAGTTAAGTTGAGTTGAGTTGTGTTGAGTTAAGTTGAGTTGAGTTGAGTTGTGTTGTGTTGTGTTGAGTTAAGTTGAGTTGAGTTGAGTTAAGTTGAGTTGAGTTGAGTTAAGTTAAGTTGAGTTGTGTTGAGTTAAGTTGAGTTGAGTTCTGTTGAGTTAAGTTGAGTTGAGTTGAGTTGTGTTGATTTGAGTTGAGTTGAGTTGAGTTGAGTTGAGTTGAGTTGGGCTGAGTTGAGTTGAGTTGAGTTGGGCTGAGTTGAGTTGAGTTGTGTTGATTTGAGTTGAGTTGAGTTGAGTTGAGTTGAGTTGAGTTGAGTTGGGCTGAGTTGTGTTGTGTTGAGTTGAGTTGTGTTGATTTGAGTTGAGTTGAGTTGAGTTGAGTTGAGTTGAGTTGTGTTGAATTGAGTTGAGTTGAGTTGAGTTGGGCTGAGTTGTGTTGAGTTGAGTTGAGTTGAGTTAAGTTGAGTTGAGTTGTGTTGATTTGAGTTCTGTTGAGTTGAGTTGAGTTGTGTTGAATTAAGTTGAGTTAAGTTGAGTTCTGTTGAGTTGAGTTGTGTTGAGTTGAGTTGAGTTGAGTTGAGTTGAGTTGAGTTGAGTTGAGTTGAGTTGAGTTAAGTTGAGTTGAGTTGTGTTGATTTGAGTTGAGTTGAGTTGAGTTGTGTTGAGTTGTGTTGATTTGAGTTGAGTTGAGTTGAGTTGAGTTGAGTTGAGTTAAGTTGAGTTGAGTTGTGTTGATTTGAGTTGAGTTGAGTTGAGTTGTGTTGAGTTGTGTTGATTTGAGTTGAGTTGAGTTGAGTTAAGTTGAGTTGAGTTGTGTTGAGTTGAGTTGAGTTGAGTTGAGTTGAGTTGAGTTGTGTTGAGTTGTGTTGATTTGAGTTGAGTTGAGTTGAGTTGAGTAACGTGTGGAAGGTCACACTACCTCTCTTAGGTTCCCTTGCTGTGCAGGCGCCCCGACCGAACTGTAGGAGTCGCTGTTTACAACGACCCGGACCCACCCACCGGCTTCCCTCCCGCTGACTCTGCCAATCGAGCCAGTATGACGGCCGGCCAAGCCGGAGGCAACACTGACAGCTGGATTCGATACCAGTGTCTCTTGCGTTGGTGACGAGCGCCTTGTCCGCTGCGCCACCCAGCCGCCCTATATCTAATTTCTAACCACTCACATGTAAAACAATCCTCACGTGAAGAAATTAGCCGTTGGCTCTTATCCTCCATGTGTAAACAAGGTGTAGTTACCTCTCACGGCCACACGGTGCCAATCTTACCATAGTGCAGCTTTAGGAAAGCAGAAATATCAACATGAAGATCAGATTGTGTCTAGAATCTGCAGACCACACTAAAGATTACATATGTTAATTTAATTTAATTAATTTAGACATATAATTAATTTGAAACAACCGTTGTTTGTTTGTGTGTGTGTGTGTGTGTGTGTGCACGCACGTGCGTAAGTGTGTCTTCTCCAGATTAATTGGCTGTAAATTATTCAGTGATTCCTACTGCTAATGAAGATTCATGTCTCCTTGTACCCGTGGGAGACACTCGTGGAGAGGTTTGTGTTGTGTGTGTGTGTGTGTGTGTGTGTGTGTGTGTGTGTGTGTGTGTGTGTGCACATGTGTACAAGTGTGCACATGCACACACACACACACACACACACACACACACACACACACACACACACACACACACACACACACACACACACACACACACACTTGCTGTAAGAGTGTGCACTTTGTGCCGTAAATGTGTGACCTCACAGTAGAGTCACAGTCTCAGTACCTGCCAGTGAGGAGGTGTGAGTGAGAGGGAATCCTTGCAGCAGAGGAGGTGTTTCCACAGGAAGTGTGGATGTTACTTATAAAGGGATAGTCCATCGTATATATAAACTCCTCAAAAAAAGTTCAGAAACGTTACTTCGGTTGATTATTCATCCCCTTTAATAATACCAATTGGTATTATATTTTATATCGTTGGAAAGCCTGATTAGTCACCTTTACAACAAGGTACAACTTGTAAGGAGCATGCATTTGTGGAATGAGCAACACAGCTAACCGTGTGGGTAGCGGCCCAAAGAAATGTGCCAAAATCCCCTGCAATATTCTTCTGTTGGTATTCACTCTCGTTTTGAGTTGCTTGGTGGATTGGATGATTGCACTCTCCCACAGTAATAAGTACGCGCCAGAGTGACCAACGCAACCATGTTGGCTGACTTGCGGCAAATCCTGACCGGCTGGTGACCAGCATGAGGAGGAGGTGCCAAGCTGTTGTGACTGCGTATGGATCTTCACCACGCGACTGAGGTCCCTGACAGTGTAAAATTAATAAAGTGTAGAAATGTGTGTACAATATGTGTTGTTTTTCCTTATTACTGTGGGAGAGTGCAATAATCCAATCCTCCAAGCAACTCAAAATGAGAGTGAATACCAACAGAAGAATATTGCAGGGGATTTTGCAGGGAAATGCATGCTTCTTACAAGTTGTACCTCGTTGTAAAGGTGACTAATCAGGCTTTTCAACGACATAAAATACAATACCAATTGGTGTTATTAAAGGGGAGGAATAATCGACCGAAATAACGTTTCCAAACCTTTTTTGAGGAGTTTATATATATCCTATCTGATTGGTCACAATCTGGGAGTCCTTTTCGTCGAATACACAAGCACTTGCACCTGGATTTGTTTTATCCAACAGTTCATCTTGTAAACAACTCGCTTTTGTTTATGTTCATATTTCCACCGTTCGTTCTTCTTTAATTCTTTAATGAATACACTTCCTACTTCATATAAACTTTACAAAGTCACAATTTTCTTCGCTCCCGTTGTGAGGCCGCCATCTGTGTGCATTTCTTTGTTTTGATTTGATGATGTGGATTGGATTTGAGTGGGAATACAGGAGGGTTTTTTATTGCTGGCTCCTTAGCTAGCAGGCTACGTTTTATGTCATTGCTGGGACAGATACTGGTGTATAGGTAATGATCAACCTAAGGCATATGTGATACAAATGTATCTATTTTGATTTCACAGGGTCTTTACGTTTCACTTTCAGTTTTATGAAGTTGTAATGAGTCTGACCTCCAGTCTGACCTCATTTTATTGACAGGCAGTTAGCTTCTTATGGTTTTGAGAGAGATCGTATAGATCGATCAATCTGGCGTGCTGTGTGTGTGTGCTCATGACATGCTGTGTGTGTGTTTGTGGCATGCTGTGTGTGTGTGCTCATGGCGTGCTGTGTGTGCTCGTGGCGTGCTGTGTGTGTGTGCTCGTGCTGTGTGTGTGTGCTCGTGGCGTGCTGTGTGTGTGTGTGTTCATGGCGTGCTGTGTGTGTGTTCATGGCATGCTGTGTGTGTGTTCGTGGCGTGCTGTGTGTGTGTTCATGGCATGCTGTGTGTGTGTTCATGGCGTGCTGTGTGTGTGTTCGTGGTGTGCTGTGTGTGTGTTCGTGGCATGCTGTGTGTGTGTGTTTGTGGCGTGCTGTGTGTGTGTTCATGGCATGCTGTGTGTGTGTTCATGGCGTGCTGTGTGTGTGTTCGTGGCGTGCCGTGTGTGTGTTCGTGGCGTGCTGTGTGTGTGTTCATGGCATGCTGTGTGTGTGTTCATGGTGTGCTGTGTGTGTGTTCGTGGCGTGCCGTGTGTGTGTTCGTGGCGTGCTGTGTGTGTGTGTCCGTGGGGTGCTGTGTGTGTGTGTTTGTGGCGTGCTGTGTGTGTTCGTGGCGTGCTGTGTGTGTGTTTGTGGCGTGCTGTGTGTGTGTTCATGGCATGCTGTGTGTGTGTTCATGGTGTGCTGTGTGTGTGTTCGTGGCGTGCCGTGTGTGTGTTCGTGGCGTGCTGTGTGTGTGTGTCCGTGGGGTGCTGTGTGTGTGTGTTTGTGGCGTGCTGTGTGTGTTCGTGGCGTGCTGTGTGTGTGTTTGTGGCGTGCTGTGTGTGTGTTCGTGGCGTGCTGTGTGTGTGTGTTCGTGGCATGCTGTGTGTGTGCTGGAAGAACATATGATACACAATTTTCTGGGACCCATTTTCTCCTACTGTGCTGTTAACCCTGATGGATAACTTTACCAATACTAGTGTTAACCCTGATGGATAACTTTACCAATACTAGTGCTGTTAACCCTGATGGATAACTTTACCAATACTAGTGCTGTTAACCCTGATGGATAACTTTATACTAGTGCTGTTAACCCTGATGGATAACTTTACCAATACTAGTGCTGTTAACCCTGATGGATAACTTTATACTAGTGCTGTTAACCCTGATGGATAACTTTATACTAGTGCTGTTAACCCTGATGGATAACTGTATACTAGTGCTCTTAACCCTGATGGATAACTTTACCAATACTAGTGTTAACCCTGATGGATAACTGTATACTAGTGCTGTTAACCCTGATGGATAACTGTATACTAGTGCTGTTAACCCTGATGGATAACTGTATACTAGTGCTGTTAACCCTGATGGATAACTGTATACTAGTGCTGTTAACCCTGATGGATAACTGTATACTAGTGCTGTTAACCCTGATGGATAACTGTATACTAGTGCTGTTAACCCTGATGGATAACTATATACTAGTGCTGTTAACCCTGATGGATAACTGTATACTAGTGCTGTTAACCCTGATGGATAACTGTATACCAGTGCTGTTCCCTGATGGATAACTGTATACTAGTGCTGTTAACCCTGATGGATAACTGTATACTAGTGCTGTTAACCCTGATGGATAACTGTATACTAGTGCTGTTAACCCTGATGGATAACTGTATACTAGTGCTGTTAACCCTGATGGATAACTGTATACTAGTGCTGTTAACCCTGATGGATAACTGTATACTAGTGCTGTTAACCCTGATGGATAACTGTATACTAGTGCTGTTAACCCTGATGGATAACTGTATACTAGTGCTGTTAACCCTGATGGATAACTGTATACTAGTGCTGTTAACCCTGATGGATAACTGTATACTAGTGCTGTTAACCCTGATGGATAACTGTATACTAGTGCTGTTAACCCTGATGGATAACTATACTAGTGCTGTTAACCCTGATGGATAACTGTATACTAGTGCTGTTAACCCTGATGGATAACTGTATACTAGTGCTGTTAACCCTGATGGATAACTGTATACTAGTGCTGTTCCCTGATGGATAACTGTATACTAGTGCTGTTAACCCTGATGGATAACTGTATACTAGTGCTGTTAACCCTGATGGATAACTATATACTAGTTCTGTTAACCCTGATGGATAACTGTATACTAGTGCTGTTAACCCTGATGGATAACTGTATACTAGTGCTGTTAACCCTGATGGATAACTGTATACTAGTGCTGTTAACCCTGATGGATAACTGTATACTAGTGCTGTTAACCCTGATGGATAACTGTATACTAGTGCTGTTAACCCTGATGGATAACTTTATACTAGTGCTGTTAACCCTGATGGATAACTGTATACTAGTGCTGTTAACCCTGATGGATAACTGTATACTAGTGCTGTTAACCCTGATGGATAACTGTATACTAGTGCTGTTAACCCTGATGGATAACTGTATACTAGTGCTGTTAACCCTGATGGATAACTGTATACTAGTGCTGTTAACCCTGATGGATAACTGTATACTAGTGCTGTTCCCTGATGGATAACTGTATACTAGTGCTGTTAACCCTGATGGATAACTGTATACTAGTGCTGTTAACCCTGATGGATAACTGTATACTAGTGCTGTTAACCCTGATGGATAACTGTATACTAGTGCTGTTAACCCTGATGGATAACTGTATACTAGTGCTGTTAACCCTGATGGATAACTGTATACCAGTGCTGTTCCCTGATGGATAACTTTATACTAGTGCTGTTAACCCTGATGGATAACTGTATACCAGTGCTGTTAACCCTGATGGATAACTGTATACTAGTGCTGTTAACCCTGATGGATAACTGTAGCATTTCCCCAAGCTGGACTTTAATTCAGACAAATTGAACTCCTTGAGACTGATGGCTATGATGCGGTATGTCAACCATTTATTGACAGTTTCATCCTGAGACACCGTAAGAGCTGAAAGTGTAAACAGACATACAGTCATTCGTTTGTTCAAACCACGTTTCCAGTGAAAGTTATAGCACAGACTAGCATCTTAGCTAGTTTAGCTCAATACACAAATATGAAGATTGCCAAATATAAACACGTACCTCTTCGCCTTCCAGCTAGGTGCTAAACAAGGTAAGAAGGGGGTTTCCTTCACAAACTTATTATTAATGAGAGATATCCCATTTACAATTCCTCTCTCCCGTCATATGTATCAAGCATATTTCTGTCAAGTAGCGTTAACCGGAAGTCGTTGTTAAGCAAGGTAGAAACAGCGCGAGCAGGACAACCAGAATCTTCAAAAATAAAAGACAGCATTTCAAAATAAAAGACAGCAAATAACAATTCCACGTAAAATCAAGTCTAACGTTATAAACAGAGGAATTGGTTCTTTACACTCCCATCAAATCATTGTTTCAAATATTGTAGGAAACCATGCATAAGCAACACAATGATTTCTCAATAAACCATAAGCAATAACCAAAAGTTATGGTATTAAAGTTGTCAAACACTTCAAAATACATCCTTAAGAGATGCAAGTGTACCTTACTTAGTGAACATCTAGTCACTTATCTAGTAATAAGACCAGCTTCTGAACTGGTCTTTCAAGAACTGACTGTTTAGTGAGACGTTCACCCTTCTTTCCCAGTTTCCTGTCACCTAGACATATTGTCACTCTCCTAACCAGACCATCTCTATCCACTATAGTTTTAGAAACTCTACCTAATCTCCATTCATTTCTCGGCAGATCATCATCTTTCATCATCACTATGTCCCCTATCTGGAGGTTTCTCTTTGGCGTGTGCCAGCGTTGCCTGATGGCGATGTTGTTTAAATACTCTTTACGCCAGCGGCCCCAAAACTGTTCAGCTAAGTACTGTACATGCCGCCACCTTTTTCTAGCATACATGTCTTCTCTAATGAACTTGCCGGGGGGGGGCAGAGCTAGGGTGGACTTCATGGTAAGTAGGTGGTTAGGGGTAAGTGGCTCAAGACTGTTGGGATCGTTGAGGTTGTCAACAGTGAGAGGGCGACTGTTAACTATTGCCATTGCTTCGTAGAAGAATACTCGGAGGGATGCATCATCCAATCTTCCAAAAGAGAGTGAGAGGGTCGAATTGAGGATACCTCTGACTGTCCTGATCTGACGTTCCCACACTCCGCCGACATGGCTTGAATCTGGAGCATTCATGATGAAGTCGCACTGATTCTCAGAGAGAAAGGTAGCCAGTTTGTCACTATCGACTTCTTTAAGAGCTTCCTTCAGTTCGTTTTTGGCTCCGAGGAAGTTGCTTCCTTGATCAGATTTGATCTGACGCACTGCACCACGTATGGCGATGAAGCAGCGCATTCCATTTATGAATGAGTCGGTTGACATGTCCTCCAGCATTTCAATATGGATGGCTCTGGAGGAAAAGCAAGTGAAGAGAAGGCCATATCTTTTGCGCACACTTCGTCCTTGTTTGGTATAGAAGGGTCCAAAGCAGTCCATTCCACAGTATGTAAATGGGGGAGATGGCTCCACACGCTCTGGAGGGAGATCTGCCATCTTTTGTTCTTCTGTGTGTCTCCTGAGCTTTCTGCAGGTCACACATTGACGGAGATGAGATACCACAACCCGACCAATCCCTAAGATCCAGTAGCCCTTTGATCTGATCTCGTTTATGGTCATTCCTTTACCTTGATGTTTAGCCCTTTCATGGCAGTGGGTGAGGATCATCTTCGTGATGTGATGTTCCTTCGGAATGATCGCAGGGTGTTTGACTGCATGGGGGAGATTGGAGTCACAGAGCCTTCCTCCCACCTTGATCACACCATCCTTGTCTAGGAAGGGGTTAAGGCGATACAACTTGTTATGGAGTGGCAGCCGAGAGCCTTTCTTCAGTAACTTCAGTTCCTCTGGATATGTTTGTCCTTGTAGGTCTTTGATTATGAGGCGCTCCGCGTCCTCTCGTTCCCTTACTGTGGAGAGACCATTAGACTTCTCTTTGTTGATTCGTCGCAGGATACGAGCTACTGCTCGAACGGCCCGAGGCCAGGATGAGAGCACTGACAGCCGATCTGCCAGGGAGTATTGCTCTGTAGTTTCTGTGTTCAGTGTCTGAGCTCCCTTCACTTCCGGGTCTCCTACTGGCAGCTCTGTGACCACCTCTTTCGAGAGGCTGATTTCCCTTTCCCATAAAAACGCAGGCCCCTGGAACCAGTTTGATGAGATCAGCTCACTGACAGTGAGGCCTCGGGAAGCGTGATCTGCCGGGTTTTTGTCAGTGGGGACGTATCTCCATTGCTGGTGAGTTGTGCTGAGGTGTATCTTCTGAACACGGTTAGCAACGAACGTGTGGAAACGTCGAGCCTCGTTGTTAATGTATCCTAGAACGACCTTAGAATCAGTCCAGAAGTACTCCTCGGTGTCAGCGTATCCGAGCTCCTCCTTCAGCACATCGCTGGTTTTCACTGAGATGACCGCAGCTGTTAATTCTAATCTTGGGATCGTTGTGACCTTCGTCGGAGCAACACGAGACTTCGCCATGACTAGGGCGCAGTGGATGTTTCCTTCTTCATTTCTGAGTCTCAGATATGAACACTGTCCATAGCCAGTCATGCTTGCGTCAGAGAAGTGGTGTAGTTCTCGTTTGATGACCCTTCCAAAGTCTGCAGGTGCATAACTCCGGGGTATGTTTATCTTCTCCAAGTTGGCCAGGTCATTTTTCCAACCCTCCCACCGTGGACGAAGTTCTTCAGTCAGGGGTTCATCCCAACTCGTTCCGTGTCTGCACATTTCCTGCAGCACTCCCTTTCCAATGAGTAAGAAGGGGGCTACAAACCCTAAGGGGTCGTACAAAGAGGCGACCACAGACAGCATACCTCGTCGCGTTGCAGGTTGGTCCTTGAGATTGACATTGAACTTCAAGCAGTCTGACTCGATGTGCCATTGGATACCCAATGCTCTTTCTGAAGGTAAGTCATCGAAGGCAAGGTTGAGGTCTTTGATGTCTGATGCATGTTCAGATGATGGTATGCTCTCCAAGACAGCTCGGTCATTGGACACGAATTTGTGCAGCCTAAGACCACCTAGGGCACACAGTTCTCTGGCTTCTTGAGCAAGCCGAATAGCCTGTTCGGTACAGTCCATGCTCGCGACCCCGTCATCGACATAAAAGTCTCTCATAATGAACTGTGAGCCTAGCGGGTATAGGTCTCTGTTCTCCGTGGCCAGGTGCTTCAAGCCGTAGTTTGCGCAACCAGGAGACGATGCGGCGCCGAAGATATGCACCTTCATGCGGTACTCTTGAGGCTGCGCGCTGAGATCTCCGTTCTTCCACCACAGGAAGCGCAGATAGTCTTGGTCCTTTTCACTCACATGAAATTGGTGAAACATCTTCTCCACGTCGCACATTAGTGCAACAGAGTGCCGCCGGAAACGAAGTAGAACACCATTTAGATTGTTCATCAAGTCGGGTCCTGTGAGCAGATGATCGTTTAGACAGGTTCCCTTATATTTGGCGGAACAGTCAAATACCACACGTAGCTTGTCTGGCTTCTTATCATTGTAGACGCCATGGTGAGGTATGTACCATCTTTCCCCGTCCTTCCCATCATCATGAACTTCTTCTGCATCACCCCTTTCTATGACTTCCTCCATGAACTTGACGTACTGTTCCTTGTACCTTTCATCCTTTGACAGCTTCCTCCTGAGATGGTTGAGCCGTATGATGGCAAGCTGTTTGTTGTCAGGTAAGTTGGGTCTCTCCTTAAAGGGCAAGGGCATCTCGTAGTGACCTCGACTGTCTTTCTTGATGCCGTTTTTTAGTTTGTCTAGGAACAGGATGTCATCCTGGGAGACTGTTTTTCCATCCTCCTTGGCGTCCTTGAAGTCGGACTCCAGAACGCGAATGGCATCTGCAGGGGTGGCTGGTGGGAGCTCTTTGACTGCGATCCGGAAGCATTCTCTCGCCTGGCTGGGAGTGTCAAGACGCGGTGAAGAGCACCCCACAATGCTCCATCCTAAATCGGTTTGGACTGCATAAGGTTCATCGTTTCCTCCTGATATTACTTGTCTTGGTGCCATGGCCCTTGAACAGTCATATCCTATCAAGAGACCAACCTCACAATCCTGTAGCGGTGGAATCTCGTCTACGACTGTGGAGAGATGATTCCATGTCTTGGCCGTTTCCTTTGTTGGAATGTGGGTGCGGTTCACCGGTATGCAATCCTTGGTATAAGCAGGAGGAAGATCTATGTGCAGGGAGGAACTGTAACCTCGTACACGAAGCCCTGAGACTCTTTTGCTTTTGACTATAGTGTCTCGTCCTATCATGGTAGTTAACTTCAGTTTAACTGCACAGGAGTCTGCCTTTAGAGTGTTACTGACTTCCTGGTCGACGAAAGTGGTGTCACTTTGTGTGTCCAACAGGGCGTAGACCAGTTTTTCGGTTCCTGGCGTGTTCCTTGAGGACACCCACACAGGCACAATCATCGACGTGTTGGTGGCTCGTCCTGCTCCAGCAGTAGTGATTGCCAGTGACGTTGCGACAGCCTCTGTTTGAACAGATTTGCTTTGAGAAATGTTTTCCCGAGGTGCAGGCCTTTCCTTTCTCACATAGCCGTCATCATGAAGGCAAGTGGGATGTTTACCTTCGCAGGTGTCGCAGGAATGTCGATGACGGCAGTCCTTGGCGCTATGACCGAATTTCGTGCAGCCATAGCAGAGCTTATTTTCCTTCACAAATTCCCGTCGCTCCGCCAGAGTCTTTGCGATGAACTTGGGACATCCATGTAGACTGTGTTGATTGTCCTGACAGAACACACAAGGAAGCCTTACGGTTCCCTTGGCTGGTCTTTGCCTGTCATTGTCGGCCTCAGTTTGAGTACTGAGAACACACGCCTTATTCCTGTTGGGGTCCCTGTTGTTTCGTTTTTCTGTGCTGGACTCAAGGGTGCGGAGAGCATGGAATGAGGTGATCGGATTGCAAGCGATTTCTGCCTCCATCTCCACGAATGTGGCGAAGTCCTTGAAGCTGGGGAACTCTTGAGTCCTGTTCAAGGCTTCGGTGGTCTTTCTGTTCCAGCTTGACATTGCCCAGTCTGGCATCTTTTGGATTAGCCTTCTATTCTCTTCACAGTCATTCAATATTTCGAGACTCTTCACATGCCTCATTGCGTCTTGACAGGCGTTTAAGAAGTCTGAAAAGTCTCTTAGTCCCTCTGCATCCTTTGGTTGTACTTTTGGCCAATCTGCGAGCCTGTCTCTAAAGGCTCTCTGTACAACAAAGGGCTGGCCATATCTGTGGTTTAGTTTGTCCCACGCGTCTTTGTAGGCTTCGCTGTCATTTCTATAGAAGGTTCCTTCCAGGGTTTTACGAGCAAGGCCCCCAACATACTTCCTCAAATAATAAAGTTTCTCAGCAGATGAGACGGCTCTGGTGTCAATGAGTGACATAAATGAGGCTTTCCACTCAAGGAACTGGATAGGATCGCCATTAAATACAGATGGCTCTGGAACTGGAAGTCTATTTAGAGCTATGCTATCTTGGAAGGCCTTGGCTAGGGATGATACATTTGCATCAGTCGATAAGGTTGTGACGTTGGGGGGTTGTCCGCTTGCCGCCGAGGGGGCGCTTGCCGCCGAGGAGGCATGGTGAATTCTTTCAGAACTATTTGAGTGGACGCTGCCTTCCTGTGTGTAAACTTGCAGCCTGGCACGGGCTGTCTTCACGTCCTTCTCTGCCTGGAGGCGTACAAGCTCGCGCTTCTCAACTGCAAGCTGCTTTCTTTGTTGCTCCTCTAAATCTTCTATTTTCTCTGTTTGCTTCCTTTCTTCCAGCAACCCTTCGTACTCCACCTCCTTAGCGGCAAGATCTGCCGCAGCGTCCACCAGTTTGACTGTCAAAGTGGCGCTGTCATGAGTGGTGGATGATTTGTGACTCGCTCTCGAGACGGTGGATCCATAGATGGACCGAGCATAGCTGCCTTGAAGCAGTTCCTTGAGACGAAGTCGTACTTGTTCTCCGTCGAATTCTTCTTCAATGTCAAAAATCCTCTCATAGACGACTTTCTTAATCTCTGTTGTAACTGCCTCACATGTATCGATGCAGCTTCTCAGTTCAACTGAGGGTGTGTTGTGACCTCGTATTTCAAGGTAGGCGTTCAACACGGCTTCTTTCTCTTCCTCCAGAGCTTCGGACATTAATGCCAATTCCCTTTCATTAAGTTCCGATTTGAGCTGGTTCCTTGACTCACGGACTCCCGTTTTCCACTTTTTATACGCAGAGGCGAATTTTCTTTCATTTCTCTGTGCCTCTTCTTGTTGCCTTTCGAGCAATTTAGGGGTTGGATATCTTATTCGGTCTGAGCGTCGGAGGTGCTCCTGGCCGTCCTCCTGACTGTGACCCTTGAGGCTATTTAAGATTTCTTTTTTGTTTAGAATTTCCTTCTCTATACGTTCCCTCTCAGTAGTATCTAGCGTTTGTTCGAGAGCCGCTTCGAGCGTACTAATTTTAAACTGTAAGCTGTCTATTTGCTTTTCCAGCTCTAGTTGTGGAGGATGGTGCTCAGTCTCTACTGGCTTCATTTTTAAATATGCAAAATTAAATCTGATCTGAATAATAAACCGTAGTTTTTACTATTTGTAAAATATCAGATAATCCTTGCTATTTTTACTGCACCAAGAATCCTATTTGTTTATACTACTCAGAGGGGACCAAACCTAACGCTGAATAATGTGCTGAATCTGATCTGAATAATAAACCGTAGTTTTTACTATTATTATAAAATATCAGATAATCCTTGCTATTTTTACTGCACCAAGAATCCTATTTGTTTATACTACTCAGAGAGGACCAAACCTAACGCTGAATAATGAATATTATAAATATTTCCTTTCATTCCAGTGAATACTCAGTTATGTTACCATTTAAACTGCACATAGTTATCCATAGAGGCAGTTTACAGTCGAGTTGATTAGGTAACTAACAGTAGTTATAATCACAGTGCAAATAACGAGGTTTCTATATAAATACCTTTAGTGTGGAGGGTACCTTAGAATTCTGCATTAAATTAATAAATTATAATCAGTGCAAAAAAAACAAGGTTTCTTAATTGTTGATGTTGATTTCTTCTTCCAACTGTCAATGTGAGCATCAATTGTTCTTATTGAAGATGAATGGTTCCCTTTTAATGAGGCAATTGTTCCATACCTCTGTCTGACCGTCGCCTCAAACCTCCAGCCAGCTATGAATGTTCTTGTGGAAGATGAGTCGTACCCTTTTGTACCTTTTTAATGAAATAATTGTTCCTTTTCCTTTGTCTGACCGTCGCATCAAACCTTTAGCCAGCTGTCACTGACGTGTAGTCTTTATTGTCTACAAGACCCATGGAATGGCGCCGAGTTGCTTGACGAATTGTCCGTTGTCCGTTGTCAGCAACTCAGCCCCCGTGGTTTCGTCGTCGTAGACCAGGCTTCCTCGGTGCAGCGTCGGGCGGCAGGGATGATGAGGGGCCAGAGCTCTTACTGTAGCATTTCCCCAAGCTGGACTTTAATTCAGACAAATTGAACTCCTTGAGACTGATGGCTATGATGCGGTATGTCAACCATTTATTGACAGTTTCATCCTGAGACACCGTAAGAGCTGAAAGTGTAAACAGACATACAGTCATTCGTTTGTTCAAACCACGTTTCCAGTGAAAGTTATAGCACAGACTAGCATCTTAGCTAGTTTAGCTCAATACACAAATATGAAGATTGCCAAATATAAACACGTACCTCTTCGCCTTCCAGCTAGGTGCTAAACAAGGTAAGAAGGGGGTTTCCTTCACAAACTTATTATTAATGAGAGATATCCCATTTACAATTCCTCTCTCCCGTCATATGTATCAAGCATATTTCTGTCAAGTAGCGTTAACCGGAAGTCGTTGTTAAGCAAGGTAGAAACAGCGCGAGCAGGACAACCAGAATCTTCAAAAATAAAAGACAGCATTTCAAAATAAAAGACAGCAAATAACAATTCCACGTAAAATCAAGTCTAACGTTATAAACAGAGGAATTGGTTCTTTACAATAACTGTATACTAGTGCTGTTAACCCTGATGGATAACTGTATACTAGTGCTGTTAACCCTGATGGATAACTGTATACTAGTGCTGTTAACCCTGATGGATAACTGTATACTAGTGCTGTTAACCCTGATGGATAACTGTATACTAGTGCTGTTAACCCTGATGGATAACTGTATACTAGTGCTGTTAACCCTGATGGATAACTATACTAGTGCTGTTAACCCTGATGGATAACTGTATACTAGTGCTGTTAACCCTGATGGATAACTATACTAGTGCTGTTAACCCTGATGGATAACTATACTAGTGCTGTTAACCCTGATGGATAACTGTATACCAGTGCTGTTAACCCTGATGGATAACTGTATACTAGTGCTGTTAACCCTGATGGATAACTGTATACTAGTGCTGTTAACCCTGATGGATAACTTTACCAATACTAGTGTTAACCCTGATGGATAACTTTACCAATACTAGTGGACGCCAATGATGTGCTGCGTGATATGTTTCCACATTGACTTCCACATTTTCTCCTTCCGAGACTCTGATGCTCTTAGAATAAACCGAAAGGATGTGGCAAATAAGACCTATTTTATGTAGAGTAATTTTTTTTCTATTATACATCCACAGAGATTTTAGAAAGGGGCAGAATGGGGCGCCCAAGTGGCGAACCATGTAACACGCTGAGTCGTGGCACGGCCAACCCGGGTTCGATTCCCAGACCCGGCGTCCTTTGCCGAATGTCTTCCCCCTGCTCTGTCTCCCGTTCTTCCCCTCTCTCTCTCTCTCTCTCTACCGGACTGCCCGGTAGTAAAAACAATAAAAATCTACCAAAAACATAATAACAAAAAAAAAAGGGGGCAGAATAAAAGTATTGCTTTCCCCCCCAAGACATTATTGATTAATGCATTTATCATTCAAAGAAATGTGTGCGGGTCCAAAATGAATGCTGTTTACATGTTGTGTGCATGTTGTATCCCCGCCCTACTTCCCATTTCCCCACATGGAATGCAGCTGGTTGGATAAATGACATGCTGGTGCTCTAGTGCGACATCTAGCTGAATGTTATCTAGAGCACCTTTAAACCTGCATTATAGAACTTTGTAAATGCGAAGCGGCGTCTTTTTAATAACTCACTCCCGGCAAACTGCGCTGCCCCTAGTGACGGCTTACGGGAAATGGAGTTGGGCAGAGTTAGCGCTGCAAAGTCCATAAACGTCTATGGTCTCATTTGCTAAGCAAAACATTCGAAAGACCCAAATGTAAAACAGTGCCTACAGTAAAGTTACCTCGCTTGAAGAAATGTCCTTCTTGTCACTGTTTTCTCCCATCCGCCTTTGTTTATTAAATTTTTTTTCTAAAGGTGCACTTACCTCTAACGGCCACATGGTGCCAATCTTCCATAGTGCAGGTTCAAATGTGTCCTCTAGACATGTGGACTATATAATTGAGTATCCTTTCCATCTCTAAGCCCGTAAAGACACCCATTAGCTTCCCACTGTACCTCACAGTAAATGTCAGAGGAATTGACGGTCTCTCGCTCGGCCTGTGTGGGCTCTCATGTGAGCTGTGTGTGGCCGCGTTGATGAGCAGAACCAGACGGTGAGCGTCTTCATTCCCTGCTGTCAAACTACTGCAGACAGTGCACAGAGACGCTGTGTGTGTGTTTGCTTATAATTAGGGATGTCCGATATTATCGGCCGATATCGGCATTAAAATGTGAAATCGGAAAATATCGGTATCGGTTTTCAATTTTTTTTTTCTTAATTTTTTTTTCTTACATTTCTATAACCTTTATTTACCCAGGCAAGCAAGTAAGAACAAATTCTGATTTTATTTATTGTCAAAAGTATGCATAATGTTGTGTTAATTCCACAACAAGAGATATGTAATGTTAATTACCTGAAATTATTCCATTTTTGGGGGGGGGGGGGGGGGGGGGAACCCTGCATATATCGGTATCGGTTGATATCGGTTGATATCGGTATCGGAAATTAAGAGTTGGACAATATCGGTATATCGGTATCGGTAAAAAAGCCAATATCGAGCATCCCTACTTATAATGCATAAGAATGCATATTTATGGGCGGCAGGGTAGCGCAGCGGACTAAGTGTCTGTCTACCACCACAGAGACAGTGGGATCAAATCCAGCTGCGGTACCTCCGGCTTGGTCGACCGTCAATACTGACACAATTGGCAGTGTCAGCGGGTGGGAAAGCCGGTGGGCTGGGTCCTGGTCGTTGTAAACAGCGACTCCTACAGTTCGGTCGGGGCGCCTGCACAGCAAGGGAAGGATCTGGGGGAGGTAGTGTGAGCCTTCCACACATTACACTCCCCCAGTGAGAGTCCGCGCTGCCAGGTGAAACGAAGCGGTGGGCTGGGTACACATGTGTCGGAGGAAGCATGTGATAGTCTCCGGCCTCCCAGACCGAAGGTAGGGGGTAGAGTGCGCAACGACCAGAAAGGGGATTGGGAATTGGCATAACGACTAACATTGGGATGGGAGAAAAAAGGAGGGAGGAAAAAGATAATAAAAAAAAAAATAATAAATGCACATGTATGCCTGTGTGCTTGCATAAGAATGCACATTTATGCCTGTGTGTGCTTGCATAAAAATGCTTGCGCTCTCTCTCTCTCTCTCTCTCTCTCTCTCTCTCTCTCTCTCTCTCTCTCTCTCTCTCTCTCTCTCTCTCTAATATATAAGTGTCTCTCTCAGTGTTCAGACGGTGCTCTGCCATACAGTACAGTTAGCAGTTCCCATGCAGGACACTGACTGCCTCCTGTTAAACCCTCCAGTGTCTGAGCATGGCAGAAGCAGTTGTCAGCCCGCCGTGGTCTTTAACCTGGCATGACAGCGTGATGTAACTCTTGTCTAAAGATAAGTCTGACAAGATGGATGTTCCGCTACGATAGTACAATTCATTGCGGGATAAAACTATTTATCTAATAGCCCTTACCGGCTTTGGTATACAACATTGTTATTGTCTGAGCTGTATATCCTTCCTCCCTCTCTTCCTCCCTCCTCCTCCTCCTCCTCTTCCCCCTCTCTCTCTCCCTCCCTCCCTCCCTCACTCCCACTCTGTCCTTCATTCTGCCTGTGTGTCCTTGATCTCTCCCCAGCCCTCTCTTTCTCTCTCCCCACCTTTCTCTCTCTATCTCTCTCTCTCCCCTCACCCGCCCCTCACTCTCCCCACCTCTCTCTCTCTCTCTCTCTCTCTCTCTCTCTCTCTCTCTCTCTCTCTCTCTCTCTCTCTCTCTCTCTCTCTCCCCCTGTCTCTCCTCGGCTAGCCTCGGTCCTGCCTGATTAAAGGCCTGCTCACCCTGCTGTTCTACTACCGAGGGTCTCAGTCAATACATCACTCAGAGTGGGTCGGGAGAAAGAAAGAGAGAGAGGAGAGAATAGAAAGCAATAGAGAAAAGTGGATGTTTTAGTCAGGGATAAGTGAGAGAGAGATGGAGAGAGATGGAGAGAGAGAGAGAGAGAGAGAGAGAGAGAGAGAGAGAGAGAGAGAGAGAGAGAGAGAGAGAGAGAGAGAGAGAGAAAGAGCGATGGAAGGGAAGGTAGATGGATATATTTTCTCTCCACAGGCCAACAGATTATATTGTAGTTCGCTGTGGCAGAGCAGTATATTCTATAGAACTCAAGGCCCACCGCTGTGAACAGGGCTTGAATGTCAGCGATGCACTTTGCATCCTAAAGAAACTCGGCTAACATTTCACAGGGCATTCAAACTGCTGCTGACCTCCAGACGTCTGGAGAGATACATCATCTTGGGATCAAATACAACATACAAATAAATGGTAAACACTGCAACTTGCAGCTTGTGAATTATTTCATTTGAATTTCAAAATGTATCTGAGGACAAATTGAGATGCATTATCTGGTTGTCAAGTAGCTCAACAAGTCAACAACATCCAGACAAAACTAAATACAAACTATAACACTGATAAAGAATTAAATGACACAAAACAATCGACATACAAAGGCATGCTCAACACAATCAAACACAAGAACAAGTTGATGAAATCTTGACGATATTAATACATCTCCAAACTTTGCATGTCTGCAAAGTAAATATCCTATTTCAGTCACAAACCTGAGCGATCTGTTAACGTTCAAACAGCTGGGCCACTCATATGACTTGTGAATTTTAGAAAAAGATACAGCGTCCTCCCTCCTTCACTTAACATACTCTTTATTTTGACATCGGATGACGACGACATGACAGAAGTTGAACAGCGTGCGAACAATTGTGTAAACTGGTGCGAGACATGTAGCAAATTGGTCCGCGGAGGTCCGCTCGACTATGGGAGCACCTTTAGAATGTGATAGAGAATGTGTTAGAATGTGTTAGAGAATGTGTTAGAATGTGATAGAGAATGTGTTAGAATGTGATAGAGAATGTGTTAGAATGTGTTAGTGAATGTGTTAGAATGTGTTAGAATGTGATAGAGAATGTGTTAGAATGTGTTAGAATGTGATAGAGAATGTGTTAGAGATTGTGTTAGAATGTGATAGAGAATGTGTTAGAATGTGATAGAGAATGTGTTAGAATGTGTTAGAATGTGATAGAGAATGTGTTAGAATGTGTTAGAATGTGTTAGAATGTGTTAGAGAATGTGTTAGAATGTGTTAGAATGTGTTAGAATGTGTTAGAATGTGTTAGAGAATGTGTTAGAATGTGTTAGAATGTGATAGAGAATGTGTTAGAATGTGTTAGAATGTGTTAGAATGTGTTAGAGAATGTGTTAGAATGTGTTAGAATGTGTTAGAATGTGTTAGAATGTGTTAGAATGTGTTAGAATGTGATAGAATGTGTTAGAGAATGTGTTAGATTGTGTTAGATTGTGTTAGAATGTGTTAGAATGTGTGTTAGTGAATGTGTTAGAATGTGTTAGAATGTGTTAGAATGTGTTAGAATGTGATAGAATGTGTTAGAGAATGTGTTAGATTGTGTTAGATTGTGTTAGAATGTGTTAGAATGTGTTAGAATGTGTTAGAGAATGTGTTAGAATGTGTTAGAGAATGTGTTAGAATGTGTTAGAGAATGTGTTAGAATGTGTTAGAATGTGTTAGAATGTGTTAGAATGTGTTAGAGAATGTGTTAGAATGTGTTAGAGAATGTCTTAGATTGTGTTAGATTGTGTTAGAATGTGTTAGAATGTGTTAGAGAATGTGTTAGAATGTGTTAGAATGTGTTAGAATGTGTTAGAGAATGTGTTAGAATGTGTTAGAATGTGTTAGAATGTGTTAGAATGTGTTAGAATGTGTTAGAATGTGATAGAATGTGTTAGAATGTGTTAGATTGTGTTAGAATGTGTTAGAATGTGTTAGAGATTGTGTTAGAATGTGTTAGAATGTGTTAGAATGTGTTAGAATGTGTTAGAATGTGTTAGATTGTGTTAGAATGTGTTAGATTGTGTTAGAATGTGTTAGAATGTGTTAGAATGTGTTAGATTGTGTTAGAATGTGTTAGTGAATGTGTTAGAATGTGTTAGAATGTGTTAGAATGTGTTAGAATGTGTTAGATTGTGTTAGAATGTGATAGAATGTGTTAGAATGTGTTAGAATGTGTTAGATTGTGTTAGAATGTGTTAGTGAATGTGTTAGAATGTGTTAGAATGTGTTAGAATGTGATAGAATGTGTTAGAATGTGTTAGAATGTGTTAGATTGTGTTAGAATGTGTTAGTGAATGTGTTAGAGAATGTGTTAGAATGTGTTAGAGAATGTGTTAGAATGTGTTAGAATGTGTTAGAATGTGTTAGAATGTGTTAGAGAATGTGTTAGAATGTGTTAGAGAATGTGTTAGAATGTGTTAGAATGTGATAGAGAATGTGTTAGAATGTGTTAGAATGTGTTAGAATGTGTTAGAATGTGTTAGAGAATGTGTTAGAATGTGTTAGAATGTGATAGAGAATGTGTTAGAATGTGTTAGAATGTGTTAGAGAATGTGTTAGAATGTGTTAGAATGTGTTAGAATGTGTTAGAATGTGTTAGAATGTGTTAGAGAATGTGTTAGAATGTGTTAGATTGTGTTAGATTGTGTTAGAATGTGTTAGAATGTGTTAGAATGTGTTAGAATGTGTTAGAATGTGTTAGTGAATGTGTTAGAGATTGTGTTAGAATGTGTTAGAATGTGTTAGAATGTGTTAGAATGTGTTAGTGAATGTGTTAGAGATTGTGTTAGAATGTGTTAGAATGTGATAGAATGTGTTAGAATGTGTTAGAATGTGTTAGAATGTGTTAGAATGTGTTAGATTGTGTTAGAATGTGTTAGAATGTGATAGAATGTGTTAGAATGTGTTAGTGAATGTGTTAGAATGTGTTAGTGAATGTGTTAGAGAATGTGTTAGAATGTGTTAGAATGTGATAGAGAATGTGTTAGAATGTGTTAGAATGTGATAGAATGTGTTAGAATGTGTTAGAATGTGTTAGTGAATGTGTTAGAATGTGTTAGAATGTGTTAGAATGTGTTAGAGAATGTGTTAGAATGTGTTAGAATGTGATAGAGAATGTGTTAGAATGTGTTAGAATGTGTTAGAGAATGTGTTAGAATGTGTTAGAGAATGTGTTAGAATGTGTTAGAATGTGTTAGAATGTGTTAGAATGTGTTAGAGAATGTGTTAGAATGTGTTAGAGAATGTGTTAGATTGTGTTAGATTGTGTTAGATTGTGTTAGAATGTGTTAGAATGTGTTAGAATGTGTTAGTGAATGTGTTAGAGATTGTGTTAGAATGTGTTAGAATGTGTTAGAATGTGTTAGAATGTGTTAGAATGTGTTAGTGAATGTGTTAGAGATTGTGTTAGAGAATGTGTTAGATTGTGTTAGTGAATGTGTTAGAATGTGATAGAATGTGTTAGAATGTGTTAGAATGTGTTAGAATGTGTTAGAATGTGTTAGATTGTGTTAGAATGTGTTAGAATGTGATAGAATGTGTTAGAATGTGTTAGAATGTGTTAGAATGTGTTAGAATATGTTAGAGAATGTGTTAGAATGTGTTAGAATGTGTTAGTGAATGTGTTAGAATGTGTTAGAATGTGTTAGAATATGTTAGAGAATGTGTTCGAATGTGTTAGAATGTGTTAGAATGTGTTAGAATGTGTTAGAGAATGTGTTAGAATGTGTTAGAGAATGTGTTAGAATGTGTTAGAGAATGTGTTAGAGAATGTGTTAGAATGTGTTAGAGAATGTGTTAGAATGTGTTAGAATGTGTTAGAATGTGTTAGAGAATGTGTTAGAATGTGTTAGAATGTGTTAGAGAATGTGTTAGAGAATGTGTTAGAATGTGTTAGAGAATGTGTTAGAATGTGTTAGAGAATGTGTTAGAATGTGTTAGAATGTGTTAGAATGTGTTAGATTGTGTTAGAATGTGTTAGTGAATGTGTTAGAGAATGTGTTAGAATGTGTTAGAATGTTTTAGAATGTGTTAGTGAATGTGTTAGAATGTGTTAGAATGTGTTAGAATGTGTTAGAATGTGTTAGTGAATGTGTTAGAATGTGTTAGAGAATGTGTTAGTGAATGTGTTAGTGAATGTGTTAGAAAGTGTTAGTGAATGTGTTAGAATGTGTTAGAATGTGTTAGTGAATGTGTTAGTGAATGTGTTAGAATGTGTTAGAATGTGTTAGAATGTGTTAGAATGTGTTAGTGAATGTGTTAGAATGTGTTAGAATGTGTTAGTGAATGTGTTAGTGAATGTGTTAGAATGTGTTAGAATGTGTTAGAATGTGTTAGAATGTGTTAGAATGTGTTAGAATGTGTTAGTGAATGTGTTAGAGAATGTGTTAGAATGTGTTAGTGAATGTGTTAGAGAATGTGTTAGAATGTGTTAGAATGTGTTAGAATGTGTTAGAATGTGTTAGAGAATGTGTTAGAATGTGTTAGAGAATGTGTTAGAATGTGTTAGAATGTGTTAGAGAATGTGTTAGAATGTGTTAGAATGTGTTAGAGAATGTGTTAGAATGTGTTAGAATGTGTTAGAATGTGTTAGAGAATGTGTTAGAATGTGTTAGAGAATGTGTTAGAATGTGTTAGAATGTGTTAGAATGTGTTAGAATGTGTTAGAATGTGTTAGAGAATGTGTTAGAATGTGTTAGAGAATGTGTTAGAATGTGTTAGAGAATGTGTTAGTGAATGTGTTAGAGAATGTGTTAGTGAATGTGTTAGAGAATGTGTTAGTGAATGTGTTAGAGAATGTGTTAGTGAATGTGTTAGAGAATGTGTCTACTTTTGGTGATTTTTTTACACAACTTCTTAAATTTCTGCAAAGACATTTATTTATTTTAGTTTACAAAAAAGAGAGATACAGGAAATATGGGGGGGGGGGGGTTGACATAAAATACTGTAGAGAGCTGAACTAAACTCGTGAATCTCAGTCCACCAGTGATGGGCCTCTTCTCTCAGTCCAGTAGAACGCTGATTATTCCGTGTCCCTTTCTTGTCCCTGAGTGTGTATTAGTCATTCAGTCGACACCTCGCTCTGAATTGAAATAATCCCAACTCTTCTATTCTATTAAAAGCAAACAGGTCAGCTCCATTATGACCGAACGTGCCTTAACATACACTTATCGCCATTGAATGTTTTACATTGTCGACTGCTGTTTACTCAATTATAAAGTGATCTACTTCCGACGGCGCCGGAGAAGTTTGTTTTGTAGCGGCCGTGTTCCACTCGATTCCTCACAGCAGGTGAGGATCAGTGTTGCGATGCTCATATCAACACTGGCTGCACGCACGCTAATGACGCCACGTGCACGGCTGCACGCGCGCTCCCAGGCGCATGCGCATAAATGTTCCCTCGCATAAGGACAGACTAAAAACAGTGCCTAATTGCCTCTACGAATGGAATGTAACACCTGACGACCGGCGCTATTGATATGCAACGTAGCCAGGTGGGTACTGCGTGTTGGCGCATCAGTCGAGTGCAGCGCATTCCTGTGTGCGTGTGTGTGCACGCGCTTCTGCACCTCGTCCCATGAGCAACGCATCACTGGTGAGGATCAGTATTCCTCGGGGCTCGTCTGTCGGGGGGCCATTACGGAGCGCTGCCACTCCTCACCCTCTGCTCAGGAATATCATTATGCCACACCCTGTGCGAGACGGGACGGAATACAGATGGACCAGCGGGCATTTCAGGAGCAGAGAGGTGGTCTTCATAAGGAGAGGTAATAGGTCTCTCTAGTTCTGCCCTCAGAGACAGGGTCTCACAGAGGCAGAGGAAGTTGACTGACGTCAGCATTAAGTGATGTCTACCTGGCTAGGCATAACATTAAGTAATGTCTACCTGGCTAGGCATAACATTAAGTAATGTCTACCTGGCTAGGCATAACATTAAGTAATGTCTACCTGGCTAGGCATAACATTAAGTAATGTCTACCTGGCTAGGCATAACATTAAGTGATGTCTACCTGGCTAGGTTTAACATTAAGTAATGTCTACCTGGCTAGGCATAACATTAAGTAATGTCTACCTGGCTAGGCATAACATTAAGTAATGTCTACCTGGCTAGGCATAACATTAAGTGATGTCTACCTGGCTAGGCATAACATTAAGTGATGTCTACCTGGCTAGGTTTAACATTAAGTAATGTCTACCTGGCTAGGCATAACATTAAGTAATGTCTACCTGGCTAGGCATAACATTAAGTGATGTCTACCTGGCTAGGCATAACATTAAGTAATGTCTACCTGGCTAGGTTTAACATTAAGTAATGTCTACCTGGCTAGGTTTAACATTAAGTAAGGCCTACCTGGCTAAGCTTAACATTAAGTAATGTCTACCTGGCTAGGTTTAACATTAAGTAATGTCTACCTGGCTAGGTTTAACATTAAGTAATGTCTACCTGGCTAGGTTTAACATTAAGTAATGTCTACCTGGCTAGGTTTAACATTAAGTAATGTCTACCTGGCTAAGCTTAACATGGTTAACAAGGTTCCCATGTACACACTGTCCCACATGAGACATGGTAACCTGTCTGTCTGTACCCCCCCTCTCAGGAGACATGATAACCTGTCTGTCTGTACCCACTCCCCCTCAGGAGACATGGTAACCTGTCTGTCTGTACCCCCCCCCTCTCAGGAGACATGATAACCTGTCTGTCTGTACCCACTCCCCCCTCAGGAGACATGGTAACCTGTCTGTCTGTACCCACTCCCCCCTCAGGAGACATGATAACTTGTCTGTCTGCACCCACTCCCCCCTCAGGAGACATGGTAACCTGTGTTAGAGATTGTGTTAGAATGTGTTAGAATGTGTTAGAATGTGTTAGAATGTGTTAGAATGTGTTAGAGGATGTGTTAGAATGTGTTAGAGATTGTGTTAGAATGTGTTAGTGAATGTGTTAGAATGTGTTAGAATGTGTTAGAATGTGTTAGAATGTGATAGAGAATGTGTTAGAATGTGATAGAGAATGTGTTAGAATGTGTTAGAATGTGATAGAGAATGTGTTAGAATGTGTTAGAATGTGTTAGAATGTGATAGAGAATGTGTTAGAGAATGTGTTAGAGAATGTGTTAGTGAATGTGTTAGTGAATGTGTTAGAATGTGTTAGAATGTGTTAGAATGTGTTAGAATGTGTTAGAATGTGTTAGTGAATGTGTTAGAATGTGTTAGAATGTGTTAGTGAATGTGTTAGTGAATGTGTTAGAATGTGTTAGAATGTGTTAGAATGTGTTAGAATGTGTTAGAATGTGTTAGAATGTGTTAGTGAATGTGTTAGAGAATGTGTTAGAATGTGTTAGTGAATGTGTTAGAGAATGTGTTAGAATGTGTTAGAATGTGTTAGAATGTGTTAGAATGTGTTAGAGAATGTGTTAGAATGTGTTAGAGAATGTGTTAGAATGTGTTAGAATGTGTTAGAGAATGTGTTAGAATGTGTTAGAATGTGTTAGAGAATGTGTTAGAATGTGTTAGAATGTGTTAGAATGTGTTAGAATGTGTTAGAGAATGTGTTAGAATGTGTTAGAGAATGTGTTAGAATGTGTTAGAATGTGTTAGAATGTGTTAGAATGTGTTAGAATGTGTTAGAATGTGTTAGAGAATGTGTTAGAATGTGTTAGAGAATGTGTTAGAATGTGTTAGAGAATGTGTTAGTGAATGTGTTAGAGAATGTGTTAGTGAATGTGTTAGAGAATGTGTTAGTGAATGTGTTAGAGAATGTGTCTACTTTTGGTGATTTTTTTACACAACTTCTTAAATTTCTGCAAAGACATTTATTTATTTTAGTTTACAAAAAAGAGAGATACAGGAAATATGGGGGGGGGGGGGGTTGACATAAAATACTGTAGAGAGCTGAACTAAACTCGTGAATCTCAGTCCACCAGTGATGGGCCTCTTCTCTCAGTCCAGTAGAACGCTGATTATTCCGTGTCCCTTTCTTGTCCCTGAGTGTGTATTAGTCATTCAGTCGACACCTCGCTCTGAATTGAAATAATCCCAACTCTTCTATTCTATTAAAAGCAAACAGGTCAGCTCCATTATGACCGAACGTGCCTTAACATACACTTATCGCCATTGAATGTTTTACATTGTCGACTGCTGTTTACTCAATTATAAAGTGATCTACTTCCGACGGCGCCGGAGAAGTTTGTTTTGTAGCGGCCGTGTTCCACTCGATTCCTCACAGCAGGTGAGGATCAGTGTTGCGATGCTCATATCAACACTGGCTGCACGCACGCTAATGACGCCACGTGCACGGCTGCACGCGCGCTCCCAGGCGCATGCGCATAAATGTTCCCTCGCATAAGGACAGACTAAAAACAGTGCCTAATTGCCTCTACGAATGGAATGTAACACCTGACGACCGGCGCTATTGATATGCAACGTAGCCAGGTGGGTACTGCGTGTTGGCGCATCAGTCGAGTGCAGCGCATTCCTGTGTGCGTGTGTGTGCACGCGCTTCTGCACCTCGTCCCATGAGCAACGCATCACTGGTGAGGATCAGTATTCCTCGGGGCTCGTCTGTCGGGGGGCCATTACGGAGCGCTGCCACTCCTCACCCTCTGCTCAGGAATATCATTATGCCACACCCTGTGCGAGACGGGACGGAATACAGATGGACCAGCGGGCATTTCAGGAGCAGAGAGGTGGTCTTCATAAGGAGAGGTAATAGGTCTCTCTAGTTCTGCCCTCAGAGACAGGGTCTCACAGAGGCAGAGGAAGTTGACTGACGTCAGCATTAAGTGATGTCTACCTGGCTAGGCATAACATTAAGTAATGTCTACCTGGCTAGGCATAACATTAAGTAATGTCTACCTGGCTAGGCATAACATTAAGTAATGTCTACCTGGCTAGGCATAACATTAAGTAATGTCTACCTGGCTAGGCATAACATTAAGTAATGTCTACCTGGCTAGGTTTAACATTAAGTAATGTCTACCTGGCTAGGCATAACATTAAGTAATGTCTACCTGGCTAGGCATAACATTAAGTAATGTCTACCTGGCTAGGCATAACATTAAGTGATGTCTACCTGGCTAGGCATAACATTAAGTGATGTCTACCTGGCTAGGTTTAACATTAAGTAATGTCTACCTGGCTAGGTTTAACATTAAGTAAGGCCTACCTGGCTAAGCTTAACATTAAGTAATGTCTACCTGGCTAGGTTTAACATTAAGTAATGTCTACCTGGCTAGGTTTAACATTAAGTAATGTCTACCTGGCTAGGTTTAACATTAAGTAATGTCTACCTGGCTAAGCTTAACATGGTTAACAAGGTTCCCATGTACACACTGTCCCACATGAGACATGGTAACCTGTCTGTCTGTACCCCCCCTCTCAGGAGACATGATAACCTGTCTGTCTGTACCCACTCCCCCTCAGGAGACATGGTAACCTGTCTGTCTGTACCCCCCCCTCTCAGGAGACATGATAACCTGTCTGTCTGTACCCACTCCCCCCTCAGGAGACATGGTAACCTGTCTGTCTGTACCCACTCCCCCCTCAGGAGACATGATAACTTGTCTGTCTGCACCCACTCCCCCCTCAGGAGACATGGTAACCTGTCTGTCTGAACACACTCCCCCCTCAGGAGACATGGTAACCTGTCTGTCTGTACACACTCCCCCCTCAGGAGACATGGTAACCTGTCTGTCTGTACCCCCCCTCTCAGGAGACATGGTAACCTGTCTGTCTGTACACACTCCCCCCTCAGGAGACATGGTAACCTGTCTGTCTGTACCCACCCCCCCTCTCAGGAGACATGGTAACCTGTCTGTCTGTACCCCCCCTCTCAGGAGACATGGTAACCTGTCTGTCTGTACACACTCCCCCTCAGGAGACATGGTAACCTGTCTGTCTGTACACACTCCCCCCTCAGGAGACATGGTAACCTGTCTGTCTGTACCCACCCCCCCCTCAGGAGACATGGTAACCTGTCTGTCTGTACCCACTCCCCTCTCAGGAGACATGGTAACCTGTCTGTCTGTACCCACTCCCCCCTCAGGAGACATGGTAACCTGTCTGTCTGTACCCCCCCTCTCAGGAGACATGGTAACCTGTCTGTCTGTACACACTCCCCCCTCAGGAGACATGGTAACCTGTCTGTCTGTACACACTCCCCCTCAGGAGACATGGTAACCTGTCTGTCTGTACCCCCCCTCTCAGGAGACATGATAACCTGTCTGTCTGTACCCCCCCTCTCAGGAGACATGGTAACCTGTCTGTCTGTACCCCCCTCTCAGGAGACATGATAACCTGTCTGTCTGTACCCACTCCCCTCTCAGGAGACATGGTAACCTGTCTGTCTGTACCCACTCCCCCCTCAGGAGTACAGCTTAATCCATTTGACCTGATAAAATGCATTGATTCAAAAGCACGTCACCTTTGTAGTCGTCCTCAAATATTTACAAAACAAAAATCCTACCTTACTTCCGTTTTCCCATTCATAGCAAACATGAGATTATTTGTGACAATACATATTACTCTTTACTTACTTTTTACTTACTTACTTTCTTACTTACTTTTTTTACTGTATGAAGCACACTCTCAGGGGCTCATACAGAACCAAGCATTTCACTGTAAAGTACCTGTATTTTATTGTGATATTTAATAAACAAACTTGAAACTTGAAACTTGACAACTACAGAAAGCAAAGGGCTGTATTGTTATACTTAGGTTTATGTAATATTAACGATAGGTTATGAATATAACCGTAGTTCTATGAATACTAGTGACGCTCAGCGTCATCTGCACTAACCTCACTTCGTGCATATGCACTGAATAAAAACTCACAATGTACCTTTACATACCAACATTCATCTGGCCACACCCCTATCCGCTACCTTCATAAGCAGGTGTGTGGCCACACACTCGCCTCCTTCCCAATCTTTCACCACAAGGCAAGATCAAAGGCCGCAGTGGCGTCCAGACGCTGAGCGTCACTAGTATTCATAGAACTACGGTTATATTCATAACCTATCGTTCTATATCATACTAGCTTCCGCTCAGCGTCATCTGCACAACGGGAGCTGAGCGGGAGCTGAAGCTTGACAAATGTACCCCACTGAGGCCCCCCACAACCATCAGAACCGGAGAGGACCGAGCCCCCCGACCCTCCCTAATGGAGGATACCCTCCCTATTGGAGGACGGGAGGGAGACGGATCCGACCGTGCGAAGTGGAACTCGAGCAACTCAACGCACAGGGTGAGCAGACCGTGGCTTGACCCCACGACTACGCACACGCACAACCCGCATGCCACCAGGGAACGAACGAAAGGAACAAACCTCGTTACCGCCCCCAAAATCACGGGGTCAAGAGCAAACTCAACCCTGTGGCAAGGCCGTAGCAGCGGAGCGCGAAGGAAGACCCAGACCCACTGAAGGGACTGGATCCCCCGGAAACTGGGGGGCCCGGAGAGGTCAACGACGCCACAGCATCAAGACCTCACCAGGCGGTCACTAGTGACACCGCCCCCCACATCGCCAGCGTATTCGGACAGGGCCCATCCAAGAGCGGGCCCTTCCCCCCACTAGCACGCCGCCTGGCACACTGACCCTGGCACACTCAGGCAGTCAGCATGGCTGTAACTCGAAGCACTCAAGAGGCTACACTACAGCGGGAGCAGGCAGCGCACCGGGGAGACGACCTCCAGAAGGGGTCGATCCCTCAATCCAGGCAGCAGGCATTTGACCCGAGCCTGGAGCACTACGGACGAGACAGCCGCCAAAGGGGTCAACTGAAAACAGCACCCGGCGGAAGGGACGTATGCTGGCATTGTTGCGCACCATGACAAAGCCTCCACCAAAAAATCCCGACCCAGAGGGGCCGAGGCAGAGAAGGCTGACACGATTGGCAGACGTCATGAACATGCAGGGGCACACTCAACTGGGTAACCCGGGAGTTGACTCCGCTCCAACACACCAGGGAATCAACCACCCTCTTGGTACCACATGCGGTGGTTGTTCCTATAACCCCTCAAGAAAAAACTCCAAAACACACCTGCGGGTATACACTGGCTATACCGCAGTACAAGTGTTTCAGTTTTCAAAACGGGGTTATCCCAGGCCTATGGGTCGACGAAACACAACTTCGGACCGGGCCCGGCGGACCGGGAAGCACACAGGGATGCCAGAGGAGGTCCATAAGACCACCCCAACAGCCCTCTCTTCGCCATGCGTAAGAGAGGGGCGAAAAGAATGGAGAACCAGCCCCTTCATGATAGCGCAGGGTACAACATGTACCCAACAAAGGGTCTCCATAACGCCCAACCCTGTGACACCCGGGCCGACCCGGCATTTTTCCCCCTGAAAAAAGCACAAGTCCCTCAGGGTACCAGAAAAGCAGATCTGCGTCTCCGGGGGACAACGGGTTAACTGACCTGGACCAGCGTGACCAGAACCAGTCCTGTGCCCTAATCACGGCGACATCTCCACTCCAAGAGAGGGGGTAGGTACGCGTGTCGATTTAAAACATGAAAAGAGGGCGCCACCCAGACGGTCCCATTCGTACCGCGCTCAGTGGCCCACCCCAAGGGCGTGAGACCCCTCTACCTATGTTTTGATCTATTCCGTTAACATCCCCCAGATATGAACGAGAATTCGTCTAGACCTAGCAACAGGCGCTCGGAAGAGAAAACCTCCATCCCAGTTGCCCTATAAAAACGCTGTTTTAATAACGAGCAACCAAGGCGTACCAGCCTCATGCGTGATTCTTATCAGAAACACCCCGAGCCAGCACTATGTACGCGTCGAGACCCAAACACATCAATGGATAGTCTAACAAGACACCAGACATTGTTCCTCCAAGTCGCCTGGGAGAACGACAAGGAGCCGTCGTGCTTCACGTTCTTTCCTCTTTTTATTAAAAAAGAAAGAAACACAGACTGACATGAATCCCACGTGACGCGGCTGAGGGTAATTTTTTTTTAATTTTTACATCCCGCCACCCTCACCACAGGGAGGGGACGGGAATCCTCAGAGAGACTTCCCAAGTGAGCCATGAATTGAAAAGTCACGGTAACATTGAGCCATGTGACCAACAGACTCAAGTTACACGTATATCGAGCGTAGCAGAACACCAAGTTCATACGCTCTGCCCCGACAACTTGACAATGACAGAACCACACATAGGTCTGAAAAAACTCACGGAAGCCGTCGTCCAATAGAAACGTGCCCAATGACGTATTCTATGACGGGGGGAAACCCATGACTCAACTGCCCGTGATAGGTGCGGAGTCAGGGAAAAAGAGGGTATAAAAAAAAAGACCAATCAGAAGAGGGAAGGAGGGGTTTATCCGGTACCCCCTCGCAAGCCCAACCCTCAAATACGACAACAACAAATAGCCATATGATACCTTAAGTAGCCAGTATGCTAATGAACAGCGCAAAGCTAACTCAATGCACGCTAGCCACAGACAAGTCTGTGAACAGGGTTTATAACAAGGCCAAAGTTATATATGTGTGAACCCGACACCCGTGTTTATGTTGCAAGACACAGAAGATTTGATAGAGAGAGCGGCCTGAAAAACCGCGGTACCTTTACACACACGAGCATTACTGCAGACCAACACAATAGTGTTGCGGCTCAATATCACTGTTTAAGCAACAGAGCACACAACTAACCTCTACCTTTATGTGAAGACCTAATCTTCAGGTCGAGGCAGAAAACCCTTTTTCAACCGAGTGTAAGCTGCAGGCCTTGCTTAAGCTCTATAACATGAAAATGTAGCGACCAACAAGACTATAAGTCTAGCCCTCCTATCAAACCCACACTAGCGAAAGGTTCACACATCGTATCCCCATCATATGTAGTGAATAAACACACAGTTTGTAACAAAAACAGTCCCTCCCAGGAGGGACCTTTTATTTAACAAAAATCATATGGTGGGCCGGGAAGGGAACATGGGGGACCAACAGAGGGAAAAAGTCACTAGCGACGCCTGCCACGAGCCGCTCAGGACTTGCCACCCCGGGAAGCCCCGGAGGGACAGTAAAGGACTGGAGGCTGGTCACGACGATCCCTACCGTCACCTCCGAGCGTGGATGGGCCGGCTGCAGTGGCCGAGGCGCCCTCTCTCCTCCTGGCCTTCTTCGCTGAAGGGCCAGCAGTGGCGGTGGTAGCAGCGGCGGCTTCGGCGGCGGAACCTCGACGACGAGCCTTCCGTCTGACTCCACCGGCGACATCGGGCGGGGGGAAATGAGGCTGGAGCACGGAACGCTCCTCATGCATTTCCCTGCAGGTTGAGGTCATCAGCTGCAACGCCGACCCGAAGAGCCCAGCATCGGAGAGGGGTGCCGTCAGAAGTGGAGTCCTCTTCCTCTCCGGCACACGCGCCTGCTCCAGCCAAAGGTGGCGCTGGGCTAGAGTGATCAGGGCGCGTACTTTCCCAGCGGCGACGGCCTGCAGCTGGATCAGATGCAGGATGGCTCCTGCCGCCTGGGCGAGCTGATCACGTTGCACTTCGGTCAGCTCCGCACCGCCCGTCATTATCCCGGACATGAATCTCGCCAGCTGCGCGATGTTAGACGTGGCAGCCAGAGATTGAGTCGCGGAGATGAATGACTGGTCACTCCAGTAAGCCAACCGCCTTGCCGATTTCCCGTGGGGAACCGGCTTCCGTAACGGCTCCCACACCACCTCAGGACAAAGGAGAGCTGCCATCGGCCTATCAAGCCGAGGCACCCCCTCCTTCATACCTTCTATCAAACCCACCACCCTCGTGACTTGCATGTAGGCGGGGGTGAGGCCCGTGATGTGGGAGACCACCTGTCCCTGACGGACGTAGGCCTCCATCGAGGGGAAAAATGGGCAGACAACGCCCGTCTCTCTCACAGGACGACGTTGCCATAGATGACCTATGAGATCATCAGGGACAGGAACAGGCAGTGGCTGCGGCAGCGGCACGCCGTTTGCGACTGCCGCCGCCGCCATGAGCTTGGGGAACAAAGCATGCAGTTCCCCCTGCATACTTTCCCCCACCGAGCTCGCGTCCCTCACATGCGGCAGACTACTGGTTGCAGAGCCACATTCCGATGTGGCTGATAGCAGGGCATCTCGCCGCTGAGTCGGAGGTTCTAACCCAACATCAGCGTACGAGGGACCCCAAGGAGACCTATCACCCCCCGCCAGTGTAACCTGGACGGGAGGCGGACATGTCTCCACCGGGGCGTCAAACAAGAACCCGTCTGCCTCTACCATGTAGTCCTCAGTTTCCATCGGCCACGGAGAAGCAGACGCATCCTCATCCGGCTCCAGCAACTCCCCAAAACCAGGCCGTTCGCGTCTACAAGCCACCATCTTACGACGGGAGCGAGCAGACGCAAAAAGTTTGAGTCTCAAATCCTCCGCCACCAGAGGAGCCGGCCGCCCAACAGCGGACGACTCTCCGGCGGCAAAGGAACCAGAGCAGGAACCAGGCCATCTCACAGGAGACGGCGCTGGTACACCAGCTCCTTGGAGAGGCAAACTACCTACCGGGCGCGGATGCCGTCCACGACAGTGGCGTCAACCCCGCTCCAAGACGTACGGCAGAGGAGGAAATGAAGAACCGCTGGTGAAGGGTAACGTTGCTAGCGCGACCCTCTGAGGGAAACATTATGACTTAGCTTTTTTCTTTGTAAAAGTATGAGAGAAAGAAAAAAGCAAGAAAAAATGTAAACACGTAACTCAACTTTCTTCAGCTTAATACCCTTGTCAAGTGATTGGTATACAGGCACTTTCTTGTGGTGAAAGTGAAGAAGGAGGCGAGTGTGGGGCCACACACCTGCTTATGAAGGTAGCGGATAGGGGTGTGGCCAGACGAATGTTGGTATGTAAAGGTACATTGTGAGTTTTTATTCAGTGCATATGCACGAAGTGAGGTTAGTGCAGATGACGCTGAGCGGAAGCTTGTATGATATAGAACTGCTTGCTCTGTGTTACCTATTTAGTTGAATAATTACTTGTGGTTTTGTGAATAATGTCTTGACGTTTTCTGATTGTATTATTGTATAGTTCCCGTCATCTCAATGCCTCTCCATCTTGAAAACCACTAAAGAACAGGACAGCTCTCCCTGTGACCTCAGCAGCTTTGGCGTTTATCTTGTATGGCGTGTTATCAAGCACTGTACATGTTCGGTA